>NC_056732.1:33163473-33170973 GCF_019279795.1 Protopterus annectens
TTCCTGGGTACAAGCTTGAATACAACTGCCCAGATGGCTTACCTCACGCCAGACAAACAAAGGCAACTGACAACATACTTCAAACAAATTGCAACAAAAACCCAGTTATCAGCAAGACAAATTCTGCAGGCTTTGGGGTTCATGGCATCCTGCATTCTACTAATTTCATATGCAAGACTGCATATGAGGAAACTTCAATGGTACCTAAAACGTTTATGGAGTCAACATTGTCACGGCCTAGAAACAATGATTCCTCTCATTCCCTGCCTACAACAGGAGTTTCTTTGGTGGGGAGAGACATGTCACCAAAACAAGAGACTGTCATTCACTCTACCCCCTGCCACCCAGATCCTAACTACAGATGCATCAGACTATGCTTGGGGGGCCCACCTGGCAGGGAGATGCATTCAGGGCAAATGGAGCCCAAACCAAATGCATCTGCATATCAACCAGAAAGAAATGCTAGCTGTTCAGTAAGCTCTGACAGCCTTCAAGGACTTACTTCATCCAGGACAACTACTGATAAAGACAGACAGCACCACAGTTATGTGGTACATAAACAAGCAGGGGGTACACATTCCTACCACCTTTACAGACTAGCCATGGCTTTGTGGAACACAGCCTTGACTCACTAAATACATCTTCAAGCTCAATTCCTGTCAGGAAAGCAAAATACTCTGGCAGACGACCTAAGCAGAAATCTTATGGACCCGCACGAATGGAAACTGGATCCACAAATCTTCAGCATGTTAACACAGAAATGGGGGATCCCAGACATAGATCTATTTGCCTCTCCCCAAAATTATCAGTTGGACAAATTCTGTACAAGAACTCATCGCAAAAAAGCATGGAAAGTGGATGCTCTATCCTTCAGCTGGAAAAACCTAGCAGTGTATGCCTTTCCCCCTCTGCCTCTACTCTCCAAGGTCTTACTAAAAGTCAGACAGGAAAAAACAAAAATGATCCTAATTGCTCTGGATTGGCCTCACCAGCACTGGTACCTGTTCCTGAGAAATATGCCACACCTCCCTCCATGGTACTTGCCTCAAATACCTCATCTACTGTCTCAGTAGAACTATCAAATTCTGCACACTCAGCTCCAAACTCTGAATCTTGCAGCATGGCTAATCAACTAATTATTCAAACTACACCTCTCAGTAAATCTGTGATGGATGTCATTTTGGAAGCCAGAAGGCCTAGTACTAGAAAATCTTATGCTGATAAATGGAAGAGCCGTACTTGGAACCAAGCACAAGGAATAGACACAGCAAAGCCCAATATTCCTCAGATTTTACTATACTTAACTGAGATGCTTGACAAGAGCTTATCTTTTTCTTCAATAAAAATCCATGCCTCTGCCATTTCAGCTCATTACAACACAGAGCCTCCCCTCTTTACTCATCCACTGCTTAAACAGTATCTTAGAGGGGCCAAAAATTTAAGGCCTCCCAGGAGAGCACCAACTCCTACATGGGACCTCAATTTTGTATTGGAAAAACTCACCCTGCCTCCTTTTGAACCAGCAGCTACTGCGGATATAAAATTTCTGTCTTGGAAAACAGCTTTTCTTTTGGCAGTCACTTCAGCAAGAAGGGTTTCAGAACTACAGGCTCTCATGGCAGTGGCCCTCAGGACCAATCCTTCTTTTATGCCTAAGGTGGTATCCAGTGTGGCTCTTAACCAGACCATTCACCTGCCAACTTTTTACCCAAATCCGCAGAACAAGGGGGAGCAGATTCTGCATTCATTGGATGTACACAGACAACTAAGATTCTACTTAAACAGGACCAGATGTCTAAGAAAGTCTGAGCAACAACTGGTAGCATTTGCTGCAGGATCAGAGGGGAAGGCTATATCAAAGCAGACTATTTCTATGTGGATAAGCCACTGCATTTGTTTCTGCGATTTGCACCATGGTAAACCTGTGCCCAAGGGGATCATATCACATTCCACCAGGGCTGCCTCTATTTCAGCAGCTTTTCTCGGCGGGGTCCCAACCAAAGACATTCTAGAAGCTGCTACTTGGAGCTCTGTTCATATTCTCACACAGCATTATCATTTACCTCTCTTCTCTAAATCGATGGCAGGCTTTGCCAGTGCAGTCCTGCAGGGCCTTATAGCCGCTCCTAATGCTGTTTAGTTCCATTCTCCCATCCATAGCTTTGGAATTCTACCCAAATATAATGACTGCAACAGTGAAACACAAAGAACATAGTACAGTTGTGTACACTTCCATAAATGTAGATGTTCAAGTGTATTCACTGTTGCAGTCCGGGTTACCCACCCGCCATCCCCCATTCTATACCTTTTCTTTCCTTCACTATACTCAAAAGCCTTTGTGGTGTATTTGCTTTTAGTTGAAGGTAAAGTTTATGTTTCTAAAAGTGCATTTATATATTTACAGTTTAGTTTTATATATATATATATTTGCTCCCCATTTTGGGGGCACCTGACATCTGGGGCAAGAAAAACTGAATAAAATGGCATTGACTGCTGTTTTATCCCCCTGACAACCTGACGTCATGGAAGAGGAGCAGCAACCAATGCAGGACCCAGGACTTTGTTATTCAGGCCGACTGATGGCAACCTGCCAGCAGATTATCCCAAATGTAATGACTGCAACAGTGAATACACTCGAACATCTACATTTATGGTAAGTGTACACAACTGTACTTTCATACATTCTTTCTCTAAACTTTCTGCAACTTTTTCCTATATAAAATACAGGACAGCGCAGGCATTTTGCAGCATAAACAACACTTTTAGACTGACAAGTAAAATGGCCATGTATATTACACTGGTAGTCACCCAAATTCAATTTCCCCATTTTAATGACATTGGGGCACTACCTACACATCCCACATTTAAAGTTCCCAGAGGACCTGTTATTATGTTTTTGTCCTATCCAATTATTTTCTTAGGTTCATAGGTTCATCGGTATGTACTAGGCTATCGGCCCTGGGGCCTATATAAGCCTAGCCAAAAAGGTTCCCTGGCTTTCACCACCAAAGAAAATTATTTTCTTGTGCCCATGTCTTATCACACTTTCAGTGTTTAGTGAGCTACTGGCTATGGGGTAGTTCATGGGTACCAAGTTTTTCCCAAAGGGGATGACAATGCACTTCTTAGCATTGAGCTTGAGGCCATGACTTTGACACCAAGCATCTGTCTCTGTGAGGCCCTTTTGTAGAATGTATACATCATTAGGTGATTCTATTATGGCTCACAGTTTGCAGTCATCTGTGAACTTTGTTAGCCAAAGACCTTCTGCGTTTGTCTGCACTTCAGAGAAGTAGATGCCAAACAGGAGAGGACATAGGATCGAACCCTGTGGCACTTCACTCATCACTGGTCTGAAGTTGGATTTGGAGTTGGCTACTTTTACTGTGTGGATTCTGTCAGTGAGCCATTTGGCCACCCATCTTGTGACATAGGGATTTATGCCCAGTTTAGTGAGTTTATCTATAATTCCAGTGTGGGGGATGGTATCAAAAGGCTTGACGAGGTCAGGATAGGCTGTGTGCACCACCTTGCCCTCGTCTACGGCTCTCCTGATTGCTTCAAACAAGTCAATCAGGTTTAGTAGACATGATCTACTTTTTACAAACCCAAACTGAGTGGGGTCCAAGATTTAGAGGTTAACTATGTGTTTGTTTATAAGCTCCAAGATGATACGTTCCATGGCCTTGCAGACCAGGCTTGTCAGGCTAATGGGGCGATAGTTTCTGGGGTCTGTGGTGACATCCCCTTTGTGGAGTGGGATAACCATTGCTGTGCGCCATTCAGTAGGCACATAGCCTGAGGTGAGACTATGATTGAACATGGTACTTAGGTGGGGTGCCAGTTCGTTCTGTAGTTTGTGCAGTACGCAGCCTGGGATGTTGTCTGGTCCCATGGATGCCGTGTTCTTGGCTTTGGAGAGTGCGGTCTTTACTTGTTCATCCATGATTACAGGGCCTTTGCATTCTCCCGGTATTAAGATGGGCCCTTTGGAGAATGTGAGGGGGTAAAGTTTGGAGGGTGAGAGGGGGTAAAGTTAGCACCGAACCTATCTGCCAGGATGTTGGCAATATAAGTTGGTTCTGTATATTTAGTGCTATTGTGCTGTAGCTCAGAGCAGATCTGAGTGTTGACATTGAGATTCTTGATATAGCTGTAGCATGCTTTGTGGTTGTCTTTGGAATCAGTGCTGATTTTATTTTCAACATTGGCTTTGGAGGATTTTATGAGGGATCTCAGCTTCTTGCTAAGGCTGCCCAGGGAGTTCCGCCAATCTTGGGATTTTACTCTTTTTTGCAACGACTTCTTCCTTCTATTGTAGAGTTTGTTTATGGAAGGGGACCACCAGATTGGCTTCCTTTTTTTGGAGGATAGCATATTGGTTTTGTTGGGGAAGGCACGATTCATGCACTCGTGTATGTGCTTATACAGTGCATTTGTGTAAGATTCAGCAGTCGTACCTCTGTCTTCCATCTACATGGGTGTCGTGAAGTTTGCCACTTCTGTCTTAAGAAGCATGAAGTTGGCTTTGGAGTAGTTTTTGATGGTGTTTTCCTTAATGGGGAGTGGGGGTGGAAAATGGATGTCTAGGGTGATTAGCTTGTGGTCGGATCTGACCAGCGAGGAGTTGACCTCTGGCGTGGAACACTGGTTACCCATATTGGTAATGACCAGGTCCAGGATATTGCTTCCCCTGGTGGGGGTGTGGAAAAGCTAATCCAAGGCGTTGGAAGTTATGAATTCCAGAAAATGTTGAGTGAATGAGTTGGTACATGAGTAGTTTTCTCAGTTGATGATGGGGTAGTTGAAATCGCCCATAATTAAGGTATTGGGTTGAACCTTAATATTTTCCAGCATCTTAAGAAATGAATAGTGGGAATCCTGGGGCATGGTGGGGGATCTGTAACAAGCTACAGCCTGGATTGCAGTCTTGCCCAGTGTTAGTTGCACTTGGATAATTTCAGATGAATTATGTTGAGCAACTAGCCTGGAGGTGTGGATATCCATCTGTTCATCTAGTAGATTTTTAAATGATCTATCCTTTTTAAAAATATAAATGGCTTAGTGCCTAATTTTTCTACAGTCATGTAGTCCAAATTGAAGAGGGACCAATATTTACCACAGCTAAACTATCTTTATTAAATGTTGTGATGAAGGAGAAGGTCTTTTTTTCTTTTTCTTTTTCTCCTCTACTTCTTGCCCCTTCATTACTAACACCTATCTACTTTTTGCCGCATTCATTACTAACACCTTCATTACTAACACCTATCTACTTCTTGCCCCTTCATTACTAACACCTATCTACTTCTTGCCCCTTCATTACTAACACCTATCTACTTATTGCCCCTTCATTACTAACACCTACTACATGTTCACTATCACTAAACATGGACTGCTGACTTAAGATAGGCTTAAATATCCCATTAGCTCATTTTGTTTGAACTTCTGTATTTACTTTCTCTAATAAATGTTTGGGATAACCCCTTCTCCTAAACATGTCTGTAATGAAATTAGTTTCAGCTATAAAGTCATGGTCATCAGTTACCATCCTGGCAACTCTTACCAGCTGCCCTTATACCACTGATCTTTTCTGATATAATGGATGGCAACTGCTATAGTCCATATAAGAGTTCGAAAAAGTTGGTTTTCTGTAGATCCTTGATCATAAATTCTGTTTCCCTTTTCAACATCCATGTAATATATCGTCTCCTTATGTAAAATACGGGTAAATTGTAAGAAGGTGGTGCTGTTGTTGATATAAGTCAGAAATTCAGCCAGTACTTCTACAGACCCTGCCCAAACTAAAAACAGGTCATCCAAAAACCTTGTATAGTATTTTATATTTTCCACATATCTACTCTTGAAAATGTATTCAGTTTCCCAAAAGGACATAACCAGAACAATGAGAATTATGTGAACTAAGGTGGCAACTTAAGCTAAATGCATTTGAGTATCGTGGCCTGAATGAATATACTAGCATAAACTGTTTGCTAAAACTCAGGTACTTTTTAATTGTTTTATTGTTTTTTTTTAACTTTGATTGGTTGAGCATGTGTTTGAATATTAATATTTAAAGCTGGCTTATCCAGATGGTTTTTGTTCTGAAGAAGTCCCATGTAATTTTATGGGGGACGAAAACGCTTAATGTTTCTTGTGGTTGTATCCAGTAAAGAGAACGGCTTTGACTTGAGGTCCTGTCTTTAGTTGCATTTTTTGTTCTTTTGGAGTCTCATTGTGTGTTCCTGCTTCTCTAGTACTGAATGTGCTCTTAATCTTAATGTAGACCTCTCAGCTGTCAGTAATTATACAGAATGTCCTTGACTGGTTTTTCACCTCATAAAATGTCGGACATTTTGGTAAGTCACTGAGGACAGCATTCAGTCAGTAATGCCATACGTAACAGTTTCATACTTTTTTATTTTCAAATAGTGAACGTCACTGCAAAACCTGCTGCATTTTTAACTTTTATATTAATTATGCTAGTATTTAAAAACTATCCCTGATTATAGTCTTTTTCCCTCATTATTTTTGGCTTTACCCAGAATAGTTGGAGCCTGTGTAGCATGGTAGGTTAATGCAGTGTGCTATAGTTGAGAGGGGCCTGGGTTTGACACTTGCAGAGGTGTTTATTTTGTGTCCCTCATTGACAGGGGTGACAAGTGCTGATTGAGGTTTCTTCTTGGGGATAAACTCTTGGCTAGTCTTGTAATGGCCTCAGGGACATTAGCCTAGTAACTTCCTATGATCCTGTGACGAGAGGTGTGTGTATTTTTAGCTTTCCAAGTGCAAAATGCTTAAATAAAAATATTTATAATAATGCACGACAGTTCTTTTGCTTATGTAATGCTAACGGGCCATAACACCTTTGTTTATGTTCATTTTTCACTTTGATCTTTTGTGTCTGGGGCTTTAAGCAGTTGGAGTATTTGTTTCATTTCATGCCATAGTTTTTTTTGTTTTTGTTCATCATTACAACTTCCATCATATAAATTATTTGCATATTATTTGCATATTATTTACATTTATATTCCCTCAAGTTGAAGACACTTTCAAGTAGATTTTGCAGCTTGTGCAAAATATATAAATATGTATAACATCTTAAAATATTGAATTTCTTTTCTTTATTATGGTGTTTCAAAGTCAGAAGAATAAAAGCTGAGATAATAAAACAAGGATAAGACCATATCAAGTTTAAATAAAATGTTTAATTTAAAGGCTTTCTGTTTGGATTTAACAACTACTATACCAAAAGGTGGAATTAAACTATTAATACAAACTGCAGAGAGGAAAGAAAGGTCATAGGTAGTTTTTGTCAAAGAAATGAATTAAAAATATATTTTCCATGTTTACTTTGTATTTCATTGTCATTAGCAACAGTTCTGACTTTTATTCACATTTTATGAATATTTTTATTTTACTATGGCTTTTTATTAAATTTTTGCAATCTGTTGTAAATCTGCACACCTGTTTATATACAAAAGTCAGAATGAAACAAACCTC
>NC_056732.1:33175973-33255973 GCF_019279795.1 Protopterus annectens
TAGAAGGATTTCCTGACTACTGTGGTGATGTGATTATCAAAGGAGAGACTACTGTCCACCTGGGTCCCAAGGTCTCTTATCACACATTCGGCATTAAGTAGACTGCTGTTTATGTGGTAGTTCATGGATACAGAGTTTTTACCAAAGGGGATGACAATGCACATTTTGGCACCGAGCTTGAGGCCATGCCTTTGACACCAGGCATCTGTCTCAGTGAGGCCCTTCTGTAGGATGTCCACATCATTTAGGGACTCGACTATGGCTCCTAGTTTGCAGTCATCTGTGAACTTCATTAGCCAGAGGCCTTCTGCGTTATACTTTAAAGATAATTTTTACATTTTTATCTTCCATTTCTTTTTTCTGGTTATACTCTAAGTATGTAAAGTGGACTTCCTCATTCTAAAATGTTAGGGTTTTACTTCATTGCAATGCTATGTATTTAGTTTACTAGATGTGTGGTTATATTTTCAACATGCTAAGCATCTGTTCAATTCAGTACCATCTGGTACAGCCTTCTGATGATACAATTGTGGATGCGGTTTGCAGTGGGTAGGCATGTTTTTGATAGTTTGCAGCATAACACATCTCTTATGTGGCACAGAATGCAGCCCAATTAGTCTTTCAATCATTCAGACAATGAACCAATAAATAACTAAATGCAGCTATTTTCAAGAAAAAAAGGGAACCAAAAGCACAATGGAACAGAATAAGATATCTGGTAAAATGTATAGTGACATGCATTGTAATAATACAGATGTAATAAATAGTTGTCTGCCTCTGGATAATCACGTTTAGGAAGAAAACTAGGAATATGTGAGTCACCTTGAAGTCCACAGTAAAGTGCATTTTTGCAACTTTTAGAGTAAATGGATTAGTAGTGGAATCAAAACTGTTACATTATAATCTGTGTATCTGTGAAGATGAAGATGTGATGAAGATAATATGTGATAAAGGTGATTGAGAACTGATGAAGATTAACATGTGCTGAAGATGAATGCAGAAATTATTAAGATGCAAGGAAGACTGGAGAAGATGGTGTGAAGAATATGAGCGTGTGATAAAGGTGATGATGAGGATGATTATGCAAGGAGGATGGTGGTGATGAAGAAGATCATTAAGAGAATGAAGATGATGAGTATGATGCTATCATATCAATTAATATGAAGATGATGAATATGCAGTAATGATGTGGTAATGATGGGTTGGAGGGTGGCCTAATGGTTAAGTTGTTTGCCTTACAAATAGAAGGTGCAGGGTTTGAATCTCACAGGGGATAACTGGCTAGGCTTAAAATGGCTCGCAAGGGCAGTTAGCCTAGTACTAACCTATGAACCTATGAAAATGCAATGAACATGAATATAGAAGATGACATGAAGACACTGAAGATGAAGATCATCATCATCTTCTTTCGGCTGTTACCATTAGGGGTCACCACAGTGGATCACCTGTTTCCATTTCTTCCTGTCCTCTGCATCTTGCTCTGTCACACCAACCACCTGCATGTCTTCACTTACCACATCCATAAACCTTATCTTAGGCCTTCCTCTTTTCCTCTTACCTGGCAGCTTCATCCTTAGGATCTTTTTCCCAATATACTCAGCATCGCTCCCCAGCACATGCCCAAACCAACGTAATCTTGCCTCTCTGGCTTTGTGTCCAAACCTTCCAACCTGGGCTGACCCTCTAATATACTTATTCCTAATCCTGTCCACCCTCGTTACGCCCAGTGCAAATCTTAACATCTTTAACTCTTCCACATCTAGCTCTAACTCCTGCCTTTTTGTCAATGCCACTGTCTCCAACCCATATAACATAGCTGGTCTCACTACCCTCTTGTAGACTTTCCCTTTCACTCTTACTGGTAATAGTCTGTCACAAATCACTCCTGACACTTTTCTCCACCCACTCCATCCTGCCTGTACTCATTTCTTCACCTCTCTTCCACACTCACCGTTACTCTGAACTATTGATCCCAAGTATTTAAACTCATCCACCTTCACCACCTCTACTCCTTGCATCCTCACCATTCCTCTATCCTCCCTCTCATTCACACACATATATTCTGTCTTAGTCCTGCTGACCTTCATTCCTCTTCTCTCTAGAGCACATCTCCATCTCTCCAGGGTCTCCTCCACCTGTTCCATACTCTCACTACAGATCACAATGTCATCTACAAACATCATAGTCCACAGGGACTCCTGTCTGATCTCGTCTGTCAATCTGCCCATCACCATTGCAAATAAGAAAGGGCTCAGAGCTGATCCTTGATGTAATCCCACCTCCACCTTAAACACATCTGTCACTCCCACCGCAGACCTCACCGCTGTCACACTACCCTCATACATATCCTGTACCACTCTTACATACTTCTCTGACACTCCTGACTTCCTCATACAATACCACAACTCCTCTCTAGGCACCCTGTCATATGCTTTCTCTAAGTCTACAAAAACACAATGCAACTCCTTCTGACCTTCTCTGTACTTCTCCATCAACACTCTCAGAGTAAACATTGCATCTGTAGTGCTCTTTCCTGGCATGAAACCATACTGCTGATCACTAATCATCACCTCCCTTCTTAACCTAGGTTCCACTACTATTTCCCATAACTTCATGCTGTGACTGATCAATATAATCCCTCTGTAGTTACTACAGCTCTGCACATCACTCTTATTCTTAAAAATCGGTACCAAAACACGTTTTCTCCATTCCTCAGGCATCTTCTCACTTTCCAAGATTTCATCAAACAATCTGGTTAAAAACTCCACTGCCATTTCACCTAAACATCTTCATGCTTCCACAGGTATACACTGAAGGTGAAGATAATGAAGATAAATATGTACTGAAGATGAAAACGGGAATATAATGACTATATGATGAAGTTGCAGTGAACATTATGATGAAATTATGAACAAACATATTATGTAAAGATGGAGCGAGCAAAAATAACAAAGGACTGAATGATAACAATGAAGATGATGATGAAGTAATAAGGGTGATGTGATGGGTGTGAAGATTTTGCAACAGTGGTGACAAAAAAGAACTGATGATGATAGCAATGATGAAGATAACATCATTATCTTTACCATCATCTTCATGTTGTCCTCATTAGTGTCATCATCTTCATGTCCATAACATCTTCATCTCCTTCATCATCGTCTTTGTGCCATCATCATCTGCATTGTCATTTCATCACATCTGCGTGTTCTACACTGCATCTTCATAACCTTCATTATTTAATTATAATCATCCTTATCATCACTGCGTCTTCATCCCATCTTTGTCATAATTGCCTTCATGACATTTTCATGGCATCTTCCTCTTCACAGATTATTCTAAATGTTTTAATTTCAACACTTAAGGCCATTTAATGTGTAACACAAAAACATGTCCTTTGCTGTAGGGCTATCAGTTAGGTAATTCACATACCCAAAGTTTTCATTCCAGAAAGATCATCCCACTGTTGATAACTCTTTATTGCAGTGGCACGTCTCTGTCATTATACTGTACGCCAAGCACTGCCCACATTACTGGGTATCTTATTCTCCTACCGTTTCACTTAAGTATAACTGCATGTAGTTATTAATTTATTGTATGACTGATTATGTGTCACATTGTTTAATATCTTCTGCAGATTACAGACAACACCAATTACCACTACAGACTGCCTACCAATTGCATCATCAGACAGTGACACCACATAACACAGAATTGTATCATTAGAAGGACATTACCCTGTGGAAACATAAGCTGAAAACCTGCTCTGAACTGTCCCTCGACTAAACATATCATTTGAAGGACGTTACCCTGTGGAAACTTAAGCAGAAAACCTGCTCTGAACTGTCCCTCGACTAAACAGACCTGCTAAGGTTACTATCTCTAAATTCTCTCTGTCTGTACCACAGTTTATGCTGACCTGGGTCTACAGCACTATTAGGTGGCCCTAAATACTGAACCCAACTTCCTAAAAGTCTAATATATTGGCTAATTCAACGTAGCTATCTCTAAGGAATACAGGTGGGTTTAAACAAGTATTTCCCCTACATTAATAGAAATTAGTGGTATTAAGCATTAAATTGCAAGCATAAAAAGAAAAAGTGTTACGTACCCCTAAAACTGCTAAAGGAGCGCTTTAAGCAGTAAAACAAAAGATAAAAAGTGTTGTTATAAATCCCTTACTATAAATTCCCAGTGTACTTACCTATATTTGCAGGCTCTAAGATCCTTGTGTCTGGTTAAGCTTACCAAACCTCAGATCCCCTCCTCCTGCACAGCTACGTATGCAAGGTTACAAAATCACTTTCTGTAACCGCCATTTGTCAAATGCTCAGTGCTCCTGGACCCAGTCGGCTGCCTTTTCCCTCATGGTATGTAATTTAAGGATATCAGGTGTTTGACAACCCTGTGTTTCCAAAGGTCAAACATTCCTCTTATGCTGTGCTGATGATGTCATAAGAAGGCAGAAACTTGCATGTCCACAGCTAGAGGGGTTGGCTTTAATGGCCTGAAATTGTCCATAAATAGACTTAAAAATGAAAGTAAAAGAAAAAGTCATGGACATTCAGAATTGTCATTTAGCTGAAACACCTGATATCCTTAAAGGTTGATTTGCATATATCCCATGAGGCCTCTGATACAAGAGGTTTAAGGTATCACAGTTAGAAGTCTAGTTTTGCTAGATTTTTCTTTTTGTGTTTATTATGTTATGTTTGCTTTTTTTAACTGCCTTTGGAGCTTTTCTCCCTGGGCCTCTGCTGAAAATGGACATGTATCCAGTTGGACTATCCCAGTCAACAAATGAAAAATAAATAAAAAATAAAAAAATTAGACAACAGCTGAGCATAGATTAAATGCATACACAGGCATGTTAAACTTTTTACATCATTCTATTAAAGAAATTAAGGTAAAAAGTGACATTTTAGAATTAGAAAACACACTTTACATGCTGAGAGATTAATTAAAATGAAAAGAAACAGTGAAAAAGATCATTATTTAATATTATTTTATGACAGAATTTAGGAAGATGAAAGATCTCACTTTTGTACAGATATTTATAGCTCATTTTGGACCACTTATATAACAGCATATACCTGTAGTTAATAGCATTTATATTTATTTCCCTTCAAAAGACAAACTCATAACTGCACTCTTGTTTTAAACTAAATTTGCACACATTGGCAGTTGATTATTACATCCCTTTCTGACCTAAATTTGATCACACCCTCAGATGTCCTTATGTCTAATGCTTTCAGACTTCTAGAATTTTCAGGATGAGACACGTAGATACTCATTAATGTATTAATGAAACATGAGCCAAAGTCACTAAATGCAAGACAATGACAGCATCTCAGATACATGGATGACAATTTATGTATGCAGACAATGTAGTATTGCAGGCAGACTCTGAGGAAGAACTTCAGCAAAAGATAGGGGAATTAAATGCAAAACTGGAGGCACATGGGATGAAACTAAGCACAGATAAGACAGTGGGAATGGCAGCAAACTGGGGAAATCAGAAGAAGCTGAGAACTGAGATAGAAGGGAAGGTAGTGGAACAGGTAAATAGCTTCAAGTACCTGGGAGGGCTGGATGAAGAGAAGGGAAGTCTAAACAAAGAGGTAAAATCTAGAATCAGAGGGGCTGCAGCATCTGGCACACAGTCTCAGGTGTACTCTATGACAGAATAATGCCAAAGAAGCTGAAATATAAGGTGTACAAGACAGTGGTGCAACCAGTAGTACTGTATGGCACAGAAACCTGACCAGTAAAGGCAGAGCAGATGAGAAAGCTAGAGAAGAAATGAGGACATAAGAGCAGAAGCCAAAGTAGCTCCAATTGCAGAAAAGATCAAAGAGAATAGATTATGGTGGTTCAGGCACATGTGCGGAAAAGCAGAAGACAATCTGGTGAGGAAGATTTGGGACAGGCAGTAAGAAGCTAAGAGGAAATGAGGACATCCAGCAAATAGGTAGCTGGATTGTGTGAGAGAAGATCTGTGACAGTCAGGCATGAGTGTCTAAGAAGGCAGGAGTGTGACATTGAATCGAGAGAGACGGCGACAGTTAACACGATACCCCGACCCCATGTAAAAAATGAGAAGAAGGGGGTTGATGAGAATGAGAAGCTTTGCTTTTAGCTATCACAGTAAATGATAGAAAAGGCTACTTATTGGGAAACAATGTTGCTTCTAGTGGTATAATACACTAAATATGTAATGTGTATAGCACAGATTTTATAGGCTCATAAGATAATACTAGGCTATCTGCCCTTCTGGGACTTTTTAAGTGTAGCCAATAATCCCATTTGAGAATCAAACCCTGTGGCTTACATCTGTAAATACTTTAACCACTAAGACAATCCTAATCTATAGTATTTTTGTACATACTGATTAAATTGCACTCCTGGCGATATCTGAACTGACACATACCTTAATGACCTTGGTCAAACAAAACAACACTGCAGCAATAATTCTCGACACCATATTCAGGCTGTGTTGAAAATTGGACATCTGTTTTCCTGTGTGGTATACTGTAATATACTGAAGAAGAAAATGCAGTTTGTAAAACTGCCCCTGTGCCCCACAACTGATATATAAAAACTTCAAAAGATCAACACCTCAGTGAAAAATGGATACTTAATAATGTATTTTTTTCAGTGTGGATTTTACTGACAGATTTAGAGTTGCTATAACATCTAGCCTTTGCCCTAGACACTACTCAGGTGACCCCTGTAAAAGCAAGACCCATCCCCACAATAGCCCTGTCGTAATAACAGGTCCTGACAACATGTATTTGCACTTTCCTAAATTCTCTGTCACCAGCTTAGTAGATATGGTCATCCTGAGACAATGAAGACATCCTGTCATGTGCTCAGACAACCATTTAATCCTTAAAGAAACATGCACAGTATGTGAGAGATGTATATATATATATATATATATATATATATATATATATATATATATATATATATATATATATATATATATATATATAAAATTTCCTTGGATGCAAGAATCTCACTTAGAAACAAGGTTGTTAAAAACCAACATGCTACATCCTTCACACATACTGATCACACAGACCTTCTTATGCTGAGGCACTTATAGTAAACCTCTCTAAATCTCAAAGATGTCCTAATCTGTCAAACTGCAACACCTACCCTCAGCTATCACTAAATCACACACCAAAGGCAACACCTAACATCACACATAAGCCTACACCAAATGATCCCCCAAGAACAAAGCCCATAAGGCAAGAAAACACTTTACCTGGTTCTCTTGTCATAGGGGGTTCAGTTGTAAGGTACACAGATCCTCTTCTCATCAGACTAGACAGAGCCGATAATGATTAGTCGCCTATATGGAGCTGGGATCTGCATATCATTCGTGCACTGAGATCGCTTCACCACAGATAACTATATGATTCTATCATAGTTCATGCGGGTGCAAATGACCTGAGGCATACCACACTGGACTGTATTAAAAGACATTATGGGTCATTATGAATATGTGTCACAGAGAGGTACATGCCTTGCATTGAGCAGCATTCTACCCTCACTAAGGATGATGCCATAGTATGAACCGACAATTATTTATTTTAATAAGTGGCCTAGTTTCTGGTGTCACTACAGGGAATCCACTATCTGTCAGCATGGAAGGACATGGTTAGCAGGCCACTTTGCTTACTCAAGGATGTTCTGCATCTGACCCCCAGGCTTTTGGATATTGTCTAAAACTTTATCAATTCCTTTAGAGCCTTTTCAGGTAATACCAAATTAGAAGTATGTCAACATAGCAAAAAAAAAAAAAAAACCTCAGAGCAACATTGAGGTGTTACTGCTGAATGCTAGGATCCTAAAGCAGAACCTCCACACCCTGCAAGCTCTCCCCACTCTGGAGAATGTAGACGTTTGTACCATTACCAGGTCGTGGTTTAAATACACAGAAAGTACTCTGGTACTGGAAGGCTGGAGCAGCACAGACAGGAGTTAAAGGTGGAGGTGTCTTAGTCTTTGTTAGCAACAAATACAAGTCTAAGTTGGTTAACCAGAACAATGCTCTGTAGTACATTCACATCCAAGTCTCCATAGACATGTACTGACCAGCTACAGGCCATACTGTATGACCCATGCAGCTCACAACTCCTACCTAGGCATACTAGTGGCGGTCACCAGCCAACCAAATACCCTATTCAAGGGAGACTTTAATTACCCCTCTATAGACTGGGAAACATACAGTGCCTCTAACTCACAGGCATAACATTTTCTGGGCATTATCATCACAAACACCCTAGACCAGATAGTGCACACTCCAATCAAAACATCAAACATACTGGATCTAGTACACTTCAGCACAGCATTGCAACCCCCTCCCCTCCATTTTATATCCTCATTGGTGAAGTTGGACCACAAAGCTGTATCCCTCAAAATAAAAAATCAATCCAGACAACCCAAATAAACCCATAACAGTAACTACACTAAAGCAACTACATCCTATTAAGAACACAGCTACCTTTGTAGAATTAATTACAGAAACCCCTTGGGCATAAATCCCTATATCACAAGATGGGTGGCCAACTGGCTCACTGACAGAACCCACACAGCAAAAGTAGCCGACTCTAAGTCCAACGTCAGACCAGTGATGAGTGAAGTACCACAGGGTTCGATCCTGGGTCCTCTCCTTTTCGGCATCTACTTCTCTGAAGTGCAGGCCAACACAGAAGGTCTTTGGCTAACAAAGTTCACAGATGACTGCAAACTGGAAGCCATAATAGAATCACCTAATGATGTAGACATTCTACAAAAGAGCGTCACAGAGACAGATGCTTGGTGTCAAAGTCATGGCCTCAAGCTCAATGCCAAGAAGTGCATTGTCATCCCCTTTCAGAAAAACTTGGTACCCATGAACTGCCACATAGGCGGTAGGTCACTAAACACTGAAAGTGTGATAAGACACCTCGGGACACAGGTGGACAGTAGTTTCTCTTTTGATAAGCACATCACCACAGTAGTCAGGAAACCCTTCTACATGGCACACCTCATCACAAAAGGGTTCTCCTCTAGAAAAATGAGGTCATTGTTTTTCTCTACTCATCAGACCCATTATAGAGTACAATACACTGTTTGGCATATATCTCACAAGACACCTACAACAATTGGAAAGACCACAGAAATACCTCACTAAGAGGATTACCGGCCTCAAACAGATGCCATACGCAGACCGTCTCAAAAAACTCCAGCTCTACTCTGTCATATATCGCCTACTCAGAGGCATTGTCTGCCTAACATTTTATTTATTATTTATTATTTTATTTTATTTTATTTTATTTAATAAATGCCATGAACATACATACAAAGAACATACAAAGCTATGTCAAACCCAGAGCTGTTGGACATGCTACACTTAAAGAAATCCCAGTCTGTCCGAACCACACGCTCCAGGGACTTAAACCTTGTCACCACAATAAACAGAACATGCTGGAAGGATAGATTCCTGTCCCAGAGACTTCCCGTACTCTGGAGCAAACTACCCATTCATGTCAGGCAAACCTCCTCATTGGCTCTCTTTAAGAAAAACCTTGACGACTGGATGGGAGATAGAAAATTCACCCTGGGGATCACTTCTGCTGCACTGCTTGACAAGGGCACAGGAAAATAATTTTCTTGTGTGGCAAAAGCCAAGGAACTTTTTTGGCTAGGCTTATATAGGCCCCAGGACCGATAGCCTAGTACCTACCTATGAACCTATGAACCTATACAAACATGTAAATGGCTGCACTGGGGATGCTCCACCTACCTTAAAAACAGAAGTTGTGAAAGAAAAATTGCTGAAAGAAAAATTTCAAATGGATTCCTTCACTGAGCAGCTGGAGGCAATTTGCCATTATATGTAGTTTAACGCAGTGCCATTGGGTATTGTGTATCTATTCTCCACAACTGTTAAAAGCATGAGTGACATTTAAATTCAGGTTGTCTTTTATATGCACTTTATGTCAGATTTAAAGATTAAAGATACCATACCTTCGATATGTAGAGAAGGAATGTTTGTCCGACAGTGCTGATATATTTTACATTTGCTACTGTTCCCATTATATATTTTGTTTTTAAAATTCAGTGTGAGTTGGTATGATTTTTCAGCTCTCACTATTGCTATTTTCAAGTAGAACAAACTTTGTCATTACCCATTATAAAATTATGAGTGTAGAAAAACAGCAATATTTCCCTTGTCTTTTGATACAATGACAGTGTGCTATACGAACAATCGTATCACTTTGTATGTTCCCATTTCTATTAACAAAAGTGTTAAATGTTTCGGTTATTCCATTTGCAATTACATTATTCCTGTGTACTTAGACTTCTGTTTTTTATTTGCAATAGTTAAAAGAAAACAAGTAGAAAATGAAACAAAATTTAAGGTTTTCATGATATGTTGACCTTTATACAGCATCATTGCTTCAGTAGTGATCTTAATGCTTACTGTTATTTGCCAAATATGTTAAATACATGTTCTCAGAATCTGTCAAACCAGAAGAAATTAATTGAGATCCCTAACATATAAAATATGCTTTGGAAGGCTGGTCTCACCATACGAGAAATAGTCCAGGAGTTATGCTTCAGCTATGGTTGAGTTCAGAATGCAGTACTGAAAAAAGTAGTAAATGTTAATTAAAAAAATGAGCATCAGAAAGTGAGATATCAGACTGTATGTCAGTGAATAAATAGAAAGACTGGCATAATGCAGCAGTAAAATGAGAAAGGGTTTTATTATCCATATAAAATAATCTCCTTAACAACACCAGTGGTGCAACTGGTAGCACACTCCTTTTTGGTGTAGAAGGCTGTGGGTTCCATTCCCAGACCAGGAGGATTGCTTGCTAACACTACAATGGAGGGGCGGGGGGTGGGGCTGCAAGCTTGAGTGTGTCGTCCTTCCAGTGGGATGTTGAAATCAGGTATGACTGGTGGTAGCTCTGGTGGATGTAAAGGATCCCACTGCACCTACACCCAAAAAAAAGATAAGGTAAGATTTCTGATGCTCTCTCCAAATTTCTCCTTGTAGTATAGATCTCACCTAGGGTCTCCCCTGAAAAGAGGCCACTAACCTGGTCAGCAAAGGCTAAATAAATGAAAGCTGTAAGATGGCAAAGACTTATGTGTTCCAGCCAGGTACGTCCCTAAGCCTAAGCAGCATTCTTCCCTAACTCAGGATGATGCTACAACACAAGCAAAAAGTTATTGACTTCAACAATTGGCTTAGCTTCTGGTTTCAATCCAGAGGGATCCAGTGTCTGACAGCCTGGTATGATATGGAGGACAGACCATCCTGTTTTGCCAGAGATGGTCTTTATCTGTTGTCTCCAGGCTTGAGGATGCTGGCAAAGGTACTTGCCTCCCTCATACTGCCTCTTTTAGGCAATGTCATAAGAACAAAATTCCCGATGTAAAAATATCCTATAGAAACAAACTCAGGGTTATGTTGCTTAATGCTAGGAGTCTAAATCAGAAACTGCACTCACTTGAAGTACTTCTCACTCTGGAAGATGCTGATGTCTGCCCAGTCACAGAGACATATTTCAAGGCCTCAGAGAGTACCCCATCCATGCAGGGCTGCAATGCCTTTCACACATTCAGACTACACAATGAATGTGAAAAAACCAAGGGAGGATATGTATCCATCGTCAGTAAAGACATATGCAGCTCTAGACTGGTTAAACAGTACAACTACAAAAAGAAAAATGCCAGCCCAAAGTGGTGTGCATAAAACAAATTTAATGTGACATATACAGACCGGTTTCGGCTACAAATACCAAGCCTTCCTCAGTGGATCAAAACTTCCACAAATAGCCACATGTTATATATACAGTAGTAAATTGGTAAGCCCAGATGATTGGTCACAATTGATCATTAAGCCCAGGGGGGAATAATCCCCCAATTTAATAATCCACTTTTTCTCTTTCATATTAAGTAAATTGTGCCAACCAGCTTTGTTATTTTTCTTGCCAGTAACTCTGTCAATGACAGTAAACCTAAAATATGCTGTAAGATGATTCAATACATGCTTATATAAGGCACTAGTTGCCTTTTTATTTTTAATATCACTTGTGTTCACTGATCCGAAGTTTCACTGGTCTCAAAGTCTGTCCTACATAAAATGCAGAACATGAGCAGGTGGCCAGGTAAACCAGCCATTCACTAGAGCAATTGGCAAAAAAGTTAATATCATAGACCTGGCCAGTATTCCTGCTAGAAAACTCTTTAGTCTTATCCATATGTACACAGTGAGTGCAGTGCCCACATGGTGAACACCCATCCAGAGGCTCCCCCATAAGTGTCATTTGAAATTGTGGCTGAAGCTCCATAGACACAGTTTTATAATGGGCAAAAAAGGAACTCAGTGTTCTGCCTTGCCTGTAAATCAACTTGAACCGGGTTGGTTGTTATGTACCCTTGATGTGGCAGCCCTATATATGAATATTCCACACTGGGCTGGCCTGTTAGCATTGGAACATTGGCTTACTACATCAGAATTCTACCCACCAGGTTTTAACACCTTTTTATTGGGATTAACTGAGCACTTACTAACCAAAAATGTTTTTTACTATCAGGACAGTTGTTATCTACAGATGCGGGGTACTGCCATGGGGGCTTCTTTTGCCCCCATATATACCGATCTTTTCGTGGCATATTTGGAAGAACAATTGATTTATGATCCCCTTCATAATCTGTATTTGCCTGAGATTGACATCTGGTGTCATTATTTGGATGACTACTGGTTAGTATGGAGAGCTGATGTTGCATTTCTTAATGAATTTTTGGATTGCATTAATAATAATAAATGAGGCATTAATTTTACATGCAACTTTGATCTGAACCAGATAATCTTTTTGGATGTCTTGGTCAGCAAAAAATGTGATCATACATTGGATACATGGGTGTATCGGAAATTCCTGGAATGTAATGCTTTGTTGCATGCCTCTAGCCATCACCCTCCCCATATCAAACGCAACATACCCAAATCACAATTTATGAGAATTAAACGTATCTGTTCTGATTCTTTGACTTATGAACATCAGAGGCGTGACCTGGTGGGTAGATTCAAGGCCAGGGGGTACAATTCTGGTACAATCACCATGGCCTGTAGGGAGGTATCTGCATTGGATAGAGAGGAGCTGTTGCAATATAAGGATAAAACTTCTTCTCAGGAGTCCAATGTCAGATTTATTACCACTTATGGGCGTAACACTCCTAACCTACTACAAGTTATCCAACAAAAATGGAATATTCTGTTGGGGGATGTTAGACTGGCTAACTTGCTACCGGAAAGATATCCCTTTGGTTACAGGAGAGGCAGACCACCGGGTTCCTTTTTTGCTCATTATAAAACTGGGTCTATGGCGCTTCAGTCACAGTTTCAAACGACACTTATGGGGCACCCACTGGTTGGGTGTTTTCCATGTGGGCACTGCACTCACTGTGTATGTATAGATAAGACTAAAGAGTTTTGTAGCAGGAATACTGGCCAGGTCTATGATATTAACTTTTTTGCCTATTGCTCTAGTGAATGGCTGGTTTACCTGGCCACCTGCTCATGTTCTGTGTTTTATGTAGGACAGACTTTGAGACCAGTGAAACTTCGGATCAGTGAACACGTGAGTGATATTAAAAATAAAAAGGCGACTAGTGCCTTATGTAAGCATGTACTGAATCATCCTACAGCAAATTTTAGGTTTACTGTCATTGGCAGAGTTACTGGCAAGAAAAATAACAAAGGTGGTTGGCACAATTTACTTAATATGAAAGAAAAAAGTGGATTATTAAATTGGGGGGATTATCCCCCCCCCCCCTGGGCTTAATGAGCAATTGTGACCAATCATCTGGGCTTACCAATTTACTATTGTATATATAACATGTGGCTATTTGTGGAAGTTTTGATACACTGAGGAAGGCTTGGTATTTGTAGCCAAAACTGGTCTGTCTATGTCACATTAAATTTGTTTTATGCACACCACTTTGGGCTGACATTTTTCTTTTTGTGTTTGGATTTCCCCTTTTTGGTGCCATGCCCTTGCCGTACCTGCTGAGTTAGGTTACCTCGTTAAACAGTACGACTCCCAAGAGTTACTCCAAGTCCAACTAACTGTAGGAAAGATCCCACTCCATGTCATTGTTAGCTATAGGTCCCCCACCATGAACCACAAAAACCACACAGCCTACCTAGACCTACTTGAGTCACTCTCAGTACAGCCAAATACCCTGGTCACGTGTGACTTTAACTATCCTTCCATCATTTGGATAACATATATATGTACAAATGTGCTTGCCCAAAGGTTTCTGGACTTTGTTAACACAAATACTCTGGTGCAGATAGCACCCCCACAAGGGGCTATAACATCCTTGACATAATGCTTACCAACATGGGGATTTCAACACCACCCCATGTGTGGAGCCCTCCCTGATAAAGTCCGATCATAAATCAGTCTTATTCGAGGTAATGAGAGTACCTGACCCACCCTCAGGAGCAAAACGCTTAAGGAAGTTTCTACAGTGCAAACTATAGCCCACTGAGTGATGGCATCAGTAGTTTCAGATCCCCTGCCAACACTGACAGTAATGACCCCTACAGTGAGGTGTATGCAAATGTCCTGTATAAACACGTATATAAATGTATGCAATTAGCCATTCCAGAACGGATCAAATCTTGATCTTTCACAAAAAAATAAGCCACTCTGGTGGACATCCAGCATAAATAGATTACACAGTAAGAGAAAGAAACTGCTGTCAAAAAACAAGAGGGAATGCTCCTAGCAAAAGAAGATCTCCATCCAAAGCATAAACAAGCAGATTAGACATTTTGTAAAGTCCTCTAAAGGTAACTACAAACCTAAATTAGCAATCCTAGATAAAGTAAATGACAAAGCATTCTTTAGATATGTTTGAAATCTGAAAGGGAAGGTCCAGCTTTTTGCCAAACTAACTGTGGACAGTACCACTTATACTGAACCTAAGGACATCCCAATCTGCTAGCAGGCAGGTTTGGCAAAACCTTCACTCCCCTATCTCCATCAGTCATACCCTTTAACATACCTGTCACCAGTCCTCTGCCTAGTATCAACAGAGAGCAGGTTGCACTCTCGAAGGCCAAAAACAAAGCCTCTATGGGACTGGACAACATCCCAGGCTGCTTATTAAATGGTCTAAAACAGGAGTTAGCAGAACCACTCAGTACACTCTTCAGTCTCAGTCTAAGCATTGGCTTTGTCACAGCTGAGTGGAAAACAGCAACCATAATCCCCTTGCACAAAGGGGATCCCTCAACCAACCCTGGGAACTATAGACCCATAAGCCTAACCAGTCTTATTTGCAAGGCCATGGAGAGAATCATCATGTACCTTATCAACAATGATATAGGTGAGCTTCAAACTCTTGACCTGACCCAGTTTGGCTTCATTAAGGGCAGATCTTCCCTGCTAAATCTGGTGGACTTCTTCGAGAATGTCACCAAGTCCCTGGATGAAGGCAAAACAGTTCACGCTGCCTATCATGATGTAGCCAAGATGTTTGATGCAATCTCTCTCTCAGGCATAACTGAGAAACTCACCCAGCTGGGGATTGACCCTTACGTCACTAGATGGGTTGCCAACTGGCTCACAAACAGAACATGTACAGTCAAAATTGGGGATGCTAATTCTACTAGCAGACCTGTTACCAGTGGTGTTCCACAGAGAACTGTGCTAGGCCCCCTACTGTTTGATATCTGTTTTTCTGAAGTCCAGGTGAAAAGAGATGGCCTATGGCTTACCAAGTTTGCTGATGACTGCAAACTGGGTGCAGTCACTGAATCCCCCAAAGATGTCAACATACTACAAAAATGGGCTTACACAGACAAATGATTGGTGTAAAGGCCACAGACTTAAACTAAATGCAAAAACTGCATTAACATCCCCTTCGGCAAAGGAGAAACTCCTGCTAATTACACCATTAATAATAGTCCCCTAAATTCAAACCCAGTGGTGAGAGATTTAGGAATACAGGTTGATAGCAGCCTTAATTTTGAGCATCAGGTGCCCACAGTAAGGAAGGCCTTCTACGTTGCATACCTCATAAGCAAGGGTGCAACATGCAAAGCTAGGGAGGCTATAACTCCCCTGTCCTCGTCTCTCATCGGACCAATAGTAGAGTCCAGTGCTCATTTTAGTATGTACCCCACCAGACATCTGCAGCAACTGGAGAGACCTCAGAGGTTTCTCACCGAGAAAATTCAGGGCCTACAACACATAACATACACGGGCAGACTGAAGACTTTATCACTTTATATTTATTTATATTTATTATTTATTTATTGACATTTGTTAACCGGGTTTGTCCAACTGGGCTTGTGGCCCATTTTCAGTGGAGACCCGAGGAGAAAAGTTCCAGTAGTACATATTTAAACAAGTACAATTTTAAACAATATTGATATAATAGCAGTTATAGCAAAAAGATTCATATATGTTGGGTTACATGCATAAAGTTAAAGTTGCATTACAAAGAAGCTTAGTAACATAATTTTACATTGATATAGTTCAATAGGTCAACAATAACATTTCTTTGTTTGTATAAAATTATGCAAATGCATAGTAGACACATTGGGGAGAGAGGTGTAATGAGGTACTAAGTAAGGTCCTTTTGTGGGTACATAAAGGGAAGGAAGACTAGGTGAGGTCATGGCAAGGGCAGGTCCTGGAATTGAGGAAAATAAGCTTTTAGTTCATTTTTAAACTGTGAGGTGTGGGAGACTGAACGCAAGTCAAGGGGATAACTAAGAATCAACAGCAAAAGTTCCAAACCTCGAGGTGTAGTACCAGCCAAAATCAAACAAGTAATAACCGATAGGTTCCATGTGTGTGTGACTGGCAGTGAGAACTTATTACTGGCATATGAGCCGGTCCTTCACCCAACAGATGATGCCATACAGAATGAGGAGTCGGTGACTCTGCAAGAAGAACTACTCACTTTGGAACATGAGACAATTAAACTAAAGAAGTTACAAATCCAGAGACATTACTTTGAGGCCTGTTTGGAGAAATTCTGAAGATGCCCACATCGGGCGATAGTGTACCAGATTTGTTGTACCAGTGGCAACAACTCAACATGGAACTTAGTTATAATTATATGAAACTGCTTATTAATTTTCATAAACCTGAAGAAGATAGCTTGAGATTGAAAGTGAATCATATGTTTGATATGATCATGAAGAAATACTCTAAAAATAATATTGATGTGAAATTAGAAAGGGTGTTAGATAATGTTTTAGTACTTGAAAGAAGGTTATTAGAACAGAAAAAGAACAAAATCTCAAGGGACATGAGGGATTTCAACAATTCCAATGTGTTCACTTGGCCCAGAGATCGATCTTATGCTATAAACATTAATAATAACCATGCACAAGGTAGGAGGAACGCCCTTAGAGAGGAAACTAATGGTAGAAATACCCATGCTCCAGCACCCACCTGTGTACCAAATCCCAATATAACAGCGACTAGTAATACAGCTGGTACTGAAGTGCAGATGAACAGTAAAAATAACAAAGACAGGAACGTTTCTTATACTGAAATAGTCTTTCAGGAAGAAGTAGAGAGGAACACAGATAACTCGAATGCAGAGAATGTCACAACGCGTGAGCCACATGGAAGTAACCATACACAGAACCTAGATACGCATACATCAGAGGAAGCAGTGGTTAGGAGGAAAACTACACAGGGTAATGGTTTACGTCCAGAACCCCTAACTAAGACATTGATGAATACCCCTTTCCCCATAGCACACAAACAACACACTGGGAGAACGAGATCCATGAGCAGGGGCAGACAGAAAAGAAAGGGATCTGGAGGGGAACAACAACAAGGACCTACCCTAAAAAGAATGTGGGAGAAATCGATTCGTTAGTGGTTAATCTTTCCAGTAGGGTATTAACTGTACATGAACAGGAAGTCTTGAACAAAGGGTTGAATTTCATACCCACTAAGAGAGGAAATATTGTAGACTACATAGTAGACTCCAAAATGTTTATAAGAAATGTACAATTGAAATTAGAATTCGGTAACACCAACATAGAACATACCACGGGGGAGTTTAAACCCAATAGCGTGTATCTTCCCCAACTACATCCTCTCCTTGATGTTTATTCCAGGATGATAGAGAATGATATATACAAACATTTTGAAGAATCATACGATATGAGACCTAAATGTAATTTAAATTACAAACAAAGACAGGCACTTAAAGATTTGAGAAATGACACTAATGTGGTGATCAGGCCAGCAGATAAAGGAGGACCGATAGTACTGATGGATGCCACTGACTACAATAGGAGAATGTGCCTCCTTCTTGAGGATCCGTCCTCATATTCAAAGATCGATATAGGACTTGTAAAGGACAAAGTTTTACAAATTTCCTATACATTAGATGAATTACTTGCATCCAATAATATAACTAAAGAAGTATATAATTATTTTAGAGTGCACAACCCCCTTATTCCAATCATACAAGGCCTACCTAAGGTTCATAAATCACACACAGAACCACCCATGAGACCGATTGTTGCAGGACAAGGGTGGGTGACTGAGCCTCTGTCCATTTTCATTGAATACCATTTGAGACCTTTGGTCAATGGCAATCGGAACATTCTGAGAGATAGTAAACAATTTCTATTGGATTTATATTCATATATGAAGGATGTAGATGACAATGCACCATACTTACTGGTCACATTAGATGTAGTGAGTCTTTTCACTGTGATCCCGAATGACTTAGGGATACAATACATTCAAGATTACCTAAAGGCACATTCCAATCTTACAAATGAGAAAATAGATTTTCTTACTTTATTATTAGAAATTGTCTTAACCAATAACATTTTTATGTTCGGAGAGGCATTGTTAGCTATGGGCACATCTTGTGCAAATAGCTTAATGGCTCAATGGGAGGAGACTTTTCTTTTTGAATCTCCCTTATACAAGGAACATGTAGGCATCTATCGTAGATTCGTGGATGATTTGTTTTTCATTTGGAAAAGTGATGCAGATACACTCTTGAGATTCATAAATGATATGAATCATTCCACTAACTTTTTGAAATTCACCACCACATACTCATATGATCAAATCTCCTTTTTAGATGTCAACATTATTAGGCTCAGTAATGGGTTGTTGAACACCTCAGTGTATAGGAAATTGTGCCACAGGAATACTATACTACACAAGGGTAGCATGCATCCAAGGTATGTTTTTGATAATGTCATGAAAGGACAGGTGATCAGAGCATCTAGGTTGAACCCCACAGAGGAAGGCTATACCAAGGAATTAGTTGAATTAGGAAATAAGTTTATGCAAAGAGGCTATGATATTGCTGATTTTGCTATATCAGAAGTTGAAACTTTAAGAGAGACTAAAGCCAAACCATACTTTTCCGAACCCTCACTAACTACTAATATGGACGTAGGATCCAGACCTATGAATATCAGTAGAGCCTCCATGTTATTTACTAGAGATTCGACTAGTATTAGACATATCATGGAGAAACACTGGGACATCTTATCCCTAGATAAAGATATTAAGGATATAGTAGGACCTTGTTTAAAAGTAGTGTACAAGAACCAACCCAATCTGCGTAGAATACTATGCAATCCCAAACAACAACACAATATTCACAAGGAACACATGAACAGAAGCAACACGATGCCATGTGGAAAATGTAATCAGTGTACCTATATTAATGAGACCACAGTGTTTAATCATCCAATCACTGAACGAGTATATAACTTCCAGACGAACACTACATGTAATAGTGTGCACATTGTTTACATGGCCACTTGTGAGGTATGCCCAGCATTTTATGTTGGGAAGACCAATAGGGCTCTGAAAGAACGGATTAGGGAGCATACCTACCACATCAGGGTAGGATCCATGTTCAATGCATTAGCGAAACATAACAAGGAAAGAGGAACTAGTCATACTTTTAAGTTTTTTGTCATTCAGAAGATCATACCAGGTGTGAGAGGAGGAGACATTATTAACTATACTTTAGAGAATGAGATGAAGTGGATTATCAGACTTAGAGCTGACCACCATCCAGGCCTCAATGATAAGGTCCAAATTAAACCTTTTTTAAGAAAAAGGAGAATACGAGCCCCGAAACATTAAGAATGTGTTTGATGTTTTTAATCCCTTCCTTTGAGAGGTTCATGGGCCATGTTGGTCACTAACATTAGTTCCCTGTTCATGACAACATGTACATGCACCTTTCTGACTGACCATGTCTTTAGCATAGAGATGCCTCTCCAAGGAAATGGTTTATAGAAGGTTTATTAGGCTGGAGAAGTCTCTTTGTGTTTTGGCTATAGAGAATTCTCACACTAAGGTCTATAGGTACAGTGTGGTTCGTATCAACATCTCTAGGTACAGTGTGGTTTGCATTAACTTCTCATACCTGAATTTACTACACACTTTTTATTTGCTTTACATTATATATGTTCTATTATTCGTTTTTTCCTTCCCCTTTTTTATATTAACAACATGAGTGTTTCTGGGCTTTCATAACCTGTTGGCCATGTTGGTCATCCTCCTTGTTTATTAGTATATGGCAATTTTTTAAATGTATATCTTTGACTGACCATTAGTAGTTTGCATTCACAGTAGGTGTGTCTTACTGTATGAGTCCCTTAGTGTCAAGGCAAGATAGCACCTTACTAACATACTCCTTAGGTATCGCATTGTCTGTATCGCCACTCTCTTTTCTCTATTCCCTTCCATATAGGTTAGGAAAACAAGAGTGTTTTTTGATATTTTTAGCATACTAATAAATCATTACTGTCAACCCCCTTTTTTATTGTCATCCCGCATTCCGTTGACACTATATTAGTGACGGACAAGTTTACAATGGATTTATAGTGTTTGTACCTGTTGTAGGTTGTATTATCTACCTTTTCCTTCAACCACAGTATATTTTATGGATCTAACCCAAGTTTCTCTTTGTAAATATTACCATCTTGTAGTCCCCCATTCACTCCAATGAAGTTCTTCTCCACCAGGTTTTTATAGCACGATAGGTGAGAAATGGATATGTCTTGGAAATTCCCATGAAGTTTTTATTTACCAGTTGACACTATATTAGTAACGGACAAGCTTACAATGGATTTATAGTGTTTGCACCTGTTATAGGTTGTATTATACACTTTTTCCTTTAACCACAGTATATTTTATGGATTTAATCCAAGTCTCTCATTGTAAATATTACCACCCTGCAGTACCCCATCTACTCCAATGAAGTTCGTCTCCAGCAGGTTTCTATAGCACGATAGGGGAGAAATGCATATGACTTGGAAATTCCTATGAAGTTTTTCCCCACCAGGTTTTTATAGAACGATAGGTGAGGAATGTATACATATTGGAAACCCCTTAGTAAGACATGTAATGGTAGATGACGAAATCGTAGTTTTTTTATTACGCTGTTTTTAATAGCCTGCGCTCCTTTTTAGATTTGCCTTTGTTTATTTTCCATGCACAGTTGCAGCTTTTGTAGATATCTATCATCTATTAGAGATGTATGCCTTAGATTTGACTCATAAGCCAGCTGCAGGTTGTGCTCTGTTACCGTAGTAATACGTGGTGACGTCAGCATCACGTAAGGGTGCACGGCAGTTAGGAGCCTTCACTGTAGCAGACGCTACTTTAAGTTTGGATATTTGTTTATTTACGATCTTTCTATGCTTGCAAAACATCAGGTAACCACCTTAAAGTGTTTCTAAATTTGTTGGCGAGAGCGCCTTATTCTTGGCATAGATTTCTACACAGATATAGATTTTAACGATTTTGCAGTAAGTTAAATGCATTATCTTGAAAGGTTCTGAAGCAGCTGATTGCATTACATTTTATCAGACGCTATTTTAAGTTTGGATATTTGTTTATTTACGATCTTTTTATGCTTGTAAAACATCAGGTAACCACCTTAAAGTGTTTCTAAATGTGTTGGCGAGAGCGCCTCATTCTTGGCATAGAGTTTTACACAAATATAGATTTTAACGATTTTGCAGTAAGCTAAATGCATTATCTTGAAAGGTTCTGAAGCAGCTGAATGCATTACAGTTTATCTCCGATTTTAATGTATGAGATATTTTTCGCACTGAAAGATGTACAGTATTCTCCTTAATTCTTATTCCGTGTTTTAAAGTAAGAAAGTATTTATGCCAGTGCAGGGTGTTTTCTGGTCATAGTTGTTGCATGTGATTATGTGATTATGTGTTTTATGACACCTTGATGGTTTTAACCAATGAGCAGTCGCTCTATAGTATTTAAATGTTTGTTTTAAATCATTTCATTGTTATACAGTCTGAGGAAAGGCGAAAGCGCTTACTGTGGATAAAAAGATTTTACTTTTTGTTACTACTGCATTTGGTGATTTTAAGTGTGAGCTGTGATAGTGCATTCAGCACATCAGTATTGGATATCTTTGAACTTAACCGACTTGGCTGTCCCTCTTCACTTGAAGTGGTGAGCATATATTGAACCTAACCGAGACTTTAGAAACTACTGTATTGCTGCCACAGTGTGTACCAGCAACCATTGCTTATTAGTTATTGCAAGTCAAGGGGATGTTTGTTCCAAGCATGGGCAAGGGAATGTTTGTAGAGTAGTTTGCCTACTGACCTTTTTGGGTGGTAGACATCAAGTAATTGTTGGTTATAAGTATGGAAGGTCTGGGATGGGATGTAGATGGAGACTAAGGAAGATAGAGATGGACAGAAGGAGGTTTTATAAAGAATAGAGTGTAGCATATGAAATTGATAAGATAGCAGAAATTGGGGAAGTTCAAGCCATTGAAGAGAGTTTAAAGAAATGCAGTGGTGTGAGTTGTATGGGGAGTTAGTAATGAATCTGGCTATTTTATGGTAAGCCTGTTGGAGTTTGTTTAGATTGGAGGCCTGGATACTTGTAAGAACTGGGGCAGTGTATAAGAGGGAGGGGAGGAGGAGTGCCTTGCCCAGGGTAAGTCTAGATTCAGGGGTTAGGAATTTTTTGTTCCGATATAGCAGAACTAGCTTCTGGTTTGTTTTTTTTATACACTGTAGTATGTGTATGTTGAACTTTAGTTTGTCATCGATAATGACCCCTAGGAGTTTTTTGTGGGTGTCAAGTTGGATAGTTGTATTGTTAGAAGATGTAATAAAAAAGGAGGTTTTGTGTTGAGAAAGAGAATGGGGAAGGAAAAGTAGGAGTTTGGTCTTTTTGGGATTTAGGATCAGTAGGTTGTGAGAGAGGCATTGTTCAGTGGATAGTAGGCTTGTTGGGTCAGGAAGTGTAGTTCAGGAATGTTATTTGAGATGGATATAAGTGTAGAGTCATCGGCATACTGAATAAGGGAGGATTTTTTGCATGAGGTGTAAAGATCATTGGTGAAGATAGTAAACAAAAGGGGTCCCAAGATGGAGCCTTGGGGAACACCAGTAGAGATGGGAAAGAAAGATGAGGAGGATGAGGGCAATTTGACAGATTGTTCCCTGCCAGATAGGTAACTATTTAACCAGGCAAGTACGGAGGGTGATAGGTGGAGATTTGCGATTTTGGATAGTAGTAGAGGATGAGATACAGTATCGAAGGCTTTGGCTAGATCTAGGAAGAGACAGGAAATTAATTTATTGTTATCTAGGGCCTCTGCAATGATATGAGTGAAGGAGAGGAGGGCAGTGGTGGTGCTGTGTTGAGGACGAAATCCATGTTGGGTAGGGGTAAGTAAGTGGTGCACGAAGAGGTGATTGAGAAGCTGTGAGTGAATATATTTGTCTAATATCTTGGAGAGGCGGGACAGAATGGCAATGGGTCAGTAGTTTGAGGGGTCAGTGGAGTTTCCACCTTTATGAAGAGGGATAGTAAAGAAAGATTTCCAATGGGTGGGGACAGTTGATTCCAGAATAGATTGATTAATTAGTATAAATATAGGATAGGCAATTGAGTCAGCAGCAAGTTTGAGGAATGTAGGAGATAGATTGTCAGTGGAAGGAGAGTAAGGTTTTAGTTTGAGTAGTAGAGATTTGATGTAAATAATGGGAGCTGGCTCAAATGAAAACAAAGTTGTATTAGTGGGACTTGGAGGGGTGGGTGTTGAAGTAGAGTTTGGCTTAGAGGTTACCAGATTTTGGATGGAAGAGATAAAGTGCTTATTCAGGAGGGTAGCTGTTTCCTGAGAGGAAGGGTTAGGGTATGGGGAGGGATTGGAGGGCTTTTCAGGATAGAGGATGTTGTTGAGAGTTGACCAAAATTTTCGAGGACTGGATTTGTTGTTAAGCTGAGCAGAGCCATAGTATATATTTTTTTCATTAGTTGTATATTTTTTTGCAAGGTTCCTCAGTTGCCTGTATTTTTGAAGAAGAGGTGGTTGTTTAGTTTTAGTCCAGGTTTTCCAAGCACTATCTCTGTTTCATAAGTGATTTAGTCTCCTTGGAGAGCCAGGGAGCATGATTTGATTTTACTCTGATCTTCCTAGAGGGAGTTAAGGAGTTTAGAGTACTCATGAAGATGCTATTGAAAATGCTTACAGCATCGTTTAGGAGGAGGTGTTTTAGGATGGACCAATCTATGTTATGGAGAATGGAGTTAAATTTGGATGAACTGAAAGTCGATAGTTTTCGACAGTCTTTGATAAGGTGGGGTTTAGGAATATGGGAGTAGTGTCTTAAGATGGTGGTAGGGAGATGATCACTGAGGGAGTCAGGTAAGGTGGTGGGATTGTGGGATTGATGAGGGGAATTGGTAAGGATTCAGCCTATGATGGAGCTGGAGGTGAAATTTTTATGGAAGCGAGTGTGAGATGTTATAAGTTGGTGGAAGCCATGTAGGTGGACACTGAGTTGGGGGGAGTCAGTTGTGAGTTTGGACCAATCAATGTTGACATCACCAAGATAAGTTTCTCATATGGTATGTTGTGGGAGAACCAGGATAGGGTTTTTTCAAGAATGGGCAGATTGTTACCAGGAGGAAGGTAGATAGAGTCAATTGCAAGATTTATGTGGGGATTCAGATGGCAGTTAAGATGATTTCAGCTGGGATGAAGTCAGGAATTGGGGAAGGTTAAGTGAGATGTTAAGGTTGTTTGAGTAGAGGATGGCCATGCCACCCCCTTGTTTTACAGGTCTATCAGATCAGAAGATATTATAACCTGGTGGGAGTATTTCACTATTTGAGATTTGTGGCTTGAGCCAGGTTTCAGATAGGGAGAGGATGTGAGGGGTATTGAGAGTTATCCATGAGTGCAGCTCAGTAACTTTATTTGCTAGACTCTGAATATTCAATGAATAAATAGTTAAGTATTTGGATGGAGAGGATTGTTGTGACTGAGGTTGGTGACTGTTAGAGGAGTAAGACGGGGGCAGTGTAGAGGTAGTTTTGGGGAGAGTGAGGGTGGGGAGAGAAGAAGAGTGGCCAGGGTTGGGATAGATATCTCCAGAACAAAGTAGGTTTTTAGTGAGGAGAGAGTGTAGTAGAAGCTAGATGGAGTTTGTATAGTTTTGACTTAGCTTTGTGGGAAGTTTTAAAAACCTGTATTATGGATAGTTTATATAGACTTGAGGTAGAGTTAGTAAAGAGATTAGGGGAGATAGTAAAAGATGAAATAGTTGGATATATGTTGTATGAGTGAGAAGCTGGTGAACATAGGACTGGGTCAGAGAGATTAGAGTGGTAAGAGGTGGAGATAGAGAGAATAAGGAGTAGTGTAGAAGATATTAGAAAATAACACATGTTGGAATAAAATATGGTCAGATAGAGTAGGTAGAAATAGTGGTATAGAGGAAGTGGTGTTGACAAGATCGACAGATTAGTAAGGTGGTTGTGGCAATAGGCAGGAAGTGGAATTGTAGTGGCTAGTGGGACAGGAAGGGGAGGGATAGTTAGGTATAAAGGTAATTGTAATAGGGTGGGTGGGAATGGGGGTAGGATAGGATAGCGAAGTGAGCCTGAGCGTAGTGAGGGCAAACGGAGCGAGGCTCGCACCCTGGTCAAAATGAAGTCAGAGAAACAATCAGAAAAAGATAGTGAAAAACTAGCTTGAGAGACAAGGATATAAAGTTTCTAAAGGTATAATCACCAGAAATAAATAAAAAAGAAATAAAATATGAGCAGAAGTATGCTTACAAAAGGACACTGGCCTCAAGCTACACAAGTAGATATACTTGAAGCAAACCCAGTGCTGTATGGTTAAAATAAGCTATAATAGAGAGGGGCTTTGGGGGGGAGAGGTCTTACTAGCAACTAAAAGCAGGGCAAAAACTCAGTATCATATAGACTGCTTAGAGGTGACTTGTGCCTGGCCTACAGAGCAGTCTCAGACCCTGCCTTGATAAAATTCCTGCACATCCACAAATCCAATGGGACAGTATTCACACGCTCTAGGGATAATAACCTAGCCTGCAATATTAACAGGACATTCTGGAAAGACATTTGTGGAACAAACACCCAATTCATGTAAAACAAAGGTCCTCAATGACCCTATTTAAGTGCAACCTGGACATCTGAATGGGAAACCATAAATTTACACCAGGGTTTCACTTATGTCCCTCTTAGACAGGAGCAGCCAGTGCTGATCTTAGATTCATGTGCAAACATAGACGGTATATCTTGGTCCATAAGGGAACTAGGGTATAACATGGCTAGACTTGTAGAGGCCTTAGGGCCAATAGCCTAGTAACCTCTTATGATTCTATGATAGTATGAGTGCCATTTTAAGAGACCTCTTGGGACAACTATAAGTTAGATCTGTCAAGGTGAAACTAAGATTTAAATTAGATCTGCTGCATGTCTCCCCTTTGTTCAAGTGGTTGTTTGCCATCACCTCTGGCTTCTTCCACCATCCCAAACACATGATAATCAGTGTGCTTCAGTGTTAGTATCATTCCTTGATTGTGTGTGTGTGTGTGTGTGTGTGTGTGTGCCCTGTGATTAACTGATATGGCATCATAGACTGGATCGTGTGACATGGCCCTATATTGAATGCAGCAGATGGATCATAGGGTCATGTGACATGGCCCTACATTGACTGCAGCAGATGGATCATAGGGTCATGTGACATGGCCCTACATTGACTGCAGCAGATGGATCATAGGGTCATGTGACATGGCCCTACATTGACTGCAGCAGATGGATCATAGGGTCATGTGACATGGCCCTACATTGACTGCAGCAGATGGATCATAGGGAGACTTGCGTTTCAAGGCTGCAGGTAACAGCAGTGATAAGGTCTGTGTGATGGTATTTGAAAGGGTTTCATAATAAAATAAATGGCTGCTTAATGCCAGTCTTCTTATAATTAGCTAATATAGACATATGCAGCATTACATTAGAAATATAGTGAGATGAAATGGGGATAGTTGTGCAAATATCACATGCCAGAGCTATGTATGGATACATGCATAAATGCAGCCATTATTCTGCAAAAGGCAATATAATCTGTATAAGATCAAAGTTCATAAATGATACATGAATCCCCCCAAAGGCTTCTGCCTCTGGTTCCACTCTTACTTACTGCTACACTTGAGACGTTGAGCAGAAGAAAGAAATAGCAACAAGGATTAAATAGACACTTCCACCTTTATTGACTGATACCGTAGTGGTGTTATCTTGTGTGGACTAGGGAATAATTACTGGTGTTTTTACAACAAGGTGATATTTAACATCTGCTGCACAATTATATTAAAGAGCAAACCACAAGGAATGTGACATATTTCAAATCTTGGACGCCAACAGAACTACTTCGGGCATCATTGAATGACGCAGAAAGAATGAAACTGAATTTTCTAAGCAGACATGTATTATAAACCATCATTTCTGCTTTTAAAGTTCCATTCTTTGTTCAGGAGTTGTTTTTATGATACTAGTGGTTGCAGGGGAGTGTACCTTTTCACTATTCTGATTAACGTGTTGCATCGTACGTTTTGATTTGGTCGGTTTTACAGGTGTGTAAGATTTATTATGGAAAATTTATTTTGCCTAAACTTCTGTCTTGTTTTAGGAACTCATCCTTATTTCACAATTATATACAAACGTTAAGCAAAAATCACTGTGCTTTTATATTTTTGCTTTGTGACTAAGAAAGCAGTAGATGTAGAACATTGGATGGGATTCAGAAAATAGACTGGATTTAAGTCCAAGCCTTACAACAGCTGTGAATGTCCACACATCTGTGGACAGTCCAACTCAAAGCTGGAAACTTCTAAAAGGAAGGTACTGCGGTCTGAACAACAATAACATAGGACTGTGATTCTGAACATTTCTCATTGTGCGTCAACAGCTGCCCACTGCGAAGCATGGAGCCTGCAGTAGCTGCCCACTGCGAACCATGGAGCCTACAGTAGAGTGCCAACAGTTTCACGTATACTCAGATAAGTGGCTAACCCTACAGTGTAAATGGTAAAATGTATTCATTTATTTTATTTAGTGACATTTCTAAACCAGGAAAATCCACTGGGTCAGAAACCCATTTTTAGTGGAAGCTTGGGGAGAAAAGCTCCACACATATGACATACAAATGAGCATACAGAGCAAATTTTAACAAAAATACATTAAATGAGTTAATTAGTACAACAACATAAAGTTGGTAGGTTGCTACAAGCATAATAATATAAAATCCAAATGATAATAGGTAAGCTATATGTGGTACATTCATCATGATGAGAATAAGGGTGGGCGTTTAGTAAAGAAAGAAGTACTATTTGATTGGAGGTAAAGAATGATGGTGTGGATAAAAGAAGTAGGTAGCTTGGTGGTGTGATGAGAGAGATATGGGAGTAGGAGGATGGGGGTACAAAAGATAAGAGAATGATAAGATAAAGTTAAGAAAAACTACAGGTTTATTTATGGCGGCCTATTGTTTTGGGTACAGGGACAGATGTGATCGCTGAGAAAGTCTTTCTTCAGACATATTTTGAATGCATTTAATCAGCCATTCCAAATCCTAGCTGTGGCATAGGAGTAGAAGCTATGCCCATCTCTTTTATTAGGTTTCGCAATAATTACAAGTTGTTTGTTGGTAGATCATATATTTCAGGTGGTGAGTATGGTTGTAGGATGTCCTGAAGGGTAGGGAAGCTCTCTGGTTTGTAAATTAGTTTATGAGCTAGAGTTAGTTGGGTGCAATCGAGGTACCCTTGGAACTCTAGCTAGTTAAGTTCCTTAAGACCAAGACAGTGATGTGATCGGTATGGTAAACCAGTTGCAAATTTGCCAGTTTTGTGGTAACATGCTTGGAGTTTGTTTTTGAGAGACATGTGGAGATTGGTAAAGATAGAGGCACTGTATAGGAGGGATTGGAGCAAAAAGCTGTTGCCTTCATGTAAAGTTTGTGTTTATATAATATGCCAAGTTTAAAAGCTATACATTTGTAGTTTCTTGCAGTTTTAGATGTGTTTAGTTGTCAGTAAATGTACCCCAAAGCTTGCTCCTTGTTACTTCTAAAAGCAGAGTATGGTCTTTCCAGTAAAGAATGTTAACGGAAGGGGCTTATTTTTGTAAACACTGGAATATGTTTAATTTAATTATTGTGTCTTTAATTACTGAATTTATTTCATTTATTTATTTAATGGACATATTGGAGCCATGTTTTTCTTCCCATGGGGTATGTGGATTAGGGGTACACAGCCTCTGCAATAAAATTAGTTCAGGCACTGCATTGTTACAACAGACAAAAAGTAAAGCTAGCAGAACCAAAAATTTGCAGTTTTACATCGAACAAACCAGTCAACAGCAGGAAGGTCAAAGGACAATCTGGAATCACAATGTAGCCATGGTTACAGAACCACAATCAGTTATAAATTAACACAATAAACAAGTTGTATGCCTAAGGTTTTATCCGTCTAATTTAAAATGCCAAGAACTTTCATGGAAGTACTGTAACCTCTGGTTAATATACAACTTGGTTTTATTTAACACAGTATATAAAAACATTATTTACATACTTACAAAAATATACATATTTACAGGTACATATGTATACATTTCTATTTTTTTTACTATTTGTCATTTTTCTTATACCATCATCCTTGTTAGTCTTCCCTAACTGACTCCCCCACTCCTCATTGTTAGTCTTCCATAACTGACCCCCACTACTCATTGTTAGTCTTCCATAACTGACCCCCACTACTCATTGTTAGTCTTCCATAACTGACCCCCACTACTCAGTGTTAGTCTTCCATAACTGACCCCCACTCCTCATTGTTAGTCTTCCATAACTGACCCCACTACTCATTGTTAGTCTCCATAACTGACCCCCACTCCTCATTGTTAGTCTTCCATAACTGACCCCCCACTACTCATTGTTAGTCTCCATAACTGACTCCCCCACTCCTCATTGTTAGTCTTCTATAACTGACCCCACACTCCTAACTGTTAGTCTTCCATAACTGAACCCCACTCCTCAGTGTTAGTCTTCCATAACTGACCCCCACTCCTCATTCTTAGTATTCCATAACTGACCCCCACTCCTCAATCTTAGTCTTCCATAACTGACTCCCACTCCTCATTGTTAGACTTCCATAACTGACCCCCCACTCCTCATTGTTAGTCTCCATAACTGACCCCCCACTCCTCATTGTTAGTCTTCCATAACTGACCCCACTCCTCATTGTTAGTCTTCCATAACTGACCCCCACTCCTCATTGTTAGTCTTCCATAACTGGCTGCCTCTACCTCATTGTTAGTCTTCAATAACTGACCCCCCACTATTCATTGTTAGTCTTCCATAACTTACTGCCTCTACTCATTGTTAGTATTCCATAACTGACTCCAACTCCTCATTGTTAGTCTAACATAACTGACCCCCCACTCCTCATTGTTAGTCTTCCATAACTGACCCCCCACCCCTCATTGTTAGTCTTCCATAAGTGACCTCCCACTCCTGATTGTTAGTCTTCCACAACTGACCCCCACTCTTCATTGTTCATCTTCAATAACTGACCCCCCAATCCTCATTCTTAGTCTTCCATTACTGAACCCCACTCCTCATTGTTAGTCTTCCATAACTGAACCCCACTCCTCATTGTTAGGCTTCCATAACTGACTCCCCACTCCTCATTGTTAGTCTTCCATAACTAACCCCCACTCATTGTTGTTAGTCTTCCATAACTGACCCCCACTCCTCATTGTTAGTCTTCCATAACTGACCCCCCCACTCCTCAGTGTTAGTCTTCCATAACTAACCCCCAATCCTCATTGTTAGTCTTCCATAACTAACCCCCACTCTTCATTGTTAGTCGTCCATAACTGACCCCCCACTCCTCATTGTTAGTCTTCCATAACTGACCCCCCCACTCAGGGTTGCCAGACGTCCCTATTTGGGTGGGACTGTCCCAAGATCAGCAACACTCTTCTCATATATTTTCTCCTTGTTTTTATAAAATCCATACATAATCACATTCACATCTGTGTTGTTTGTCATTAATATTCTCATTACATTTTTTCCCACAACTTTTCCAGATTTCAACTACCCTTTTACTTTTGAAAAAACAGGCTCTGTTTTCCCTACCTCCCACAAAATAAACACATTTTCTCACTTTACTGGTAACTTATTTATTGCCAGTTTCCATAGGAAATCCTAATACTCTACTGTCTTAGTACACCGTTTTTCTTTCTAACTTTGATGGCTATAATCACTTCTGTTAAATTTTCTGATGGATTTACATGATATTATTGTTTCATCACATTGTTATGCAACTTACTTTTGTCTTTCTCTATTGTATCAATTTTTATTTTCCATTTTATTTTTTTCATGATAAGTTTTAATTTCTTCATTTATATATTATTTTTTCTTTTTTTTTTTCTTATTCGCATGATCTCCCAGACTTTTTATATTAACATTTACACATTTTCAATATTAATTTCTCATTCTATTCCTTTACCACTTTAATACGCCATACAACGTTAAAGAAGGAAAATAAACAACTGGATTTAGTAACACCAATCCCCCTTCATATTCACTCATATACAACAAACCTCTCCTCAGTGGGTTTAATCTTTAACCTCATATGAAAGTAAACACAATTCACTATGTCCTTTTCATATCTTTATGGAATCATATAAATATTTGATATGTATGCTATTTTTTCAATTAATACAGATTTCACCAGATAAACTTTTTTCCCTAATGCTTAGAAAACATATTTCTTTCATTTATTTTATCACACCATCTCATTGCATCATAATTACATTATTTTTCCCAAATTTTACCCGTAGCAAATCCACTTCATTGACTGAAAAATACACCCCCCCAATTTTTACCATATTACCGAAACCCTTACTTTTTTCTTTATTCAAGGTCATTCCCATTTCCTTTAAACATCCATTCAGACAAACCAACATGTACGTCATCCATATTTTGTTCTTATCGACTACAACTGGGATTACTATGTCCTTCTGCCTCACATATCCATAATTTTTCATTTCATAAGCTACTTCACTCAGTATCACATTCATCACCAATGCAAACAATATCCCACTCATAGGACACTCATGTCTCATACCACACTTCGTGCATATTTCTTTACTCAGCCACCCAATCACTAACACTCTCACTTTATTATTTTGATATGTGGACATGCCCACCCTACTAATTCTGCTACCTACTCCATACTTTTCCATAATATTCCACAAACCATCATGTCCTACTGTATCAAACACTTTGTTAATATCACCTTCCATAAGTTTGACATCCTCCCTTTTACTTATAATATCACCCACAGTTTCTCTCACAACTAATACAATTCTTGACATCCCTTTGTTTTTCTTCCATATATACTTTCTACCATAAGATCCCTCATCCTTCCTTCCATTATGCACTGTATTATTCTCATAAAATTTTGTAGTCTGTGTTATTTAGTGTGATGGGTCTCAAGTGTTTTATTTTATTCTTCTCATCTTTCTTCGATATACATTTTAATATCCCATTACATAACTCTTCATAAACAAACCCTTCCTTCAACTATTCCTTCAGTATAGTTATAAAATACTCTGTTTGCCAATCCATTAATTTCTAGAACATTCAATATGCTATACCATCCGGGCCTGCTACTGAATCAATATTTACTTCCTGAAGTACTTCATCCAATTCATTAATTGTAATTTCTATTTCTAATTATTCCTTACTATGTTCTCATTTTTTTATTTTCCATTTTCTCTTGTTTCCCAACTTTTTACTCATACATATTTTCCACATGCTGTACTAAAATATTCATAATTTGCTCTCATGTTCTTTTTACTCCTTGTTTAACATTTTTCATTCCCCTCATTATATGACTGTCCTCTTTTATTATGTTACCCAAATATCCCTTCTCCCTTCTCGCTTGTAGATAATATCGCTGCCTAAACAGTAATGCCTTATTTTTTCTCAGTTTCTTTTATTTTTATTTTTCTATATCATTACATTCTCTAAATTGTCTGATATACGTCTATATGTTTTCCATACTTCACTTTCTTTTCTTACATCATCCTATCATTGAAAAAAACACACTTTTATACTTCTTTTTAAATTCAATCTATCGTTTAGACCAGTTTTTACAGAAGTCCTTCATGGTTTTCTGATCCTTCCATAACTAAAGTAATTCCCACATTCCAATTTCCCATCATTTCTCATTTTTTTCTTTTATTCCCTTTCCTATTTTAATATACTCTTCCTTTCATCACCTCCACCCATATTGCTAAATGGTCTGAAAAAAACATTACTGTATCACCATCTGTTACACCTAAGCCTTCCAGTAATAGAAAATAATCAACTTAGGATCTAAGTGTCCCCTTCTATAAGTCCACTCTGAAATGATATTGTGAAACACACTGAAATAAGTCAGTAAACCACTTTTTGCCCCAATAATACTTTGTACAGAAGCAAAATAGAATATTGACCTACCCTACTTATCATGACCCACCCTACCTATCATGACCCACCCTACTTATTGTGACCCACCCCTACTTATCATGACCCACCCTACTTATCGTAACCCACCTCCACTTATCCCTGAGTCACTGCAAAAATTCATATGGCTGATATGACAGTCAAATGTTAATGGCAGGTTTGTTTTATTTATAGATTTATAAATGTCAACGATTTGATAAGATAAGAAGTATACACAAGTGGAAAACATCTGTTTTTACTCACATTAGTATTAAATATTTCAAACCCTAACCAGGAAAAGCCGAAAGAAAAACAAACCAGTATTAAATATTTCTGCCTGGATGTTCTGACTACTTCTCACTGTAAATGTTTAAATCCATTCTGGAGTAAAGTTTAAAGGAGGATAAATGTATGGTGTATATGTTTGAAGAAAAAAATGACCTTGGTCATGACAAGAGAAACCAGAGTTTGAATCATGTTAGGGCTTATGTATTTATACAGTGGGACCTTGAACAACTTTTAACCTTGAATTCCAGTGATTCCTCTGTAAAAGTACATTTATGGGATGATATGGTTAACAAACAATGAAAACAATGTTACTGCACTGCATAGTTTAAATCTGAGAGGGACATGAACCATAAGAGAAAGACTGGAGTCTCACTTCACAAATGTTGTTTAAGTAAATTTTGTAGTTGCATTTGAAAGTCTATGTTATCAGTCTCTCGCAAATCTAATCACTAGTCTAGGGAATGGGTTTCACTTGAGAACAATACCTGCTGTTTGAAATCTAAATAAGCAATGTAACTATTTTAAACCAGAATAAGATTTGATTGTATCTGACTGAATTTAACTTCTTCATACGGTATAATGACAGTTTTAAACACCTTAACAGCATGTGTTTAAAAAATAAACATATTCCGGGAGTGTTTCTTTGGCATGCAAAGCTTGAAAATCGAATGTCTGGTTATTAGCATATATAGCATGATAATAGCATTTTTAGTTGCATACTGCCAAACATGGACAATATACAGTATGCAAAAGAATTTTGCAGCATAATTAGTAAACTACAACATTTCTATAATTTTGTAACTCAGTAATAGGGCAGTCAGTACCAATGGATGAGTAATATCTCAGAAGCAATCTTAACAGCGTTGCTGTCTGGTATCACCTGCCTGCGTTAATTTAGTTAACAGATTAACAGGCAGCATTACTAATTGTGCAGCTGAATGTAAATGCAACAGCTCTTAGCAGTCTGAGATTATTAATTCTGCAGTAGTAGTATGACCAGTTAATGAAATACGCTGTTAAATTTTGTGCTTTGAAAAAAACATTGAAAATATAGGCATTCAGGTTGTTCTCAAGTGGATAATATATTTTTATATTATTTTTGTAATTATATATTTCCAGTTTACATGATGAATAAAAACAATACAATGAAAATGTATGTAATAGCAATCGGGACATATGATGAAATACAAAATTGGGAATGTAACATCAATAAATAGGTAATGCAGCACACTATACCCACAGCTCACTAGGTAATTTATGTTGCTTAGAGACTGTTGTTTTCTAATAGATTGAGCTGTTAGTTTTCAGGAAGATTTAATGAAATATTGAACTGGGGCCTGCTGCTCTGTCAAGAGTAAGGCCATGAGGAATGAGGCAGTCATTGGTTTGTAAGCAGCTAAGACCCTAATGCAAAACTTCCAGAAGTAATATATTACAGCCATTGAGGGGATTATTATAGAGCATAAACTTTTGTCCATAATTTGTCAAACTTACTTATAGTACAGAATTACAAATCTACTAAGGTCTATATGCATCTGTGATTTAGAAACATACTTTTAGCACTGATTTCTTCACTACCGTCTGAAGTTGCACGTAGATGTTTGTAAAGAAAGTTTAATAATATACCTTTATCGCATTCACAAGAATAAGGACATCTGCATAGCAGTTTAGAATTGTAAAGTAGGCATTCTACAGTAAAAAAAGATGATATACTGAAATATTCCAGTTATACAGTTTACTCACGTTTAGTTGTTTTACTGTCAGTTAATTTTCTTTCTGTCACTGCCCTTCCTTTACTACTAATGCAAAAATACAAATCTGACATTATTGAATTGTCTTGATAAATTCTGTTCGTTCAACTGAATAGAACAGAGAGGTGGATAAATGTGTGATCTTTATTCACATCATTGAAGAAAGTTGATAAGTCTTTCATATAAAGCACACAAGAAATCCATCCAGTTATCTAGGGAAGGTAGCCAGAGAAAGCCCATTCAAAACATATAGCACAGGAAGGAGACTTATGGAGAAAGTGTCTTTAGAGAAGTGTGGATTAGTTGCCAAGGTTCCCCAGTTTCAGTTCTGGAGTCCGTTGCTTCAGTGTTTTATAACATGCTTTGTAAAACCTTCTGCATTACAACAACCAATACTGCACTGTAAACATGACATTAATAATCTGGTAAATGGTCATCAATCATAAAGGTATAACACTGCATGTGTTAGCTCAGAAATGTCTGCACAGTTTTTACGTTGGTTCAAAATGCTGTGCGGACTCTATGCAGAAGGTAAATGAACTAGTATCATATACACCGTGAATATTCTCCAGTAGTTTCCTCTGCTATCCATAAGGCCAATGATATTCAAGTAAGATGTGTCTTAGCAAATGTCAGGATATTGGTCTGACATGGAGTGTTGTGTGGGTAGCATATTTAAGCAATGTTCTTGTAGTGCTGAAGACATTTGCATATCATAGTGATCTATACAACTGTGTTCTCTGAAGCAATCTTTCTTCTCCTGTTGTGATCAACATTAGCAAAATGAGCTTTGGAGAAATGTCAGGAAATAAAATGATGCAGAAAAAAATTTAAAACACATAGTGGCTTTTGAAAGAATATGAGAATATGATCTGTAACAAGGATCATGAGATCTGAGGCTGAATGAGGTGTTTACTGAAGAGTTCCAGCTAACCCAATCTGAAAAAAAAAAGCTACATGAAGCTTCCATTTGGAGTTGCCATGTGCCAGACAAAAAGAAGAGGTCAGGTGTGGTACCATTCTAGTGGCAGACAAGAGTCAATCAGTTTAGGAATGACTTAAGAATTAAAAGGGCAAATGAATTAACAGGGTGTGTGGTGGTGATGATATGAATAAAGGTAGGTTTTTGATGTATGCAAATAGTGTTGGGGTTTGGTAAGCATTGGAGGGGGAATAATTAATTGAGGGATCATCAGGACAATGAGACGGACAAGAATCTAAACATCTAAACTCAAACATCTCAATCTCTCTCAATCTACCTTACTCTGGTTAAACAGGTACCTCTCTGATAGATTTCAATCTGTTAGATAGGTATCAGCCTCATCTCCCTTCCTTCCTGTTCATACCAGTGTACCCCAAGGTTCCCTTCTCAGCCTCCTCCTTTTCAACATCTTCTCAAATAATCTATACACATCTTGCCCCCACGCCTCCCTAATACAGTATGCTGATAATTCTACCATCATTTCTTGCTCTGATAATCTCCCCCACCTTCTGTTCCTTACCCAGGACTCCTCCCTGTCTGTTGAAAAACGGCTAACTAGCAATGAACTTTTACTTAATCCAAAAAAAAAAAAAACTTATTTTCCTCCCTAAATCTCTACAGCATTGTAAAAACTCCTTCTTAATCGCATATCTCAATAACACCACTATTTCAATAGAAACCCATACTAAACTCCTTGGCATTTATATTGACGATCAACTCAAATTTGATTTACACATTCACCAATCTATCAATAAAACACACCAAAAACTAGGCCTATTACATAGGAATAAAAAATACCTGACAAAGGATACAAAACATTCATTAGCACAGGTTTTTCTACTGCCTACTCTATTCTACGCGCACCTATACTCACTAATCTCCAATCTAACCTCACGACTAAACTTGAATCCACCTACAATAAAATTGCTAGGTTTGCAGCAAATCTCCCCTACCGCTCCCATCATTGCACTACCCTAAAAATCCTACAATGACCTAACTACATAACCAACTTCTACTTCCACAGCTCCATCTCACCCACTCATTACTAATGCCTCGTGCTGCCATGCTGTCTCAACTCTAATCACCCCCTATAGCCCTAAAGGTTGTCTCCAAAGGGCAGGCCAGCATCTCCTGGAAGTAAGTAAGCCTAACAGACAAATTGGTAAACTATATAGTCACACTGTTGCCTGCTCCAGGAATAAACTCCCCCCAGACCTTAGAGCGATCACTGATGCTCTCTGTTTTCAAAAAACACTAAAACATTATATGCTTAATAATTGTACCTGCCACTGCCCTTCTCCAACCTGATCTCTTACTCCACAGTCTCTTTTTCTCTTGTTTTCTTTCTCAGTTAAACAGATATTGTGTAATGTACACTACATTTCTTAACTGTACAAATATTTCCCTAGATAGCTATTGTAAATATTTTTCAGCGTAAATGCAACTCTTGTATTCTTTTTGTTCACGTCTTAACTTGCTACTGCAGTCTGCAGCTCTTGTTTGTAATTAAGTTTTGTATCTTTTGTAAACATACCTGTATAAGTTTTTACATATTGTATCTGGAGCTTTTCTCCTCGGGTCTCTGCTGAAAATGGGCTTTTCCGCCTAGTCAGACTAACCCAGTTAACAAATGTCAGATAAATAAATAAATAAATATAAATATAAATAAGAAGGATATGTATTATGTCACAATGTACTCCCCATTTTCAGATATTTTGAGAAAGTTGGTGATGGAATCTTGGCACCTTGTGTATGGGGATGACTAGTATGATGGCTTATTCCCTAAGTATGTTAAAGTTTCTTTTGGAAGGTATTTACATCTTAAAGAGTTGTTGAATGCCAGGCAGGTCGGTGTAAATTTTAATAAAGTAGGGACATTTCTGTGTAAACATTGTATGGTGTGAAAAAGGTTAAAATATTTGATAGGCAGTTATAGTAATGGGAAGAGATTTATTCCTAGGGGGCACTTTAATTGCAGTTCCTTTGGGGTGGTATACATTTTGGATTGTGGTTGTAGTAAGGTTAAGTGGTATGTGAGGCAGACTAAAAGACTGGTTAAAGTTAGAATTTTGGAGCATTTGGGAGATATCATAAAGGCGAATATTAACAGTCCTGTTGCTGGGCATTTTCACTTGGTTCATGGTGGGTCAGATGAAAGTTTTTGTTTTGTGTGTGTTGGGTCAACCTTAAAATATGAGGGTGGTAACTTTATTATGAAGCTGCTCAGGTTAGAAAGTAGGTTGATTATCAATTTTGTAACACTGTCTCCAATGGGTCTTAACCTTGAGGTAAACTTGAATGTTTAATTAGTAGTTGTGTAACTGCACAGTGAAGGGATTGTATAATATATGAATGTGTTATGAAGTTAAGTACAAATTGGATTTTGAAAGGTTTTGTATATGCACAAAAAAGTTTTAACATGTAAATGTTATAAGGTATATATGTACACTTTGTAATATTTATATGTTTGTAAAGAAGGATGTATTTGAAAATATTTGATGTAACCAATCAGTAGGGGCATTGTATAAATGGAGCTGTATGACACTGCAATTTATCCTTGAAGGCGAAATGTCAAAGTACAAGATGCTTACATAAAGTGAGTTCAACTATTAATTTCTTGCATGGCTCATATTTTGTTTTTTGTAGGAATGACTAGACTTTGGCAATGAAACTTTGCTCTTTGGACATGAATTATTGATACCATTCTAGTGGCAGGCAGGAGTCAGGTCAGTTTAGGGTGAGCAGACCCTGGTAATGGAACTGTACTCTTTGGATATGGACTATTGATACCACTCTAGTGGCAGGCAGGAGTCGCTCACTTTAGGAATGATGAGACCCTAGCAATGGAACTTTGCTCTTTGGACAGGGATTATTGATACCATTGTAGTGGCAGACAGGAGTGAATCAGTTTAGGAATGACTAGAACCTGACAGTGAAACTTTATTCTTTGGACATGGACTATCGTTTTGCTGCTGTGGTTTTGTGCTGTGGTTTTGTGGGAAGTGGAAATTATAAGACATGTGGTTGATCTTATCTCTGCATAAATCATTGTCTCAGTTAACAGACTGCTTTATTGAGGATAGTCTCTGCCTACTTTAAAACTGCCCACTGAGAAATGTGCCAGGAAAATGTGGGGATATTTAGAGGCCCCTAAGTGAGTTCTATCTAGCTGGACACTGAGGGACTAGATGAAAGAGTTACTTCAGTGTGCCTAAAATTTGCATAACGTAAAATTCTTCTGCTTGTTCATGAATATGCAGTCCATAGCTAGTCAGAATATTTGGCTTCTTACTTGAAAAAGGACAGTGCTGAAAACTCATCAAATTATTGAACAAATGCACTTATTTCTCATGCTAGCAAGTACAGTCAAGATCATGTAAGCCAGATTCCAGCAGTATATGAGCCGAGACCTGACAATGTTGTTTTAGAAGATAAAGAGGGAGCAGAAATCAAACTGCCAAAATCTGGATAGCAGAGAAAACAAGGGAATTCCAGAAAAAAAACATTCTCTGTATGGTCTACTGCAAAGCCTTTGAGTTTGTGAACCATAATAAATTGCAGAGAATTTCCTTTAGAGAAATGAGGATATCAGGAAACATTATATGCCATGTGAAGAACTTGTATGAACAACAGGAAGCAAAAGTTAATAAATATGGAATAAATGACAGGCGCAGGACTGGAAAAGGAATATATCAAGAGTCTTTATAACCACCTTAATTATTTATTTTGTGATTTGTAGCATGCAAAGTGGAAAAAAAATTAAAACAAAATCTCACAAATGGAAGATATGCAATCCTTTATTAAAGTTATATACTCCTAAGTTAAGTGTTAATGCAAAATGCTGGTCAGATGAATCAGATGGAACTCATTACATCTGAGTGACGCCTCCAGGTGCATCTGCAGTTAACTCCTACTGACATCTCTAGGTCTCAAATATTCCTTGTTTATATTTGCAACAATAATTCCAAAACCATGCTATGTACAAGGTTTTAAACAATTTAATCTTAAAGCTTACACAATGGCAAACTCAACTGCATTAATATCTGACCTCTGTCTAGTGTAGAGAAATAGATATTAACTGTTGTTTTTAAGATATTAATTTATACAGATAAAATGTTCACATTTTTCTACGTCTCAACAACCAAGTAACACAGACAGAACTCCTTAGCCTTGTATGTAAGCTCTCAGCTAGATGAATAAAATGCTGTTGACAGTATATATGTAATGTGAGTGATTGCTGAGATATTGTAAGGTGTTTACAGAATATTACAAATGTAATAGTTACTGTGTTTACTGTGACTTATAAAATGCAGTTTAAGACCTAGAACCCAAAGAATATTACCACCATAAAATAGTCTGTGCTGAAGAGTTTGCCTTTTATATTTCTTTCATAACCCCAATAGTTCCAGAGATATGAACATTTGTTTAAAATGTGAGGACATAATTTGATTCTGTCAAAAGGCTTAGGGTCCGCCCCTTGGAAGTTGCAATGCAAACTTCCTGAGCTCCATTGGAGTGAATGAGTTAACAACCTCTGATATGCAGGTGATAATACTAAGATTACTAACAGTGAGGAGGAACTAAACAGTCGCTGATGAAGGTGTAAGTAGAAATTACTAAAGCCGGCTTGCTGGTCAGTATTAAAAACAATAAAACTGTGTCATTTAGCGCTATTATTTCTTTACAAATAGATGAAGAAGCCTGTGAGGCAGTGATGGATTTTATTTTCCTCAGCTCAAAGATCTCTGCAAATAGGGTGATTGCAATCGTAAAGTTAAAATAAACTTGCATCTTGGGAAGAAAGCTATGAGAAACCTGGATGATGTTAAAGCTCAAAGAAATCGCATTGTAAATAAAGGTCCATATAGTCAAAGCTATAGTATTCTCAGTAATAACACATGGTTGCAAGATCTGGACTATAAGTAAGGATGTCTGCTGGATAATCAGCTTTAATCTAAGGTATTATTGAGGAACTCAGTCAATATTTAAAGAAATATAGCCAGACTGTTTAATTTGACCATGTAGGTTGGATAATGTAGGGATAGTAAATCATGAAGTACAATGGATTAGCAAGGAGGAAGTAAGGATAGCTATGAAGAGAATGAAGAATGGAAAGGCTGTTGGCCCAGATGACATACCTGTGGAAGCATGGAGGTGTTTAGGTGAAATGGCAGTGGAGTTTTTAACCAGATTGTTTAATGAAATCTTGGAAAGTGAGAGGATGCCTGAGGAATGGAGAAAAAGTGTTCTGGTACCGATTTTTAAGAATAAGGGTGATGTGCAGAGCTGTAGTAACTACAGAGGGATAAAATTGATCAGTCAAAGCATGAAGTTATGGGAAAGAGTAGTGGAAGCAAGGTTAAGAAGAGACGTGATGATTAGTGATCAGCAGTATGGTTTCATGCCAGGAAAGAGCACTACAGATGCGATCTTTGCTCTGAGAGTGTTGATGGAGAAGTACAGAGAATGTCGGAAGGAGTTGCATTGTGTCTTTGTAGACTTAGAAAAAGCATATGACAGGGTGCCTAGAGAGGAGTTGTGGTATTGTATGAGGAAGTCAGGAGTGTCAGAAAAGTATGTAAGAGTGGTACAGGATATGTACGAGGGTAGTGTGACAGCGGTGAGGTCTGCGGTGGGAGTGACGGATGCGTTTAAGGTGGAGGTGGGATTACATCAAGGATCAGCTCTGAGCCCTTTCTTATTTGCAATGGTGATGGACAGGTTGACAGATGAGATCAGACAGATGTCCCCGTGGACTATGATGTTTGCAGATAACATTGTGATCTGTAGTGAGAGTAGGGAACAGGTGGAGGAGACCCTGGAGAGATAGAGATATGCTCTAGAGAGAAGAGGAATGAAGGTCAGCAGGACTAAGACAAAATATATGTGTGTGAATGAGAGGGTGGATAGAGGAATCGTGAGGATGCAAGGAGTAGAGGTGGCGAAGTTGGATGAGTTTAAATACTTGGGGTCAATAGTTCAGAGTAACGGTGAGTGTGGAAGAGAGGTGAAGAAGAGAGTACAGGCAGGATGGAGTGGGTGGAGAAGAGTGTCAGGAGTGATTTGTGACAGACGAGTACCTGTAAGAGTGAAAGGGAAGGTCTACAAGAGGGTAGTGAGACCAGCTATGTTATATGGGTTGGAGACAGTGGCATTGACAAAAGGCAGGAGTTTGAGCTGGATGTGGCAGAATTAAAGATGTTAAGATTTGCACTGGGTGTGACGAGGGTGGACAGGATTAGGAATAAGTATATTAGAGGGTCAGCCCAGGTTGGAAGGTTTGGAGACAAAGCCAGAGAGGCACGATTATGTTGGTTTGGACATGTGCTGAGGAGGGATGCTGAGTATATTGGGAAAAAGATGCTAAGGATGAAGCTACCAGGTAACAGGAAAAGAGGAAGGCCTAAGATAAGGTTTATGGATGTGGTGAGAGAGGGCATGCAGGTGGTTGGTGTGACAGAGCAAGATGCAGAGGACTGGAAGAAATGGAAACAGGTGATCTGCTGTGGTGACCCCTAACGGGAACAACCGAAAGAAGATGATGAATATTACGACTAGTTACACTGGAAAAGACACCTACATTGGGAAAGACAATTACCAAAGAATAATGGATTAGCAGAGGTTAAGAAGATTGACAGCATTACTGAGGTAACGTTTATAAATTTACAAGAATGCTGGGAAGCAGTTGTTGACAGGGCTGATTAAGTCCTTGAGGTCACAGAGTCAGACTCAACCAAATGAATAAATAACATAATCACCAACAACATGTCAGGAAGGCATCAGCTATCATAATTACAGAAGTGAACATCCACTTGATGGAGGATTGTGGTGAGGCCTTGGGTGAATGACTTTATATTGCCTCATAGAAGTTTAGACAGTCAGTCTATGACTGAAGGTAGGAATGGGAGGAACATTACCTGGGTTTCCACAAAATGCTGATCTTAAATGTGGACTTTTTAGAAAGTAGAAGGAACATTTTGAGAGATTCCTGATCTCAACAGATATGCATGCCTTTTTTCTTGAGGAATTGACAGAAGAAAGTAGTGCTCTTGGGTTCGTTTCTGTAGATGAGGTAACTGTGGCAATTTAGCTGACCCACAGTGCAAGACTGAAGAGCTGGATGAAATGCTGGAGACACAGGATATCCTTGGGGTGTTTTAGTTACTTTATCTTTTCAAAGTTGTATAAAAAGCTTGGATAGTGTATGTGGAATAGTAAAATGAAGTGGTTGCCTCCATTTGTAAAAGTGGCTACAGAGGGAAGTGCACTGCAGAGGATTTTGTTCCTGGGCCTCCCAGGTTCTGAAGAGGCCATGGAAATATGGATTGAATCATTGTCCTTAAGTGCATATATGAGCAGGGGGCAGTTTGACAGAGTCGTCTGTTATGTTATTGAACATGATAACATATAATGTGCACTGCAGAATGTCTCATATAAAAAAAACAAGTTGAGAATCATAAATGAAGTAAAGAATTCTGAGGTAAGGACAAAGATAAGCAATATACAATAAGAGTATTCAGTAAGACAGAAGAGGAAATGGACACATACATATAAGGTATGAGACAATTTGGGGTTAATCCAGAGGATGTAAGAGCATTTTTCACATTAGGAGGGATACTTTTTGTGACATTATATTTGAAAATGCAACTGTAATGGAGAAAAGATAGGGGTGTATGAAAAAACTGTTACCCCTAGAACTGATTATGTGTTTAAAGCATTTAATAGGGAAGGTAAAAAACATTTAATTCAGAACCAAGCTGAAAAAGAGACTTTAAAACGACATGTAATTAAAATATGTCAAGATGTTATGGACATTAGTAAAGTCTATGATAATACATGAGGGGGGGTCAGGATTGTAATGTTGTTCTGAAAAAGAAAAATGAAGCTATTGTTCACATTCCAAATTTTATAAATATTGAAGGGGATGGAGGTCTTGTAAATATTGGGGTCAACTTAAGAGATGGTTTTATTGTGGAAAATCAGATCACTTAATTAGTAATTGTGATGAACAAAACTATTACGTTTGTGGTGAAATCAGGCATGATGCAAAAAATGTTCATTGACATGTTATAGATGTAATAAAATAGGTCATTTATGGATGGATTGTATGGAAGGCGAAAAAGAAATGGAAGGTGAACAAGAAGAGCATATATTAGTACGTAAGGGAGAATTCTTAGAAAAAAGTATAAAAGGAGAAAGAAAGAGACCAGTGAGAAGGGTGTGGAAGGAACAAAAAAGAAGGTAGATACAAAAGAACGATCAGAAGTAAGTGATGCAGAAGATATTAACTGGAGTACAGTAAAAGAAAAAAAGAAACGATATGTAAACGAGTAAGAGAAGGGAAAGAACATTTACAGGAGTAAATATAAGAAAAAAAGGGAAAGGATGAACGAAAATAGGAAATTTGAAGAAAATCTAGTATAGGTATTTTTCAAAATAAAAGGGGTGACTGTAGAATAGTAGCAGTAAATGTAAATAGTTTGAAAAGCTTAACAAGAAGGTTAGGTATTATAGAATGGCGTAAAAACGAAGAAGGTTAGGTATTATAGAATGGCGTGAAAACGAAGAAGGTTAGGTATTATAGAATGGTGTGAAAACGAAGAAGGTTAGGTATTATAGAATGGCATGAAAACGAAGAAGGTTAGGTATTACAGAATGGCGTGAAAACGAAGAAGGTTAGGTATTATAGAATGGCGTGAAAATGAAGAAGGTTAGGTATTATAGAATGGCGTGAAAACAAAGAAGGTTAGGTATTATAGAATGCCGTGAAAACGTAGAAGGTTAGGTATTATAGAATGGCGTGAAAACGAAGAAGGTTAGGTATTATAGAATGGTGTGAAAATGAAGAAGGTTAGGTATTATAGAATGCCGTGAAAACGTAGAAGGTTAGGCATTATAGAATGGTGTGAAAATGAAGAAGGTTAGGTATTATAGAATGGCGTGAAAACGAGGAAGGTTAGGTATTATAGAATAGCGTGAAAATGAAGAAGATTAGGTATTATAGAATGGAGTGAAAACGAAGAATATTAGGTATTATAGAATGGCGTGAAAACATAGAAGGTTAGGTATTATAGAATGGCGTGAAAACGTAGAAGGTTAGGTATTATAGAATGGCGTGAAAACGAAGAAGGTTAGGTATTATAGAATGGTGTGAAAACGAAGAAGGTTAGGTATTATAGAATGGCGTGAAAACGAAGAAGGTTAGGTATTATAGAATGGCGTGAAAACGTAGAAGGTTAGGTATTATAGAATGGCGTGAAAACGAAGAAGGTTAGGTATTATAGAATGGCGTGAAAATTTACTGCAGATACCATAGTGTTAGAGGATATAAGATGTTTGAACACAATAGAAAGATTGTAGACTGAAGAACTATTGGGGAACATTATGTGTAATCTAGGTAAAATATGTGTTCAGGAGTGGCGGTATTATTGAAGGAAGTAGTACAGGTATTAGATGTTACTTTAGTGTTAATGGGAAAAATAATTGTTGATATAAGATGGAAAACATGTACAGAATAATAGCACTTTATGCATATGTGAACAGCAAAAATAGAGAGAATATGTGTCGGAAAATTGCAGATTATGTAGCTAGACGTGTGAATATAATAATAGTAGGAGACTTTAAATGTGATTTAAGAAAGGGGAAAACAAGAAAATGAAATGATGTAACTAAAAAGTTAGAGATAAAAAGGTGTGGTAAATTGAGTTTGTGGAAATGTGATACTTGGGCTTATATAAGCGATGGAGGAGCTCACATTACAGAAATTGATTATTTTTGATACCATAAGAAGTAGAAATAATTCAGCAAGGAGTGTTTGAAAAAGGGGTTTCAGACCATTTCGGTATTTGGATAGAAATGAGAGGAAATGGGGAATAGATAAGGATAGGAAAAAGAAAAAAAATGAAATGGGATGAGGAAGGGGCATCAATAGTAAAGGAATTTTGGGAAGATCCTATTGGTATGTGGTAATTCTATCAAAATTGGTTCAGAATGGTGGATTGCTTTTAACGAAAAGTTCAAATAAATGTTATTTGGAATGAGCGATGAAAAAAGGAGGGAAGTTAGCAAAATTATAGAGATAAAAGTAGAGAAGTATTTGTTAATCTGGAAAGAAATGATAGAAACTATTTTATTAAATAAAATGAGTTATATGACATGATTAAAACAATTAAGTATTTGTTTTATAAACAAAGATATTAATAAACCAAATTTTAATAAACCAAATATTAAGATCAAAGTATGGAAAGGAATGGGAAGCAATGAAAAGACTTAAAGGAAAAAGAATAGGTATAAATTAAGAGTTTAAGATTTATTAAGAAAGGGCATTAATTGGAACATACAACCAGCGATCTGCAAAGATAGATGAAGCCACTGCCAGTTTAGCAATTTATTGTAAATTCACACATTAATAACTTATCAATCCCCACTCATTGTTCTTTCAAAATGTATACAAGCAAAACCACATATTAATGCAGTTTTATTAAAAAAAATAATTACAGTTAAAATATTAGCTCTCATTTTTAAGACACTTGTAATAGATACACTATCATTGAGGCTCAGGAGGGAGTGGCATTCAATTTCAACTGCCAAAGCATCTCTTTATATTCAAGCATAGTCTCAAAATCCCCCTATAGCACCCAAAATATTTTATCAATTACAAAAAAGACAAACTTGTTGAAACTAAAACATTGCATCCTATGTCGATTCAATGCATTGTTAGACTTGTTTGTTTTCATTTTATAAACACAAGCCCCAAATTTCAGGTAAATATTAAAAGATTTTTTGACGCTTTACCAAATTTGTCATTACTGATCCCATATAGCAATGATGTGTACAAATTCACTGAGTCAGTACAGAAACAAATGGAATTTAGTATTTAATATGGACTTGGAAAGCAAATTGTGAGACCGACCCTCCATTGTTTTCAGTAAAGGGAAATCTTTAAAGAATTTATTGGAAGGGAATACTCATACACAATACCCTAATGGGGGAAATGAAACAAATGTACAGTTGTGGGCATTGCAAACACTGTAGATTATTTATCCACAAAGGACCTTGTATGGTTATTAAGGGATATGAATGGATTTTTTCTCTTGTCCAGGTAGGTGTAATTGTGACACCCCTGGGGTAGTCTACCTGGCATCCTGTACAGCATGTAATAATGCATTTTATAGAGGTAAAACAAACAGGAAAGTAAGACAGAGCATATTACGAACATTATGGAGTGTCTTAAAAATGAGAGCTAATATTTTTAACTAATGTTAAGGTTTTTTTATTTTGCTAACTAAAACTGTATTACTGGTGAGGCTTTGCTCTTGTACATTTTGAAACAGCACAAATTGGGGATTGCCATGTTATTGATGTGAGTATTTACACTAAATTGTTAAACTGGTAGGAATCTCATTTATCTTTATTGCTCTACGGTTGTATTTCTTATAAACAAAAATTTTGCAGTGGTTTCAGTAAATGTGAACTGTGATATTAACATTGTAAGAAGGCTAGAGGTACTGGAATTCCTGATAACTGAAGAAAGTTCAAACAGAAAAACTAGCAGAGTGGAAATACAGTATGGAACCTAGGAAGTAAAAGTTGTTCTGGAGTGGCTGTGTTGTATATAAAAACATGAAAATACTAGATGTAACATTGATAAGGATGGCAAGGTTAATTATTATTATGAATGTGTACAGTATTTTGTAAATGTTCTGAATGAATAGCTGAAGGAAGGGTTTGTTAATAAAAAGCTATATAGTATTATATTAACATTTATATGGAAGAAAGATGAGATGAACGAAGACCCATCATAGCAAATAATATATATTATATTTTTTTATGAGAGTAATATGGAGGAGAATGGAATGAAGGATGAGGGATATTATGGAAGAAAGTATAAATGGTATGAAAGGAACGGAATGTCAAGAATTGTTACTGGCTGAGAGAGACATCGTGCTGACATTATAACTAAAAGGGAGAATGTGACATTATGGTAGGTGATATAAGTAAGGCATTTGCTATAGAAGGATACAACGGTTTGTGAGATTTTATTTAGAAGTATGAAGTATATAATAGAATTAAGAGAGTGTGTAGGTCAGCATATCAAAATAACAGAGTGAGAGGCCGAGTAAAGAAATATACATAAAGTGTGGTATACGACACGGATGTCCCATGAGTGGAATATTGCTTGCACTAGTAACGAATGCGATAGTGAGTGAAGTAACTTATAAAATGAAAGATGCTAAACATATGATGCAAAAGGAAGTGGTGTTTCCAGTAATTTCTGAAATTCACAGATGATATAGTTGCAGATGCTAAGAACAAAAGAGAAGTGTTGGTTTGCCTGAATGTATGTTTAAAGTAAATAAGAATGACTTTGAATAAACATTAAAATAAGGCTTTGGGTGATGTGGTGAAAACCCAGCTGTGTATATTTCAATGAATGAAGTGTCTTTGCTAGGAATAAAATCTGTGATAAAATTATGTAGTTATGATGCAATTGGAGGGTCTGCTTAACTGAAAGAAACATGCCTACTGTGGAGGACATATAAATTAGCATTCAGAAAAAAAAATGTTTACCTGGTGACTTCAGTATTAATGGGAAAAATAGCATATGTGCTAAACGTTGATGTGATCCCAGAAAATATTAAAAGGTAATTGAGCAATTATTATTTTTTCTTTCATATGGGGTTCAAAATTAAACCCAGTAAAAACAGGAGTGTTGTATATGAGTGAAGATGAAGGGGGTTGGGGTTACTAAATCCAGTTGTTTATTCCGTTTCATTAAACTTGCATAGAGTATTAAAGACAGTAAAGGAAGAGAGCGAGAATTTAACAGTGAGAACGTTTAAATATAAAGACAGAATACTGTGGGAGATGATGACAATAAGAAACAGAATATGTAAATAAAGACATTAAAAATACAGAGAAAAATATTAATATGGTAACTAAAATTATGATATGCAGAAAGGTTGAAGGATATGCTATAATAATGTGCTGAAACAATATTGTTATGTAAATCCATGGGAAAATTTACCAGAGAAAGGGATTAAAACTACTAAAGTCAAGAAACTGTGGTGCAGCAAGATAGCAGAGTGCCAGGATTTCCTACGGAGACTGGTAAAAAATAAATTACCAATAAAGGGAAATGCGCCACAAAAAAGAGCTGAATGTGTGCATTTATTTTGTGAGAATCATGTCTTATTGAAATCTAAAACAGTGGTGAAACTCTGGAAAAAATATGTGAAGAAAGAATTAAAAATATTAATGACATAAACGATATAGATGTGAATGTGATTATGTATGGATGTTATACCAATAAGAAGCAAGAGTGTATTAAGGGTAGATAAGAATTTATTCATGTAATATGGGTTGTTTGGACGACTAACAATGAGGAGTGGGGGTCAGTTATGGAAGAATAACAATGAGTAGTAGGGGGTCAGTTATAGAGACTAACAATGAGAAGTGTGGGGTCAGTTATGGAGAGTAACAATGAGGAGTGGGGGGTCAGTTACAGAAGACTAACAATGAGGAGTGGGGGTCAGTTACGGAGACTAACAATGAGGAGTGGGGGGTCAGTTATGGAGACTAACAATGAGGAGTGGAGGGTCAGTTATGGAAGGCTAACAGTGAGGAGTGGGGGGGGTCAGTTATGGATGACTAGTAATGAGTAGTGGGGGTCAGCTATGGAAGACTAACAATGAGAAGTCGGAGTCAGTTATGAAAGACTAACAATGAGGAGTGGAGGGTCAGTTATGGAAGGCTAACAGTGAGGAGTGGGGGGTCAGTTATGGATGACTAGTAATGAGTAGTGGGGGTCAGCTATGGAAGACTAACAATGAGAAGTCGGAGTCAGTTATGAAAGACTAACAATGAGGAGTGAGGAGTCAGTTATGGAAGACGAACAATGAGTAGTGGGGGTCAGTTATGGAAAACTAACAATGACGAGTGGGGGGGTGGTCAGTTATGGAAGACTAACAATGAGGAGTGGGGGTCAGTTATAGAAGAATAACAATGAGTAGTGGGGGGTCAGTTATGGAAGACTAAATCTGAGGCGTGGGTGGTCAGTTATGGAGACTAACAATGAGGAATGGGGGGTCAGTTATAGAGACTAACAATGAGGAGTGGAGGGTCAGTTATGGAAGGCTAACAGTGAGGAGTGGGGGGTCAGTTATGGATGACTAGTAATGAGTAGTGGGGGTCAGCTATGGAAGACTAACAATGAGAAGTCGGAGTCAGTTATGAAAGACTAACAATTAGTAGTGGGAGGTCAGTTATGGACTAACAATTAGTAGTGGGAGGTCAGTTATGGAAGACTAAGAAAGAGGAGTGGGGGATCAGTTATGGAGACTAGCAATGAGGAGTTGGGGGTCAGTTATTGAGACTAACATTGAGGAGTGGGGTGTCAGTCATGGAAGACTAACAATGAGGAGTGGGGGTCAGTTATGGAAGACTAACAATGAGGAGTGGGGGTCAGTTATGGAAGACTAACAATGTGTTGTGGGGGTTCAGTTACGGAGACTAACAATGAGGAGTGGACGGTCAGTTATGAAGACTAACAATGAGGAGTGGGGGGTCAGTTATGGAGACTAACAATGAGGAGTGGGGGTCAGTTATGGAAGACTAACAATGAGGAGTGGGAGGTCAGTTATGGAAGACTAACAATGAGGAGTGGGTGTCAGTTATGGAAGACTAACAATGAGGAGTGGGGTGTCAGTTATGGAAGACTAACAATGAGGAGTGGGGTCAGTTATGGAAGACTAACAATGAGGAGTGGGGGTCAGTTATGGAAGACTAACAATGAGGAGTGGGGGTCAGTTATGGAAGACTAACAATGAGGAGTGGGGGTCAGTTATGGAAGACTAACAATGAGGAGTGGGGTCAGTTATGGAAGACTAACAATGAGGAGTGGGGGTCAGTTATGGAAGACTAACAATGAGGAGTGGGGGTCAGTTATGGAAGACTAACAATGAGGAGTGGGGGTCAGTTATGGAAGACTAACAATGAGGAGTGGGGTCAGTTATGGAAGACTAACAATGAGGAGTGGGGGTCAGTTATGGAAGACTAACAATGAGGAGTGGGGGTCAGTTATGGAAGACTAACAATGAGGAGTGGGGTCAGTTATGGAAGACTAACAATGAGGAGTGGGGGTCAGTTATGGAAGACTAACAATGAGGAGTGGGGGTCAGTTATGGAAGACTAACAATGAGGAGTGGGGGTCAGTTATGGAAGACTAACAATGAGGAGTGGGGGTCAGTTATGGAAGACTAACAATGAGGAGTTTGGGGTCAGTTATGGAAGACTAACAATGAGTAGTGGGGGTCAGTTATGGAAGACTAACAATGAGGAGTGGGGGTCAGTTATGGAAGACTAACAATGAGGAGTGGGGGGTCAGTTATGGAAGACTAACAATGAGGAGTGGGGGTCAGTTATGGAAGACTAACAATGAGGAGTGGTGGTCAGTTATGGAAGACTAACAATGAGGAGTGGGGGTCAGTTATGGAAGACTAACAATGAGGAGTGGGGGTCAGTTATGGAAGACTAACAATGAGGAGTGGGGATCAGTTATGGAAGACTAACAATGAGGAGTGGGGGTCAGTTATGGAAGACTAACAATGAGGAGTGGGGTCAGTTATGGAAGACTAACAATGAGTAGTGGGGTCAGTTATGGAAGAATAACAATGAGGAGTGGCGGGTCAGTTATGGAAGACTAACACTGAGGAGTGGGGGTCAGTTATGGAAGACTAACAATGAGGAGTGGGGTCAGTTATGGAAGACTAACAATGAGTAGTGGGGGGTCAGTTATGGAAGACTAAAACTGAGGAGTGGGAGCTCAGTTATGGAAGACTAACAATGAGGAATGCGGGGTCAGTTATGGAAGACTAACAATGAGGAGTGGGGGTCAGTTATGGAAGACTAACAATGAGTAGTGGGGGGTCAGTTATGGAAGACTAAAACTGAGGAGTGGTGGTTCAGCTATGGAAGACTAGCAATGAGTAGTGGGGGGTCAGTTATGAAAGACTAAAACTGAGGAGTGGGGGGGTCAGTCATGGAAGACTAACAATGAGGAGTGGGGGGGTCAGTTATGGAAGACTAACAATGCGGAGTGGTGGGAACAGGTATGGAAGACTAACAATGAGTACTGGGGTCAGTTATGGAAGACTAACAATGAGGAGTGGGGGTCAGTTATGGAAGTCTAACAATGAGGAGTGGAGGGTCAGTTATGAAAGACTAACAATGAGGAGTGGGGGTCAGTTATGGAAGACTAACAATGAGGAGTGGGGGTCAGTTATGGAAGAATAACAATGAGTGTGGGGTCAGTTATGGAAGACTAACAATCAGTAGTGGGGCTCAGTTATGGAAGACTAACAATGAGGAGTGGGGGTCAGTTATGGAAGACTAACAATGAGGAGTGGGGGTCAGTTATGGAAGACTAACAATGAGGAGTGGGGGTCAGTTATGGAAGACTATCAACGAGGAGTGGGGGGGTCAGTTATGGAAGACTAACAATGAGTAGTGGGGGGTCAGTTATGGAGACTAGCAATGAGGAGTGGGGGGTCAGTTATGGAAGACTAACAATGAAGAGTGGGGGGTCAGCTATGGAAGAATAACAATGAGGAGTGGGGAGTCAGTTATGGAAGACTAGCAATGAGGAGTGGGGGGTCAGTTATGGAAGGCTAAAAATGAGGACTGGGGGGTCAGTTATGGAAGACTAACAATGAGTAGTGGGGGTCAGTTATGGAAGACTAACAATGAGGAGTGGGGGTCAGTTATGGAAGACTAACAATGAGGAGTGGGGGGGTCAGTTATGGAAGACTAACAATGAGGAGTGGGGGTCAGTTATGGAAGACTAACAATGAGTAGTGGGGGTCAGTTATGGAGACTAACAATGAGGAGTGGGGGTCAGTTATGGAAGACTAACAATGAGGAGTGGGGGTCAGTTATGGAAGACTAACAATGAGGAGTGGGGGTCAGTTATGGAGACTAACAATGAGGAGTGGGGGTCAGTTATGGAAGACTAACAATGAGGAGTGGGGGTCAGTTATGGAAGACTAACAATGAGGAGTGGGGGTCAGTTATGGAGACTAACAATGAGGAGTGGGGGTCAGTTATGGAAGACTAACAATGAGTAGTGGGGAGTCAGTTATGGAAGACTAATAATGAGTAGTGGGGGGTCAGCTATGGAAGACTAACAATTAGAACTGGGGATCAGTTATGGAAGACTAACAATGAGGAGTGGGGGTCAGTTATGGAAGACTAACAATGAGGAGTGGGGGTCAGTTATGGAAGACTAACAATGAAGAGTGGGGTCAGTTATGGAACACTAACAATGAGAAGTGGGAGGTCAGTTATGGAAGACTAACAATGAGTAGTGGGGGGTCAGTTATGGAAGACTAACAATGAGTAGTGGGGGTCAGTTATGGAAGACTAATAATGAGGAGTGGGGGTCAGTTATGGAAGACTAACAATGAGGAGTGGAGGGTCAGTTATGGAAGACTAACAATGAGTAGTGGGGGTCAGTTATGGAAGACTAACAATGAGGAGTGGAGGGTCAGTTATGGAAGACTAATAATGAGTAGTGGGGGGTCAGCTATGGAAAACTAACAATGAGGAGTGTGGGGTCAGTTATGGAAGACTAACATTGAGGAGTGGGGGGTCAGTTATGGAAGACTAACAATGAGGAGTGGGGGTCAGTTATGGAAGACTAACAATGAGGAGTGGGCTGTCAGTTATGGAAGACTAACAATGAGGAGTGGGGGGACAGTTATGGAAGACTAATACTGAGGAGTGGGTGGTCAGTTATGGAAGACTAACAATGAAGAGTGGGGGTCAGTTATGGAAGACTAACAATGAGGAGTGGGGGATCAGTTATGGAAGACTAACAATGAGTAGTGTGGGGGGTCCGTTATGGAAGACTAACAATGCGGAGTGGTGGGATCAGTTATGGATGACTAACAATGAGTAGTGGCGGTCAATTATGGAAGACTAACAATGAGGAGTAGGGGGATCAGTTATAGAAGACTAACAATGAGGAGTGTGGGGTCAGTTATGGAAGACTAACAATGAGGAGTGGGGGATCAGTTATGAAGGACTAAAACTGAGGAGTGGGGGGGTCAGTTATGGAAGACTAACAATGAAGAGTGGGGGTCAGTTATGGAAGACTAACAATGAGGAATGGGGGGTCAGTTATGGAAGACTAACAATTAGGAGTTGGGGGTCAGTTATGGAAGATTAACAGTGAGTAGTGGGGGGGTCAGTTATGGAAGACTAAAACTGAGCAGTGGGGGGTCAGTTATGGAAGACTAAGAATGAGGAGTGAAGGGTCAGTTATGGAAGACTAACAATAAGGAGTGAAGGGTCAGTTATGGAAGACTAACAATGAGGAGTGGGGGCTCAGTTACGGAAGACTAATAATGAGGAGTGGGGGGTCAGTTATGGAAGACTATCAGTGAGGAGTGTGGGGTCAGTTATGGAAGACTAACATTGAGTAGTGGGGGGTCAGTTATGGAGACTAGCAATGAGGAGTGGGGAGTCAGTTATGGAAGACTAACACTGAGGACAGGAGGGTCAGTGATGGAAGACTAACAATTAGTAGTGGGGGTCAGTTATGGAAGACTAAAAATGAGGAGTGGGAGATCAGTTATGGAGACTAGCAATGAGGAGTGGGGGGGCAGTTATTGAGACTAACATTGAGGAGTGGGGCGTTAGTTATGGAAGACTAACAATGAGGAGTGGGGGTCAGTTATGGAAGACTAACAATGAGGAGTGGGGGGTCATTTATGGAAAACTAACAATGAGGAGTTGGGGTCAGTAATGGAAAATTAACAATGAGGAGTGGGGGTCAGTTATGGAGACTAACAGTGAGGAGTGGGGAGTCAGTTATGGAGACTAGCAATGAGGAGTGGGGGGTTCAGTTATAGAGACTAACAATGAGGAATGGGGGGGGCAGTTATGGAGACTAACAATGAGGAGTGAGTGGTCAATTATGGAAGACTAACCATGAGGAGTGGGGGGTTAGTTATAGAAGACTAACAATGGGGAGTGGGGGTTCAGTTATGGTTGACTAGTAATGAGGAGTGGGGGTCAGTTATGGAAGACTAACAATGAGTAGTAGGGGGTCAGTTATGGAGACTAACAAAGAGGAGTGGGGGTTCAGTTATGGAGACTAACAATGAGGAGTGGGGTCAGTTATGGAAAACTAACATTGAGGAGTGGGGGGTCAGTTATGGAAGACTAACAATGAGGAGTGGGGTGTCAGTTATGGAAGACTAACAATGAGGAGTGGGGGCCAGTTATGGAGACTAACAATGAGGAGTAGGGGGTCAGTTATGGACGACTAACAATGAGGAGTGGGGGTCAGTTATGGAAGAATAACAATGAGTAGTAGGGGGTCAGTTATAGAGACTAACAATGAGAAGTGTGGGGTCAGATATGGAGAGTAACAATGGGGAGTGGGGGGTCAGTTACAGAAGACTAACAATGAGGAGTGGGGGGGTCAGTTATGGAGACTAACAATGAGGAATGGGGGGTCAGTTATAGAGACTAACAATGAAGAGTGGAGGGTCAGTTATGGAAGGCTAACAGTGAGGAGTGGGGGGTCAGTTATGGATGACTAGTAATGAGTAGTTGGGGTCAGCTATGGAAGACTAACAATGAGAAGTCAGAGTCAGTTATGAAAGACTAACAATGAGGAGTGAGGAGTCAGTTATGGAAGATGAACAATGAGTAGTGGGGGTCAGTTATGGAAAACTAACAATGACGAGTGGGGGGTGGTCAGTTATGGAAGACTAACAATGAGGAGTGGGGGTCAGTTATGGAAGAATAACAATGAGTAGTGGGGGGTCAGATATGGAAAACTAAATCTGAGGTGTGGGTGGTCAGTTATGGAGACTAACAATGAGGAATGGGGGGTCAGTTATAGAGACTAACAATGAGGAGTGGAGTGTCAGTTATGGAAGGCTAACAGTGAGGAGTGGGGGGTCAGTTATGGATGACTAGTAATGAGTAGTGGGGGTCAGCTATGGAAGACTAACAATGAGAAGTCGGAGTCAGTTATGAAAGACTAACAATTAGTAGTGGGAGGTCAGTTATGGACTAACAATTAGTAGTGGGAGGTCAGTTATGGAAGACTAAGAAAGAGGAGTGCGGGGCCAGTTATGGAAGACTAAGAATGAGGAGTGGGGGATCAGTTATGGAGACTAGCAATGAGGAGTTGGGGGTCAGTTATTGAGACTAACATTGAGGAGTGGGGTGTCAGTCATGGAAGACTAACAATGAGGAGTGGGGGGTCAGTTATGGAAGACTAACAATGAGGAGTGGGGGGTCATTTATGGAAAACTAACAATGAGGAGTGGGGGTCAGTAATGGAAAATTAACAATGAGGAGTGGGGGGTCAGTTATGGAGACTAGCAATGAGGAGTGGGGGTCAGTTATGGAGTCTGACAATGAGCAATGGGGGGGTCAGTTATAGAGACTAACAATGAGGAATGGGGGGGTCAGTTATGGAGACTAACAATGATTAGTGGGGGTCAATTATGGAAGACTAACAATGAGGAGTGGGGGGTTAGTTATGGAGACTAACAATGAGGAGTGGGCGGTCAGTTGTGGAAGACTAACAATGAGGAGTGGGGGGTCAGTTATGTAGACTAACAATGAGGAGTTGGGGTCAGTTATGGAGACTAACAGTGAGGAGTGGGAGGTCAGTTATGGAAGACTAACAATGAGGAGTGGGGTCAGTTATGGAAAACTAACATTGAGGAGTGGGGGGTCAGTTATGGAAGACTAACAATGAGGAGTGGGGGTCAGTTATGGAAGACTAACAATGAGGAGTGGGGGGCCAGTTATGGAGACTAACAATGAGGAGTGGGGGGTCAGTTATGGACGACTAACAATGAGGAGTGGGGATCAGTTATGGAAGAATAACAATGAGTAGTAGGGGGTCAGTTATAGAGACTAACAATTAGAAGTGTGGGGTCAGTTATGGAGAATAACAATGAGGAGTGGTGGGTCAGTTATGGAGACTAACAATGAGGAGTGGAGGGTCAGTTATGGAAGGCTAACAGTGAGGAGTGGGGGGGTCAGTTATGGATGACTAGTAATGAGTAGTGGGGGTCAGCTGTGGAAGACTAACAATGAGAAGTCGGAGTCAGTTATGAAAGACTAACAATGAGGAGTGAGGAGTCAGTTATGGAAGACGAACAATGAGTAGTGGGGGTCAGTTATGGAAAACTAACAATGACGAGTGGGGGGGTGGTCAGTTATGGAAGACTAACAATGAGGAATGGGGGTCAGTTATGGAAGAATAACAATGAGTAGTGGGGGGTCAGTTATGGAAGACTAAATCTGAGGAGTGGGTGTTCAGTTATGGAAGACTAACAATGAGGAGTGGAGGGTCAGTTATGGAAGACTAACAATAAGGAGTGGGGGGTCAGTTATGGAAGACTAACAATGAATTGTGGGGGGTCAGTTATGGAAGACTAACAATGAGGAGTGGGGGGACAGTTATGGAAGACTAAAACTGAGGAGTGGGGGGTCAGTTATGGAAGACTAACAATGAAGAGTGGGGGTCAGTTATGGAAGACTAACAGTGAGAAGTGGAGTGTCAGTTATGGAAGACTAACAATGAGGAGTGGGGGATCAGTTATGGAAGTCTAACAATGAGGAGTGGGGGCTGAGTTATGGAAGACTAATAATGAGGAGTGGGGGGTCAGTTATGAAACACTAGCAATGAGGAGTGGTGGGTCAGTTATGGAAGACCTACAATGAGTAGTGTTGTCAGTTATGGAAGACGAACAATGAGGAGTGGGGGGTCAGCTATGGAAGGCTAACAATGAGGAGTGGGGGCTGAGTTATGGAAGACTAATAATGAGGCGTGGGGAGTCAATTATGGAAGACTAACACTGAGGATTGGATGTTCAGTTATGGAAGACTAACAATTAGTAGTGGGGGGTCAGTTTTGGAAGACTAAGAAAGAGGAGTGTGGGGTCAGTTATGGAAGACTAAGAATGAGGACTGTGGGGTCATTTATGGAGACTAGAATGAGGAGTGTGGGTCAGTTATGGAGACTAACAATGAGGAGTGGGGGGTCGGTTATAGAAGACTAAGAATGAGGAGTGGGGGGTCAGTTATGGAAGACTAACAATGAGGAGTGGGAGTCATTTATGGAAGACTAACAATGAGGAGTGGGGGGTCAATAATGGAAAATTAACAATGAGTAGTGGGGGTCAGTTATGGAGACTAACAATGAGGAGTGGGGGTCAGTTATGGAGAATAAGAATGAGGAATGGCGGGTCAGTTATGGAGACTAACAGTGAGGAGTGGGGGGTCAGTTATGGAAGACTAACAATGAGGAGTGGGGGTTAGTTATGGAGACTAACAATGTGCAGTGGGGGGTCAGTTATGGAAGACTAACAATGAGGAGTGGGGGGTCAGTTATGGAAGATTAGTAATGAGGAGTGGCGGTCAGTTATTGAAGACTAACAATGACTAGTGGGGGGTCGGTTATGGGGACTAACAATGAGGAGTGGGTGGTCAGTTATGGAAGACTAACAATGAGGAGTGGGGGATCAGTTATGGAAGACTAACACTGAGGAGTGGGGATCAGTTATGGAGACTAACAATGAGGAGTGGGGGGTCAGTTATGGAAGACTAACAATGAGGAGTGTGGGGTCAGTTATGGAAGACTAACAATGAAAAGTGGGGGGTCAGTTATGTTAGACTAACAATGAGGAGTGGGGGTCAGTTATGCAGACTAATAATGAGGAGTGGGGGTCAGTTATGGAAGACTAACAATGAGGAGTGGGGGGTCAGTTATGGAAGACTAACAATGAGGAGTGGGGTCAGTTATGGAAGACTAACAATGAAGAGTGGGGGTCAGTTATGGAAGACTAACAATGAGGAGTGGGGGTCAGTTATGGAAGACTAACAATGAGGAGTGGGGGTCAGTTATGGAGACTAACAATGAGGAGTGGGGGTCAGTTATGGAAGACTAACAATGAGTAGTGGGGGGTCAGTTATGGAAGACTAACAATGAGGAGTGGGGGTCAGTTATGGAGACTAACAATGAGGAGTGGGGGGTCAGTTATGGAAGACTAACAATGAGGAGTGGGGGTCAGTTATGGAAGACTAACAATGAGGAGTGGGGGTCAGTTATGGAAGACTAACAATGAGTAGTGGGGTCAGTTATGGAAGACTAACAATGAGAAGTGGGGGTCAGTTATGGAAGACTAACAATGAGGAGTGGGGGTCAGTTATGGAAGACTAACAATGAGGAGTGGGGGTCAGTTATGGAAGACTAACAATGAGGAGTGGGGGTCAGTTATGGAGACTAACAATGAGGAGTGGGGGTCAGTTATGGAGACTAACAATGAGGAGTGGTGGGTCAGTTATGGAGACTAACAATGAGGAGTGGGGGTCAGTTATGGAAGACTAACAATGAGGAGTGGGGGTCAGTTATGGAAGACTAACAATGAGGAGTGGGGTCAGTTATGGAGACTAACAATGAGGAGTGGGGGTCAGTTATGGAAGACTAACAATGAGGAGTGGGGGTCAGTTATGGAAGACTAACAATGAGGAGTGGGGGTCAGTTATGGATGACTAACAATGAGTAGTGGGGTCAGTTATTGAAGACTAACAATGAGGAGTGGGGTCAGTTATGGAAGACTAACAATGAGGAGTGGGGGTCAGTTATGGAAGACTAACAATGAGTGGTGGGGGGTCAGTTATGGAAGACTAACAATGAGGAGTGGGGGGTCAGTTATGGAAGACTAACAATGAGGAGTGGGGTCAGTTATGGAAGACTAACAATGAGGAGTGGGGGTCAGTTATGGAAGACTAACTGTGAGGAGTGGGGTCAGTTATGGAAGACTAACAATGAGGAGTGGGGGTCAGTTATGGAAGACTAACAATGAGGAGTGGGGGGTCAGTTATGGAAGACTAACAATGAGGAGTGGGGGTCAGTTATGGAAGACTAACAATGAGTAGTGGGGGTCAGTTATGGAAGACTAACACTGAGGAGTGGGGGTCAGTTATGGAAGACTAGCAATGAGGAGTGATGGGTCAGTTATGGAAGACTAACAAAGAGGAATGGGGGGTCAGTTATGGAAGACTAACAAGGAGGAGTGATGGTCAGTTATAGAGACTAGCAATGAGGAGTGGGGGGTCAGTTATGGAAGGCTAAAAATGAGGACTGGGGGTCAGTTATGGAAGACTAACAATGAGGAGTGGGGGTCAGTTATGGAAGACTAACAATGAGGAGTGGGGTCAGTTATGGAAGACTAACAATGAGGAGTGGGGGTCAGTTATGGAAGACTAACAATGAGGAGTGGGGGTCAGTTATGGAAGACTAACAATGAGGAGTGGGGGTCAGTTATGGAAGACTAACAATGAGGAGTGGGGGGTCAGTTATGGAGACTAACAATGAGTAGTGGGGGTCAGTTATGGAAGACTAACAATGAGGTGGGGGTCAGTTATGGAAGACTAATAATGAGGAGTGGGGTGTCAGTTATGGAAGACTAACACTGAGGACTGGGGCGTTAGTTATGGAAGACTAACAATGAGTAGTGGGGGGTCAGTTATGGAAGACTAACAATGAGGAGTGGGGGGTCAGTTATGGAGACTAACAATGAGGAGTGGGGGTCAGTTATGGAAGACTAACAATGAGGAGTGGGGTCAGTTATGGAAGACTAACAATGAGGAGTGGGGGTCAGTTATGGAAGACTAACAATGAGGAGTGGGGGTCAGTTATGGAAGACTAACAATGAGGAGTGGGGGGTCAGTAATGGAAAATTAACAATGAGTAGTGGGGGTCAGTTATGGAAGAATAACAATGAGTAGTAGGGGGTCAGTTATAGAGACTAACAATGAGAAGTGTGGGGTCAGTTATGGAGAATAACAATGAGGAGTGGTGGGTCAGTTATGGAGACTAACAATGAAAAGTGGTGGGTCAGTTATGGAGACGAACAATGAGGAGTGGGGGGTCAGTTATGGAGACTAACAATGAGGAGTGGAGGGTCAGTTATGGAAGGCTAACAGTGAGGAGTGGGGGGGTCAGTTATGGATGACTAGTAATGAGTAGTGGGGGTCAGCTATGGAAGACTAACAATGAGAAGTCGGAGTCAGTTATGAAAGACTAACAATGAGGAGTGAGGAGTCAGTTATGGAAGACGAACAATGAGTAGTGGGGGTCAGTTATGGAAAACTAACAATGACGAGTGGGGGGATGGTCAGTTATGGAAGATTAACAATGAGGAGTGCAGGTCAGTTATGGAAGAATAACAATGAGTAGTGGGGGTCAGTTATGGAAGACTAAATCTGAGGAGTGGGTGTTCAGTTATGGAAGACTAACAATGAGGAGTGGAGGGTCAGTTATGGAAGACTAACAATAAGGAGTGGGGGGTCAGTTATGGAAGGCTAACAATGAGGTGTGGGGGTCAGTTATGGAACACTAACAATGAGTAGTGGGGGGTCAGTTATGGAAGACTAAAACTGAGGAGTGGTGGGTCAGTTATGGAAGACTAACAATGAAGAGTGGGGGACAGTTATGGAAGACTAACAGTGAGGAGTGGGGTGTCAGTTATGGAAGACTAACAATGAGGAGTGGGGGATCAGTTATGGAAGTCTAACAATGAGGAGTGGGGGCTGAGTTATGGAAGACTAATAATGAGGAGTGGGGGGTCAGTTATGAAACACTAGCAATGAGGAGTGGTGGGTCAGTTATGGAAGACCTACAATGAGTAGTGGGGGTCAGTTATGGAAGACTAACAATGAGGAGTGCGGGCTGAGTTATGGAAGACTAATAATGAGGCGTGGGGAGTCAATTATGGAAGACTAACACTGAGGACTGGATGTTCAGTTATGGAAGACTAACAATTAGTAGTGGGGTTCAGTTTTGGAAGACTAAGAAAGAGGAGTGTGGGGTCATTTATGGAGACTAGCAATGAGGAGTGGGGGTCAGTTATGGAGACTAACAATGAGGAGTGGGGGGTCGGTTATAGAAGACTAAGAATGAGGAGTGGGGAGTCAGTTATGGAAGACTAACAATGAGGAGTGGGGGTCATTTATGGAAGACTAACAATGAGGAGTGGGGGGTCAGTAATGGAAAATTAACAATGATTAGTGGGGGTCAGTTATGCAGACTAAGAATGAGGAGTGGGGATCAGTTATGGAGACTAAGAATGAGGAGTGGCGGGTCAGTTATGGAGACTAACAGTGAGGAGTGGAGGGTCAGTTATGGAAGACTAACAATGAGGAGTGGGGGTTAGTTATGGAGACTAAGAATGTGGAGTGGGGGGTCAGTTATGGAAGACTAACAATGAGGAGTGGGGGATCAGTTATGGAAGACTAGTAATGAGGAGTGGCGGTCAGTTATTGAAGACTAACAATGACTAGTGGGGGGTCGGTTATGGAGACTAACAATGAAGAGAGGGTGGTCAGTTATGAAGACTAACATGAGGAGTGTGGGGTCAGTTATGTAGACTAACAATGAGGAGTGGGGATCAGTTATGGAGACTAACAATGAGGAGTGGGGGGTCAGTTATGGAAGACTAACAATGAGGAGTGGGGGGTCAGTTATGGAAAACTAACAATGATGAGTGGGGGTCAGTTATGGAAAACTAACAATGAGGAGTGGGGGGGCAGTTATAGAGACTAACAATGAGGAGTGGGGGGTTAGTTATAGAGACTAACAATGAGGAGTGGGGGTTCAGTTATGGAGACTAACAATGAGGAGTTGTGGGTCAGTTTTTGAAACTAACAATGAGGAGTGGGGGGTCAGTACGGAAGACTAACAATGAGAAGTGGGGGGTCAGTTATGGAGACTAACAATGAGGAGTGGGTGGTCAGTTATGGAGACTAACAATGAGGAGTGGGGCTCAGTTATGGAAGACTAACAATGAGGAGTGGGGGGTCAGTTAGGGAAGACTAACAATGAGTAGTGGGGGTCAGTTATGAAGACTAACAATGAGGAGTGTGGGGTCAGTTATGGTGATTAGCAATGAGGAGTGGTGGGGTCAGTTATGGAAGACTAACAATGAGGAGTGGGGGGGTCAGTTATGGAGACTCACAATGAGGAGTGGGGGTCAGCTATGGAAGACCAACAATGAGAAGTGGGAGTCAGTTATGGAAGACTAACAATGAACAGTGGGGATCAGTTATGGAGAATAACAATGAGGAGAGGGGGTCAGTTATGGAAGACTAACAATGAGGAGTGGGGGGTCAGTTAATGAAGACTAACACTGAGGAGTAGGGAGTCAGTTATGGAAGACTAACATTGAGGAGTGGGGGCTCAGTTATGGAAGACTAACAATGAGGAGTTGTGGAATCGGTTATGGAAGGCTAACAATGAGTAGTGGGGGGGGTCAGTTATGAAGGACTAAAACTGAAGAGTGGGGGGTCAGTTATGGAAGGCTAACAATGAAGAGTATGTGTCAGTTATGGCAGACTAACAATGAGGAAAGGGGGGGTCAGTTATGGAAGACTAACAATTAGGAGTGGGGGTCAGTTATGGAAGATTAACAGTGAGTAGTGGGGGGTCAGTTATGGAAGACTAAAACTGAGGACTGGGGGGTCAGTTATGGAAGACTAACAATGAGGAGTGAAGGGTCAGTTATGGAAGTCTAACAATGAGGAGAGAAGGGTCAGTTATGAAAGACTAACAATGAGGAGTGGCGGGTCAGTTATGGAAGACTAACAATGAGGAGTGGGGGCTCAGTTATGGAAGACTAATAATGAGGAGTGGGGGGTCAGTTATGGAAGACTATCAGTGAGGAGTGTGGGGTCAGTTATGGAAGACTAACATTGAGTAGTGGCGGGTCAGTTATGGAGACTAGCAATGAGGAGTGGGGAGTCAGTTATGGAAGACTAACACTGAGGACTGGAGGGTCAGTTATGGAAGACTAACAATTAGTAGTGGGGGTCAGTTATGGAAGACTAAGAATGAGGAGTGGGGGATCAGTTATGGAGACTAGCAATGAGGAGTGGGGGGTCAGTTATTGAGACTAACATTGAGGAGTGGGGTGTCAGTTATGGAAGACTTACAATGAGGAGTGGGGGGTCAGTTATGGAACACTAACAATGAGGAGTGGGGGGCGATTTATGGAAAACTAACAATGAGGAGTTGGGGTCAGTAATGGAAGACTAACAATAAGGAGTGAAGGGTCAGTTATGGAAGACTAACACTGAGTAGTGGCGGGTCAGTTATGGAAGACTAACAATGAGGAGTGGGGCCTCAGTTACGGAAGACTAATAATGAGGAGTGCGGGGTCAGTTATGGAAGACTATCAGTGAGGAGTGTGGGGTCAGTTATGGAAGACTAACATTGAGTAGTGGGGGGTCAGTTATGGAGACTAGCAATGAGGAGTGGGGAGTCAGTTATGGAAGACTAACACCGAGGACAGGAGGGTCAGTTATGGAAGACTAACAATTAGTATTGGGGGTCAGTTATGGAAGACTGAGAATGAGGAGTGGGGGGTCAATTATGGAAGACTAACAATGAGGAGTGGGGGGTTAGTTATGGAGGCTAACAATGAGGAGTGGGCGGTCAGTTATGGAAGACTAACAATGAGGAGTGGGGGGTCAGTTATGGAAGACTAACAATGTGTTGTGGTGGGTCAGTTACGGAGACTAACAATGAGGAGTGGACGGTCAGTTATGAAGACTAACAATGAGGAGTGGGGGGTCAGTTATGGAGACTAACAATGAGGAGTGGGGGTCAGTTATGGAGACTATCAGTGAGGAGTGGGAGGTCAGTTATGGAAGACTAACAATGAGGAGTGGGGTCAGTTATGAAAGACTAACAATGAGTAGTGGGTGGTCAGTTATGGAAGACTAATAATGAGGAGTGGGGGGTTCAGTTATGGACAACTAACAATGAAGAGTGGGGGTCAGTTATGGAAGACTAACAATGAGTAGTGGGGTGTCAGTTATGGAGACTAACACTGAGGAGTGGGGGACCAGTTATGGAAGACTAACAATGAGGAGTGGGGGTCAGTTATGGAAGACTAACAATGAGGAGTGGGGGTCAGTTATGGAAGACTAACAATGAGGAGTGGGGGTCAGTTATGGAAGACTAACAATGAGGAGTGGGGGTCAGTTATGGAGACTAACAATGAGGAGTGGGGGTCAGTTATGGAGACTAACAATGAGGAGTGGGGGATCAGTTATGGAAGACTAACAATGAGTAGTGGGGGTCAGTTATGGAAGACTAACAATGAGAAGTGGGAGTCAGTTATGGAAGACTAACAATGAACAGTGGGGATCAGTTATGGAGACTAACAATGAGGAGTGGGGGGTCAGTTATGGAAGACTAACAATGAGGAGTGGGGGGTCAGTTAATGAAGACTAACACTGAGGAGTAGGGAGTCAGTTATTGAAGACTAACATTGAGGAGTGGGGGGTCAGTTATGGAAGACTAGTAATGAGTAGTGGGGGTCAGTTATGGAAGACTGAAACTGAGGAGTGGGGGATCAGTTATGGAAGACTAGCAATGAGGAGTGGGCGGACAGTTATGGAAGACTAACAATAAGGAGTGGGGGGTCAGTTATGGAAGACTAACAATGAGTAGTGGGGGTCAGTTATGGAAGACTAACAATGAGGAGTGGGGGTTAGTTATGGAAGACTAAAACTGAGGAGTGGGGGGTCAGTTATCAGTTATGGAAGACTAACAATGAGGAGTGGGGGGTCAGTTATGGAAGACTAACAATGAGGAGTGGGGTGTCAGTTATGAAAGACTAACACTGAGGAGTGGGGGATTAGTTATGGAAGACTAACAGTGAGGAGTGGGGGTCAGTTATGGAAGACTAACAATGATGAGTGGGGGTCAGTTATGGAGACTAACAATGAGTAGTGGGGGGTCAGTTATGGAAGACTAACACTGAGTAGTGGAGGGTCAGTTATGGAAGACTAACATTGAGGAGTGGGGGGTCAGTTATGGAAGACTAACATTGAGGAGTCCGGGGGGTCAGTTATGGAAGACTAACAATGAAGAGTGGGGTGTCAGTTATGGAGACTAACAATGCGGAGTGGTGGCTCAGTTATGGATGACTAACAATGAGGAGTGGGGGTCAGTTATGGAAGAATAACAATGAGGAGTTGTGGGTCAGTTTTTGAAACTAACAATGAGGAGTGGGGGGTCAGTTATGGAAGACTAACAGTGAGGAGTGGGGGGTCAGTTATGGAGACTAACAATGAGGAGTGGGGGGTCAGTTATGGAGACTCACAATGAGGAGTGGGGGTCAGTTATGGAAGACTAACAATGAGTAGTGGGGGATCAGTTAAGGAAGACTAACAATGAGTAGTGGGGGGTCAGTTATGGAGACTAACAATGAGGAGTGGGGGGTCAGTTATGGAGACTAGCAATGAGGAGTGGTGGGGTCAGTTATGGAAGACTAACAATGAAGAGTGGTGGGTCAGTTATGGAAGACTAACAATGAGGAGTGGGGGGTCATTTATGGAAGACTAGTAATGAGTAGTGGTTGTCAGCTATGGAAGACTAACAATGAGAAGTGGGAGTCAGTTATGGAAGACTAACAATGAACAGTGGGGATCAGTTATGGAGACTAACAATGAGGAGTGGGGGGTCAGTTATGGAAGACTAACAATGATGAGTGGGGGGTCAGTTAATGAAGTCTAACACTGAGGAGTAGGGAGTCAGTTATTGAAGACTAACATTGAGGAGTGGGGGGTCAGTTATGGAAGACTAGTAATGAGTAGTGGGGGTCAGTTATGGAAGACTGAAACTGAGGAGTGGGGGATCAGTTATGGAAGACTAGCAATGAGGAGTGGGGGACAGTTATGGAAGACTAACAATAAGGAGTGGGGGGTCAGTTATGGAAGACTACCAATGAGTAGTGGGGGTCAGTTATGGAAGACTAACAATGAGGAGTGTGGGTCAGTTATTGAAGACTAAAACTGAGGAGGGGGGGCAGTTATGGAAGACTAACAATGAGGAGTGGGGGTCAATTATGGAAGACTAACAATGAGTAGTGAGGGGTCAGTTATGGAAGACTAAAACTGAGGAGTGGGGGGTTAGTTATGGAAGACTAACAATGAAGAGTGGGGGTCAGTTATGGAAGACTAACAGTGATGAGTGGGGGTCAGTTATGGAGACTAACAATGAGTAGTGGGGGGTCAGTTATGGAAGACTAACACTGAGTAGTGGAGGGTCAGTTATGGAAGACTAGCAATGAGGAGTAGGGGGTCAGTTATGGAAGACTAACAATGTGTTGTGGGGGGTCATTTACGGAGACTAACAATGAGGAGTGGACGGTCAGTTATGAAGACTAACAATGAGGAGTGGGGGTCAGTTATGGAGACTAACAATGAGGAGTGGGGGTCAGTTATGGAGACTAACAGTGAGGAGTGGGAGGTCAGTTATGGAAGACTAACAATGAGGAGTGGGGTCAGTTATGAAAAACTAGCATTGAGGAGTGGGGGGTCAGTTATGGAAGACTAACATTGAGGAGTGGGGGGTCAGTTATGGAAGACTAACAATGAAGAGTGGGGGTCAGTTATGGAAGACTAACAATGAAGAGTGGGGTGTCAGTTATGGAGACTAACAATGCGGAGTGGGGGCTCAGTTATGGATGACTAACAATGAGGAGTGGGGGTCAGTTATGGAAGAATAACAATGAGGAGTTGTGGGTCAGTTTTTGAAACTAACAATGAGGAGTGGGAGGTCAGTACGGAAGACTAACAATGAGGAGTGGGGGGTCAGTTATGGAGACTAACAATGAGGAGTGGGGGGTCAGTTATGGAGACTCACAATGAGGAGTGGGGGGTCAGTTATGGAAGACTAACAATGAGTAGTGGGGGGTCAGTTAGGGAAGACTAACAATGAGTAGTGGGGGGTCAGTTATGGAGACTAACAATGAGGAGTGGGGGGTCAGTTATGGAGACTAGCAATGAGGAGTGGTGGGGTCAGTTATGGAAGACTAACAATGAGGAGTGGGGGGTCTTTTCTGGAAGACTAGTAATGAGTAGTGGTTGTCAGCTATGGAAGACTAACAATGAGAAGTGGGAGTCAGTTATGGAAGACTAACAATGAACAGTGGGGATCAGTTATGGAGACTAACAATGAGGAGTGGGGGGTCAGTTATGGAAGACTAACAATGAGGAGTGGGGGGTCAGTTAATGAAGACTAACACTGAGGAGTAGGGAGTCAGTTATTGAAGACTAACATTGAGGAGTGGGGGGTCAGTTATGGAAGACTAGTAATGAGTAGTGGGGGTCAGTTATGGAAGACTGAAACTGAGGAGTGGGGGATAAGTTATGGAAGACTAGCAATGAGGAGTGGGGGGACAGTTATGGAAGACTAACAATAAGGAGTGGGGGGTCAGTTATGGAAGACTACCAATGAGTAGTGGGGGTCAGTTATGGAAGACTAACAATGAGGAGTGGGGGTCAGTTATTGAAGACTAAAACTGAGGAGTGGGGGGGCAGTTATGGAAGACTAACAATGAGGAGTGGGGGTCAATTATGGAAGACTAACAATGAGTAGTGGGGGGTCAGTTATGGAAGACTAAAACTGAGGAGTGGGGGGTTAGTTATGGAAGACTAACAATGAAGAGTGGGGGTCAGTTATGGAAGACTAACAATGATGAGTGGGGGTCGGTTATGGAGACTAACAATGAGTAGTGGGGGGTCAGTTATGGAAGACTAACACTGAGTAGTGGAGGGTCAGTTATGGAAGACTAACACTGAGGAGTGGGGGGTCAGTTATGGAAGACTAACAATGAGGAGTGGGGGGTCAGTTATGGAAGACTAACAATGAAGAGTGGGGGTCAGTTATGGAAGACTAACAATGAAGAGTGGGGTGTCAGTTATGGAGACTAACAATGCAGAGTGGGGGCTCAGTTATGGATGACTAACAATGAGGAGTGGGGGTCAGTTATGGAAGAATAACAATGAGGAGTTGTGTGTCAGTTTTTGATACTAACAATGAGGAGTGGGGTGTCAGTACGGAAGACTAACAATGAGGAGTGGGGGGTCAGTTATGGAGACTAACAATGAGGAGTGGGGGGTCAGTTATGGAGACTCACAATGAGGAGTGGGGGGTCAGTTATGGAAGACTAACAATGAGTAGTGGGGGGTCAGTTAGGGAAGACTAACAATGAGTAGTGGGGGGTCAGTTATGGAGACTAACAATGAGGAGTGGGGGGTCAGTTATGGAGACTAGCAATGACAAGTGGTGGGGTCAGTTATGGAAGACTAACAATGAAGAGTGGTGGGTCAGTTATGGAAGACTAACAATGAGGAGTGGGAGGTCATTTATGGAAGACTAGTAATGAGTAGTGGTTGTCAGCTATGGAAGACTAACAATGAGAATTGGGAGTCAGTTATGGAAGACTAACAATGAACAGTGGGGATCAGTTATGGAGACTAACAATGAGGAGTGGGGGGTCAGTTATGGAAGACTAACAATGAGGAGTGGGGGGTCAGTTAATGAAGACTAACACTGAGGAGTAGGGAGTCAGTTATTGAAGACTAACATTGAGGAGTGGGGGGTCAGTTATGGAAGACTAGTAATGAGTAGTGGGGGTCAGTTATGGAAGACTGAAACTGAGGAGTGGGGGATCAGTTATGGAAGACTACCAATGAGTAGTGGGGGTCAGTTATGGAAGACTAACAATGAGGAGTGGGGGTCAGTTATTGAAGACTAAAACTGAGGAGTGGGGGGCCAGTTATGGAAGACTAACAATGAGGAGTGGGGGTCAATTATGGAAGACTAACAATGAGTAGTGGGGGGTCAGTTATGGAAGACTAAAACTGAGGAGTGGGGGGTTAGTTATGGAAGACTAACAATGAAGAGTGGGGGTCAGTTATGGAAGACTAACAATGATGAGTGGGGGTCAGTTATGGAGACTAACAATGAGTAGTGGGGGGTCAGTTATGGAAGACTAACACTGAGTAGTGGAGGGTCAGTTATGGAAGACTAACAATGAGGAGTGGGGGTCAGTTATGGAAGACTAACAATGACGAGTGGGGGTCAGTTATGGAGACTAACAATGAGTACTGGGGGAGTCAGTTATGGAATACTAACAATTAGGAGTGGGGGTTCAGTTATGGAAGACTAATAATGAGGAGTGGGGGTCAGTTATGGAAGACTAACAATTAGGAGTGGAGGGTCAGTTATGGAAGACTAACAATGAGGAGTGGGGGGTCAGTTATGGAAGACTAACAATGAGTAGTGGGGGTCAGTTATTTAAGACTAGAACTGAGCAGTGGGGGGTCAGTTATGGAAGACTAACAATGAGGTGTCATGGGATCATTTATGGAAGACTAACAATGAGTAGTGGGGGGTCAGTTATGGAAGACTAACACTGAGGAGTGGGGGGGTTAGTTATGGAAGACTAACAATGAGTAGTGGGGGGTCAGTTATGGAAGACTAACAATGAGGAGTGGGGGGTCAGTTATGAAAGACTAACAATGAGGTGTGGGGTTCAGTTATGGAAGACTAACAGTAAGTAGTGGGGGGGCAGTTATGGAAGACTAACACTGAGTAGTTGGGGGTCAGTTATGGAAGACTAACAATGAGGAGTGGGGGGGTCAGTTATGAAAGACTAACAATGTGGTGTGGGAGTCAGTTATGGAAGACTAACAATGAGTAGTGGGTGGTCAATTATGGAGACTAACAATGACGAGTGGGGGTCAGTTATGGAAAACTAACAATGAGGAGTGGTGGGGTCAGATATGGAAGAATAACAATAAGGAGTGGGGAGTCAGCTATGGAAGACTAACACTGAGGACTGGCGGGTCAGTTATGGAAGACTAACAATTAGTAGTCGGGGTCACTTATGCAAGACTAAGAAAGAGGAGTGTGGGGTCAGTTATGGAAGACTAAGTATAAGGAGTGGGGGTCAGTTATGGAGACTAGCAATGAGGAGTGTGGGGTCAGTTATGGAAGAATCACAATGAGGAGTGGGGGGTCAGTTATGGAAGACTAACAGTGAAGAGTGGGGGTCAGTTATGGAAGACTAACAATGAGGAGTCGGGGTCAGTTATGGAAACTAACAATGAGGAGTGGGGGGTCAGTTATGGAGTATAACAATGAGGAGTGGGGGGTCATTTCTAAAGACTAGCAATGAGGAGTGGGGGTCAGTTATGGCGACTAACAATGAGGAGTGGGGGGGTCAGTTATGGAGATTAACAATGAGTATTGGGGGTCAGTTATGGAAGACTAACAATGAGGAGTGGCGGGTCAGGTATGGAAGACTAACAATGAGGAGTGGGAGGGTCAGTTATGAGGAGTGGGGGTCAGTTATGGAGACTAACAATGATAAGTGGGGGGTCAGTTATGGAACACTAACAATGAGGAGTGGGGAATCAGTTATGGTAGACTAACAATGAGGAGTGGAGGTCAGTTATGGAGACTAACAATGAGGAGTGGGGGTCAGTTATGGAGACTTACAAAGAGGAGTGGGGGGTCAGTTATGGAAGACTAAAACTGAGGAGTGGGGGGATAGTTATGAAAGACTAGCAATGAAGAGTGGGGGTCAGTTATGGAAGACTAACAATGAGGAGTGGGGAGTCAGTTATGGTAGACTAACAATGAGGAGTGGAGGTCAGTTATGGAGACTAACAATGAGGAGTGGGGGTCAGTTATGGAGACTTACAAAGAGGAGTGGGGGGGTCAGTTATGGAAGACTAAAACTGAGGAGTGGGGGGATAGTTATGAAAGACTAGCAATGAAGAGTGGGGGTCAGTTATGGAAGACTAACAATGAGGAGTGGGGGGTCAGTTATGGAAGACTAACACTGAGGAGTGGCGGGTCAGTTATGGAAGGCTAACACTGAGGAGTGCGGGGTCAGTTATGGAATACTAACAATGAGGTGTGGGGGTCAGTTATGGAGACTAACAAAGAGGAGTGGTGGGGTCAGTTATGGAGACTAACAGTGAGGACTGGGGGGTCAGTTATGGAAGAATAACAATGAGGAGTGGGGGGTCAGTTATGGATACTGACATTGAGAAGTGGGGGAGTCAGTTATGGAGACTAACAATGAGGAGTGCGGGGTCAGTTATGGAAGACTAACAATGAGGAGTGGGGGTCAGTTATGGAGACTAACAATGAGGAGTGCGGGGTCAGTTATGGAGACTAACAATGAGGAGTGGGGGTCAGTTATAGAGGCTAACAAAGAGGAGTGGGGGTCAGTTATGGAGACTAACAATGAGGAGTGCGGGGTCAGTTATGGAGACTAACAATGAGGAGTGGGGGTCAGTTATGGAAGACTAACAATGAGGAGTGGGGGTCAGTTATGGAAGACTAACAATGAGGAGTGGGGGTCAGTTATGGAAGACTAACAATGAGGAGTGAGGGGTCAGTTATGGAATACTAGCAATGAGGAGTGGGGGTCAGTTATGGAGACTAACAATGAGGAGTGGGGGTCAGTTATGGAAGACTAACACTGAGGAGTGGGGGTCAGTTATGGAGACTAACAATGAGGAGTGGGGGTCAGTTATGGAAGACTAACACTGAGGAGTGGGGGGTCAGTTATGGAAGACTAACAATGAGGAGTGCGGGGTCAGTTATGGAGACTAACAATGAGGAGTGGGGGGTCTGTTATGGAGACTAACAATGAGGAGTGGGGGTTAGTTATGGAAGACTAACACTGAGGAGTTGCAGGTCAGTTATGGAAGACTAACACTGAGGAGTGGGGAGTCAGTTATGGAAGGCTAGCAATAAGGATGTTATAAGAAAAATGATAAAAAGTAAAAAATAGAAAAGTGAACGTATGTGCCTATAAATATAACTTTGTAAATATTTAAATAATGTTTTTCATGTTGTGCTAAATAAAGGACCCCTATTCTTTTAGACTGGTGCCATGAGATCTTTTTCATCCACTTCTGCTCTCAGAAACTCAAGCAGATGGGTGCCTCAGTTTAACATCTCTTCCAAGGGGTAACACACTCAGGAGTGCAACATCCCCCTTCTGCTACAATGCAGTGTCAGCTGTGTGTCTGGCATAGGAACAGGACTCACAGCCTTAATCAATAAAGGTGCATGTGTTACCTGTTGCTGTGTCACACATTACATCCAATACTGGACAAATGAAGTTTAAAGCAGAGGAGATGGAAGAACAGTTGATTTGTATATAAGGAAATAAATTAATTCACTAGGGCTAAGGGGAGAACTGACTGGCTAGAGCATCTGTGAAGCATGGAGGCAAGGACTGGCACTACAGGATGACCGGAGGTCTTTTGCACTGATCCAAGTTAGGGAGGGGAAAAAATGCAGTGCAAGTATCAATTGAAGTAGCAGGGGCCATTTACACTACCAGGTTAACAGAGGAACAAAATGAAACAAATCTTAAAGGAAGGAGGCTTGGCCCAAAAGGTTTGTAATGAAATGTGTCCAGAAGGGATCATTTTTAGGTTTGGTCTTCTTAAACAAGAATAATGAGGAAGTGTGAAATGTAGGAACAGGATGCCATGTGGGAACAGGTGGCAGCCTTAGGATACTGCACAAAACTCCTTTGCAAGCAAACCATAAAATGTAAGGGTGTCACCTTAAACAGTAGCTGTCTAGTAGAATGACAGTGTGTTGGGAAGGTAAGTTCTCTTGTGACAATGACAGTTAATAAGCAAAGTTAAACAATGAAGCCTTTCTAGCCCAGTAAGTATTGTGTCAGTGTTATAATCTGAAGGATTGTGAATTCGTCCCTCACATAGGGCAGTTTCAACTTTGGAATTGGAGTTGGTATAATGGTTAAGGTATTTACCGCATGGACACAATACAGCATTTCAGTCTCACCTTTGAAAGGGAAATTGTTTTGGCTTAAAATGGCCTAGAAAGGCAGCTAGCCTAGTACTTATGGATTTGTGAAGCTATAAAACATTATCAAGTAAACTGGACAGAGGTTTAATTCATGTGAATAAAAATCAAACCTGCCATTGTGTTGATTATGTGGCATTGTATAAAAAAACAATCAGTTCTGAAACATGTGACATGGAGGGGAGGTTAAAAAGAACAGGGCAGGTAGCATTTGATTCATCGCAAAGGAATTTGAAAGGACAAAGCTAGGAAACAACACATATTAAAGCAGTAGACAAGAGAGATTCTCAGGAGAACAAATGCACACACCTTGAAAGAACAGCAAGATGTGTTAGAAAAGGGATTACATTTAATAGATTTATTAAGGAACGCCAAAACTGGTGAATGATAATGACAACGAAGTGCGTAGAATCTATGTATGACGTGAAGGAGTGCTTCCGGCCACTTGTTGTAAATGTAGGGTTTTTGTGCAGAAAGCCTGCTCTCTCTAAGTCCACCAGGTATTCAGAGCACTGCATCTGGACAATTCCCATCAGTTTCCCCTGCCAGTCTGGTCGACATGAGCATACTGAGACAGTTTAGCAACTGCCCCATATTCACAGACAGTCCCCTTCTCCTAGCACATAATTCTTCTACTTGCGAGAGATGCATCTACATCAGTAAGTTGGAATCCATGCTCTCTCACGCCACATTTAATACTCCTGACAAAGAGGAGATTGCCAGCACAAACACCACACCACCCACATCACAAAGTTACACACTCACCTATGCAGGGGTCCTCAACAATAACTTACCTGAACAACAGCGACCCCCAATGCACACTGACAAACATTCCACACACAATGCCAATCACATTGCACACAGTGCCAGTGTCCCACAAACACAGCCCATTAGGCATAATAATAAACCAATGCAGCCCATAAAGCATAACAATAAACCAAACATACTTGTCATTGTGATTCTGTAGTGAGACACCCTGATGCCCCCTCACCAGGCTCAAAAGGAGAAGGTCACAGTCAGTTGTTTGTCAGGTGGTAGAATCCACCACATCACGCATGCCCTTAAGTCTCTCCACAACAGGTACAAGTATGACTCTGTCATTGTCCATGTTGGTGTGAATGACTTGAGATGTACCTCCCTTGACTGTATGAAGAGAGACATGATTGAGCTCTCAGACTATGTACTCCAGGCTGGTGTGACCCTGGCCCTGAGCAGCATCTTCCCTTCACCAAGAATGATGCCACAATACCAACAAAAAAAAATGACTGACTTCAACAATTGGCTTAATTTCTGGTATCTTTCCAAGGTGATCCAGCATATGTGTGCCTGGGATGACATGGTTAACAAGCCTCGATGCTTTGCCAGAGATGGCCTCCACCTGTCACCCCTAGTATTCTGGATCCTGGCCAAGGCTCTTGCCCTCCCCCATTGTGCCTTTTTTAGGCTATGTCCCAAAGACAAATCTTCCAACATAAAAGATCTGTCAAAAAGCAAATTGAAGGTCATGCTGCTCAATGCTAGGAGCCATAATCTGAAAATGCAGTCACTGGAGGCTCTCCTCGCACTGAAAGATGCTGATGTCTGTGCAGTCATGCAAACTTGATTCAGGGGTGTGGACAGCACCCCCGCCTTACAAGGCTATACCTCATTCCACACTTTCTGACTCCAAAATGAGGTCGAAAAAACTAAGGGTGATGGAGTCTCTATCTTCATTACAGACAGGCACACCTCCAGACTGGTTTACCAGCATGATGCACAGGAATTACTCCAGGTGCAACTGACATTTGGCAAGACACTCATCCAAGTTATAGCCAGCTATTGACACCCCTACCATGTCTCAGGGCACCCACTTCTTCTACCTGGACCTCCTTGACTCCATCAAGGTACCCCCTAACAACCTGATCCTTGGTGACTTCAAGTACCCCACCATAGACTGGGTGAACTATTCCTGCACTAATGCACTCACCCAATGATTCCTTGACTTCATCAGTTCTAATGCACTAGACTAGCTGGTCTCATCCCCCACAAAGGGAGAAAATGCACTGGACTTGGTTCTCATCAACATGGGGGACTGCTGCACCGCTCTCATAGTATGTTCTTCCCTGGTGAGACCAGATCATCAGTCTGTCTTATTCAAAGTTTCTATCCCACCCAACCCCTCCCCTGCCATAACCAGGCTAAAAAAATTCTCAAAAGCTGACTACAGTCTCCTAAAGAAGGGTATCAGCAGCTTCACACCACTGCCCCCCTCAGAGTATGCAGACAACTAAGCTGAACAGTATGCCACTGCAGTATACAAGCACCTGTACAATTATATGGACTCAGCCATACCCAACAGAACTAAAACCTGTTCCTCAAGGAAACACAAACCTGTCTGGACATCCTCTATCAACAAAACAAATGATTGACTTCAACAATTGGCTTAATTTCTGGTGTCTTTCCAAGGGGATCCAGTATATGTGTGCCTGGGATGACATGGCTGACAAGCCTCGATGCTTTGCCAGAGATGGCCTCCACCTGTCACCCCTAGTATTCTGGATCCTGGCCAAGGCTCTTGCCCACCCCCGTTTACAACAAAAGGAAGAAACTGTTGTCCATTGGTAAAAAGGAACAAATCCCAAATCAGAAAATCTCCCACCTCCACCTCAAGAAGCAAATTAGATCACTAGTGAAAAACTCCAAAGCTAATTATGAATTGAAACTAGCCTCTTAAACAAAGGGAAACCACAAGTCCTTATTTAGTTATGTTAGGAACTTCCATGGCAAATCCCAAGTTTGTTCTGAACTAGTACTTAATGGTACCACTTACACTGATCCTGCTGACTTAGCCAACCTGCTAGCTGAAAGATTCGGCACAAACCTCACCCCCTTATCGCCCCCCCCCAAAGGCCCAGTTGACATCCCTGATACTTGTTCCACACTTCATATCTCTGTAGATCAAGTGTTAAAGGCCCTATCCAAGGCAAAGAACACAGATGCCATGAGACCTGATAATATCCCAGGCTGTATTCTGCACCATCTCCAGCAAGAACTAGCTTTGCCATTGAGCACCCTGTTCAACCACAGCCTAATTGCAGGCTTCATCCCAGCAGAATGAAGAACTGCCATTGTCACCACCTTGCACAAAAGTGGTGCCACTACTGACCCAGGAAACTGTTTCCCCATTACCTTGACAAGTCTGATCTGTAAAGCCATGGAGCATATTATTATGGATCTCATGCACAAGGACATAGGCAATCTCCAAACACTTGACCCCACCAAATTCACATTTGTCAGGGGCAGATCTTGCCTATTGAACCTAGTTCACTTCTTTGTGACTGCCATCAAGGCCCTGGATGAGAAAAAGTCAGTACATACAGCTTACATTGACCTAGCCAAGGCCTTTGACACAATCCCCCACTCTGTTATCATCGAAAAGCTAACACAACTTGGTGTTAATTCCTATCTCATCAGATGGGTGGCCAACTGGCTCACAGATAGGACCCACAAGGTTAAAATAGGTGCTACCACCTCCGACAGCAGACCTGTCACTGGTGGTGTTCCCCCAAGGATCTGTCCTGGGACCCCTACTGTTTGGCATCTACTTTTTAGAGGTCCAGGCAAAGACAAAGGGCCTGTGGCTGACCCAGTTTGTAGATGAATGTAAGTTGGGTGCTGTCATTGACTCCCCAAATGACATTAACATACTGCAAGAGGGTCTCCCAGCTACAAATAACTGGTGCCAAAATCATGGACTTAAGTTAAATGCAAAAAAATGCATTATCATACCATTCAGGAAAAACACGGCCCCTACTGATTACCACATCAACAGCAACCCTCTAAACACAAAACCTGTGGTGAGAGGCCTGGGTACTCAGGTTGACAAGAATCTCACATTTGACCATCATGTGACGGCAGTGGTCAGAAAAGCCTTTTACTTGGTGCATCTCATAAGTAAATGGATAGCATCCAGAAAAAAGGAGGTTATTACCTCTCTGTACTCCTACCTCATTAGACCCATAATTGAGTATAATGCCCTGTTTGGTATGTACCTCTCCAAACACCTGCACCAACTGGAAAGGCCACAGAAATAACTCACAAAGAGAATCCATGGCCTCCAACACCTGCCCTATGCGGACAGACTCAAATCACTATCACTTTACTCGGTATCATATAGATTGCTCAGAGGTGATCTGTGTCTCACCTACAAGGCAATATCGGACCTTGCCCTACTAGAGATGCTCCATATCCATAGAACTCATCACTGTACTGCTTTGAGACAGCTCCACTGGCTTGAACTGCCCAACCTCCTAACCTACAATCAGCTCTGCCTCTGTCATTCGATCTATTACCTCCCCAATAAGTATCCTACCCTCAAAAACCTAGTACAATATCATTCAGCCAAAAGGCCTCTTAGATCATCAAGCAAACTACTACTAGAAGTCACCAACAGCTACAATAGCTTTGGAGATGCACTATATAGTAGTTCAGTGGCTAAAAAATGGAACTCTGTCCCCACTAGCATTCAAAACACATCATCCAAAGCCTCCTTTAAAGACCTCATTAGGCAACATCTCAAGCAAAGTTGGCAGTGCCATGATTGCTCCCCAGGCTAGTGAAAGCGGATAAGGTACACATACTAAACCTAGAGTACTTGATAATAGTTTTCAGTCTTACTCACAAACACTGGCTAATCTACATTGTATGTACTGTACCTGTGTACTATGTATATATTCTACCTATGTTCCAAATTTCAGCTGTACACCACAAATCTATTAATTACCTTTATTTTTAAATTAATATTTTTTTTGTTTGTTCTCTCCACTGTAACTGTTGATGTGCTGCATACCACTGTAAAAACATGTCTTTTTGTAATTTGTGTGTATACTGATCATGTGTAAATAACTAAATGTATCTGTAATCTTTCTATGTGGAGTTTTCTCCCCAGGCCTCTGCTGAAAAGGGGCCTTTTTGGCTCAGTCAGACACCCCTGGTTAACAAATGTAAAATAAATAAATATAAATAAATAAGTATAACTCTTTGCACATTACCTGCTTGATAGGCCTTAATCTAATATGTTACATCAACAAAACCTGCTGGAGAGACAGCTTTGTCTCCCAGAGGCTGCCCTATCTCTGGAATAGACTTCCCATACATGTCAAACAGAGTACCTCTCTGACCCTTTTCAAGTGCAACCTTGATGAGTGGATGGGAAATGACAAATTTGTCTCAGGGGTTCCACCTTTGTCCCTCACTGACAGGGGCGACAGGTGCTGACTGAGGTTTCATTTTTGGGGATAAACTCTTGGCTAAGCTTGTAAGGGCCCCAGGGACATTAGCCTAG
>NC_056732.1:33263473-33425973 GCF_019279795.1 Protopterus annectens
GATGAGGAACAGGAAATTCATCCCTGGTTTGGCACCTATGTCCCTAATGGACACAGGCAACCTGTAAATTGGTTCAGCTCCCAGGCCTCTGCTTGTAAATGTTTCATCTCCCAAACCCCTGCTTACACTTATCAAGGGCATTAGAACTTGTCAGAGATTTGGCATGCATGGCTAGGCTTAAAAGAGCCCTTGTGGTCATTACCTTAGTAAACACCTATGAACCTGTAAACTTATGAACCTACAGAGACATATTAACCATAATGCAAAGCAGCATTGTTCTGTTTAAAAAGTATAGGTATAAACTGGAAAACAACAGAGTAAAAAGAGCTTAACCCTTCAAAATGGTTCTCTCTATGTCCTCTGTTATGGTATTCTTATATTCCTATGAGTAACATGCTTATTGATATGACTGTTGTCCATGTCATCACGTGACAGTCAGAACTGTATCTGATTATGCTAAAGGTAGACTTGCCTAGTAGCAGCCTGCTGCAGTTGTGCCTTAAAAAGTATGCAGAGTCCCTTAAGAGCAAGAGAAATAAAATATGAAATTTAAAAATAAAATTACTTTTAGCTGCAAGGGATAGTTGCAGCTAAACTTACCTAGACATGGTGGATTCTTATCAAAACATTGAGAATCTCTGAGTGTAAGCAGCAAGACCCTTAAACTGTGTGCAAGCAGCTTGTTCCTTTGTAATGTGTGCAAGCAGCTTGTTCCTTTGTAATGTGTGTAAGAAGCTTGCTCCCCAAAATGTGTATAAACTGTTACTTTGTAATTTATATAGGAAATTAGCTAATTTGTAATGTGTGTAAGCAGCATGCTGCTTTGTAATTTAAGTAACCTGCTCCTTTGTAATGTGCGTAAGGAGTTTGCTTCTTTGTCATGCATGTAAGCAGCTTGTTCTTTCGTAAAGCATATAAGCAGCTAGTTCCTTTGTAATGTGTTTAAGTAACTTGTTCCTTTGTAATGAGTGCAAGCAGCTTGTTCCTTTGTAACGTGTGTAAGCAGCTAGTTCCTTTGTAATGTGTTTAAGCAGCTAGTTCCTTTGTAATGTGTTTAAGTAACTTGTTCCTTTGTAATGTGTGTAAGCAGCTAATTCCTTTGTAATGTGTTTAAGCAGCTAGTTCCTTTGTAATGTGTTTAAGTAACTTGTTCCTTTGTAATGAGTGCAATCAGCTTGTTCCTTTGTAATGTGTTTAAGTAGCTAGTTCCTTTGTAATGTGTTTAAGTAACTTGTTCCTTTGTAATGTGTGTAAGCAGCTAGTTCCTTTGTAATGTGTTTAAGCAGCTAGTTCCTTTGTAATGTGTTTAAGTAACTTGTTCCTTTGTAATGAGTGCAAGCAGCTTGTTCCTTTGTAATGTATTTAAGCAGCTAGTTCCTTTGTAATGTGTTTAAGTAACTTGTTCCTTTGTAATGAGTGTAAGCAGCTTGTTCCTTTGTAATGTGTTTAAGCAGCTAGTTCCTTTGTAATGTGCTTAAGTAACCTGTTCCTTTGTAATGAGTGTAAGCAGCTTGTTCCTTTGTAATGTGTTTAAGCAGCTAGTTCCTTTGTAATGTGTTTAAGTAACTTGTTCCTTTGTAATGAGTGTAAGCAGCTTGTTCCTTTGTAATGTGTTTAAGCAGCTAGTTCTTTTGTAATGTGTTTAAGTAACTTGTTCCTTTGTAATGAGTGTAAGCAGCTTGTTCCTTTGTAATGTGTTTATGCAGCTAGTTCATTTGTTATGTGTTTAAGTAACTTGTTCATTTGTAATGAGTATAAGCAACTTGTTCATTTGTAAGGTGTTTAAGTAACTTGTTCCTTTGTAATGAGTGTAAGCAGCTTGTTCCTTTGTAATGTGTTTAAGCAGCTAGTTCCTTTGTAATGTGTTTAAGTAACTTGTTCCTTTGTAATGAGTGTAAGCAGCTTGTTCCTTTGTAATGAGTTTAAGTAACTTGTTCCTTTGTAATGAGTGTAAGCAGCTTGTTCCTTTGTAATGTGTTTAAGCAGCTAGTTCATTTGTAATGTGTTTAAGTAACTTGTTCCTTTGTAATGAGTGTAAGCAGCTTGTTCATTTGTAATGTGTTTAAGTAACTCATTCCTTTGTAATGAGTGTAAGCAGCTGGCTCCTTTGTAGTGCATGTAAGCAGTTTGCTCATTTGTAATCCTAGGGGTGGGCATCTGCAATTCAGAAATCTAATTGTACAGTGAGCAAAAGGGTGAACAGTCTTGCAGCCCAGCATTATAGGTTCATAGGTTCATAGGTGTGTACTAGATTAATGGCCCTGGAGCCTGCCTATATAAGCCTAGCCCAAAAAGATTCCCTGGCATCATGCTGCCTGATGTTAGTTCCTAGTGCCCCTATCAAGCAGGGCTACTGAAGTGATCCCTGGGGTGAATTTTCTATTGCCCAGCCACTTGTTAAGATTTCTCTTGAAGAGGGCTAGTGAGGTGCTCTGCTTGACATGAATGGGAAGCCTAATCCATAGCGTGGGTATTCTCTGGGTTATGAACCTGTCCCTCCAGCACGTTCTGTTGATTGTGGTAATGAGGTTGAGGTCCCTGGAGTGTGTGGTACGGAGGGATTGGGATTTCTTCATATGTAGCATATCTAACAGCTCTGGGTCAGACATGGCTTTGGAGGACAAGCATACATTGCCTCTAAGTAGACAATAGTAAACAAGAGTATAGCTGGATTTTTTGAGTCTATCCTTATAGGGTATGTGTTTAAGGCCCAGGATCCTCTTAGTGAGGTATTTTAGTGGCCTTTCCAGTTGTTGTAGGTGTCTAATGAGGTACATGCCAAATGGTGCATTGCATTCTGTAATAGGTCTAATGAAGGATGAGGAGAAAGGGATTATGACCTCTTTCTTCCTGGAGGAGAAACCCTTTGTAATGAGATGTGCCACATAGAAGGACTTTCTGACTAGTGGCAATATGGTTATCAAAGGATAGGTTGCTGTCAACCAGTATCCCCAGATCTCTTATCACACCTTCGGTGTTTAATGGACTGCTGCTGATGTGGTACATCATGGGCACTGAGTTTTTCCCAAAGGGAATGATGATGCATTTTTTGGCATTGAGCTTAAGGCCATGGTTCTGGCACCAGTCATTTGTCATAGTGAGGCCTTTTTGTAGAAATTCTACATCAGTTGGAGAGTCAGTAATGGCTCCCAGTTTGCAATCATCTGAAAACTTGGTCAGCCAAAGTCCCTTTGTGTTGGCTTGAACTTCAGAGAAGTAGATGCCAAACAGGAGAGGACCCAGGACTGATCCTTGTGGGACTCCACTTGTAACTGGTCGGTAGTCAGATTTGGAGTCTGCTACTTTCACAATGTGAGTTCTATCAGTGAGCCAGTTTGCAACCCACCTTGTGACATAGGGGTTTATGCCTAGTTTAGTCAGCCTATCTATGATTCCTGAGTGAGGCATGGTGTCAAAGGCCTTGGCAAGACTGAGGTAGGCTGTGTGAAGTACCTTGCCTTCATCCACAGCTCTGGTGACAGACTCGAAGAAGTCTATCAGTTTAAGCAGGCATAATCTACCTTTCACAAATCGAAACTGCGTGGGGTCCAGAGTTTGGAGATGCCTTATGTCCTTATTTATAAGGTCCATGATGATGTGCTCCATAGCCTTACATATCAGACTAGTCATGCTAATGAGGCGATAGTTCACAGGGTCTGTGGTCGCTCCCCCTTTGTGGAGTGGAATGACCGTAGCAGTGCACCATTGTGTAGGATCAAAGCTTGAAGTGAGGCTGTGTTTGAACAGGGCACTCAGGTGTGGTGCCAGTTCACTTTGTAATTCATGTAGAACACAGCCAGGGATATTATCAGGTCGCATGGAAGCTGTATTCTTGGCTTTGGACAGTGCGGTTTTAACCTGTGCAGCAGTGATAATAGAACTTGGCATTCCTCTGGTATTGTGATAGGCCCTTTAGGGGTGAAAGGGGGGTAAAGTTTGCACTGAACCTGTTGGACAATATAGTGGCAATATCAGTTGGCTCAGTATATGTGTTGCCATTGTGCTGTAGCTCAGAGCAGATCTGAGTATTGCCATGTAGTTTCTTGACATAACGAGAAAATACCTTGTGGTTATCTTTAGCATCTGCTGAAATTTTGTTTTCATAGCTGACTTTTGTGGATTTGATGAGGGATCCCAGTTTTTTGCTGAGGCTGACAAGGGAGTTTTTCCAGTCTTGGGACTTCACCTTTTTCTGCAACAGTTTTTTCCTTATGTTGCAGAGATTGTTTATGGTAGGTGACCACCAAATTTGCTTCCTTTTTTGGAGGAGAGCATCTTGGTTCTGTTTGGTATGGCCCGTTCCATGCACTTGTGTATGTGTTCATATAGTGCATTGGTGTGTAAATTCAGCAGTTATGCACCTATTTTCCATTTGCATGGGCATTGTGACATTAGCCACCTCTGTTTTTAGAAGCACAAAGTTAGCTTTGGAGAAGTTTTTCACAGTGGTTTCCTTTATGAGGGGTGAGGGTTGGATGAGGATATCCAAGGTGATTAGCTTGTTGTCAGATCTGACAAGGAAGGAGTTGATTACTAGTGTAGAGCAACAGTCTCCCATGTTAGTAATGACCAGGTCAAGGATGTTTCTTCCCCTGGTGGGAGTAAGAATGAGTTGGTCCAGGTCATTGGAATTAATGAATTCCAGAAAACGTTGAGCTAGTCTGTTGGTACATGAGTAATTTTCCCAGTTAATTGAGGGGTAATTAAAGTCCCCCAGTATAAGGGTGTTGGGTTGTACCTTAATATTTTCTAGGATGTTTAGGAATATGGAGTGGGAGTCTTGGGGAAATGGTGGGGGATCTATAACAGGCTACAATCTCGACTGCAGTCTTACCCAGTGTTAGTTCTACCTGTAATATCTCTGATGTGTTATGTTGGGCAACTAGTCTGGAGGTGTGCATATCCTTTATGAATATGGAGACACCACCACCTTTAGGGGTTTGGTCCAGGCTTTGGGGCTGAAAAGTGTGGTATAAATTATAGCCTGGTAGCGCAGGGAGTGCTCTCCTGAACCTTGAACCAGGTCTCTGTTACTGCACAGATGTCGATGTTCTCCATTTTAAGGAATGCTTCAAGCGAGTACATTTTGAGATTTAGACTTCTGGCGTTGAGCAGCATGACCCTCAGATTACATTTGTATTATATGATGCTATTCCCAGCATTGCACTGCACTTCTGTGCACCAAGTACAGTGCAGTTTACATTAGCATGTCGCTGTTGCCTTCTGCCACTATCACAAATAGTCACATAAGCCATGGCTTCCAAGTACAACAAAACTCATCAACCTGTCATCTTCAATAGATCTGATAGAGTGCTTGCTGTATAATTTTATGCAGCATTTAAACAAAAAACATAAAATTAAGAAGTCTGGCAGTTACTACAGAGCACTACAGATGTGACTTGCAGTAAGTTGCTTCTTGTGCGAAGGGTCCAGGGTTTGAAGCTTACTGTGTCACCTAGAGCAAATTGCTTTATCACACAGTACTTTGTGGTAATTGGAAAGTTGGGCTAGGCTCCTTAATAATGGTCTCCTGTACTGCATGTCATGTATAACCTATGAAAACATAGTCCACACGATGATGTCTCATAAATAAGTATTTAGCCGGGAAAAAGTATTTATTGCCATTTGTACTAAATATGTAGACTTGGGCTATGCACATGAAATTACTCAGATTACAGAAGAAGTTCTGCTGATCATGTAACTAAATAATAGGATCTATTCAGACACAGACTATGTCTTACTGGCAATGTTGTTCTTAGACTGTGATGTCATCAGATACAGACAATTCCTCTTCTTTCGGCTGCTCCCGTTAGGGGTCGCCACAGCGGATCATCTGTTTCCATTTCTTCATGTCCTCTGCATCTTGCTCTGTCACACCAACCGCCTGCATGTCCTCTTTCATCACATCCATAAACCTTATCTTAGGCCTTCCCCTTTTCCTGTTACCTGGCAGCTTTATCCTTAACATCTTTTTCCCAATATACTCTGTATCCCTCCTCAGCACATGTCCAAACCAATGTAATCTTGCCTCCCTGGCTTTGTCTCCAAACCTTCCAACCTGGGCTGACCCTCTAATATACTTATTCCTAATCCTGTCTACCCTCATCACACCCAGTGCAAATCTTAACATCTTTAACTCTGCCACGTCCAGCTGTGACTCCTGCCTTTTTGTCAATGCCACTGTTTCCAACCCATATAACATAGCTGGTCTCACTACCCTCTTGTAGACCTTCCCTTTCACTCTTACTGGTACTCGTCTGTCACAAATCACTCCTGACACTCTTCTCCACCCACTCCATCCTGCCTGTACTCTCTACTTCACCTCTCTTCTACACTCACCATTACTCTTAATTGCTGATCCCAAGTATTTAAAGTCATCCACCTTCACCATCTCTACTCTCTGCATCCTCAGAATTCCTCTATCCTCCCTCTCATTCACACACATCTATTCTGTTTTAGTCCTGCTGACCTTCATTCCTCTTCTCTCTAGAGCATATCTCCACCTCTCCAGGGTCTCCTCCACCTGTTCCCTACTCTCACTACAGATCACAATGTCATCTGCAAACATCATAATCCATGGGGACTCCTGTCTGATCTCATCTGTCAACCTGTCCATCAACATTGCAAATAAGAAAGGGCTCAGAGCTGATCCTTGATATAATCCCACCTCCACCTTAAACGCATCCGTCACTCCCACCGCAGACCTCACCGCTGTCACACTACCCTCGTACATATCCTGTACCACTCTTACATACTTCTCTGACACTCCTGACTTCCTCATACAATACCACAACTCCTCTCTAGGCACCCTGTCATATGCTTTCTCTAAGTCCACAAAGACACAATGCAACAGAGACTGCATCACATAAAATAAATCCAATGAACACCACTTGTGTTTAGTTACTACCTGTATGTACATGAAAGTACCAACCACTGAAGTTAGTTCTGCTCCAATGGGTCGATGTTTTTTGCCACATTCTAAATATTACGCTATAGGAGGAAGGAATCATTAGATCTAGTCACTGAAGTAACAGAGATACAGTGGTTTTGTGAGGATTTTGACAGAAGGCTGGACAATGTATCTTGCTAGACTGTGCTAGTAACTTGGTCATGGTCTGTTTATAGCTCTGTACTGCATACCGTGCTTTAGTTCTAAGCGGTGGCAGTTTCTAGCTGACCGATAAGCAGTACTGATAGTAGGAGGAGTTTCCTACTGTGTTACTTCATCGTATCATTGAAGATCTCATATTCCACAGCAACTTCTATGTGCTGTGACAAAGGACTATACAACAAAGGCACGTGGATGTTTATTTAAACATATAAAGCTGTAAAATACCTGTCTGGACATATGGTTCAACAGATGGCTCATCTCCCAGGCCCCTGCTTGTAAATGTTTCATCTCCCAAGCCCCTGCTTACACTTATCAAGGGTATCAGAACTACTCAGATATTTGGGATGCATGGCTAGGCTTAAAAAGACCCTTACGGTCATTACTCTAGTAAACACCTATGAACCTACGAAGTAATGATACATGGAATTCATAAAGTCATCCTCACTGCAAGCAATAAAACTACATAATATCACCTATTTTGTTTTAGTCCTGCTGACCTTCATTCCTCTTCTCTCTAGAGCATATCTCCACCTCTCCAGGGTCTCCTTCACTTGTTCCCTACTCTCACTACAGATCACAATGTCATCTGCAAACATCATAATCCATGGGGACAAAAATGGGTGGTGCAGTGGTGCAGCGGTTAATGCTGTCGCCTCACAGCAAGAGGTTCTCTGGTTCGATTCTCGGCTGGGGTGCCTTCTGTGTGGAGTTTGCATGTTCTCCCTGCGTTCGCGTGGGTTTCCTCTGGGTACTCCAGTTTCCTCCCACATTCTAAATCATGCTTCTGGAGCAATTCTCCCCGGGCCTCTGCTGAAAACAGGATCTGTGGAACCTAGTCGGACATTCCTGGTCAACAAATGTTAAATAAATAAATAAATAAATAAAATCATTTCAAGATCTAGACTTTTCTGAGGTTAAAGAAATTATTTATTCATTTATTTGACATTTGTTGACCTGGAAAGTCCAACTGAGCTAGAGCTCTTTTTCATTTGGGACCTGGGGAGAAACACTCCATAAAATAACAAGCAAAGTTACAAAACATAGCAAATAATCATTTGGGACCTGCGGAGAAACAGTCCATAAAATAACAAGCAAAGTTACAAAACATAGGAAATAATCATTTGGGACCTGCGGAGAAACACTCCATAAAATAACAAGCAAAGTTACAAAACATAACAAATAATCATTTGGGACCTGCAGAGAAACACTCCATAAAATAACAAGTAAGGTTACAAAACATAGCAAATAATCATTTGGGACCTGCGGAGAAACACTCCATAAAATAACAAGCAAAGTTACAAAACATAGCAAATAATCATTTGGGACCTGCGGAGAAACACTCCATAAAATAACAAGCAAAGTTACAAAACATAGCAAATAATCATTTGGGACCTGCGGAGAAACACTCCATAAAATAACAAGCAAAGTTACAAAACATAGCAAATAATCATTTGGGGCCTGCGGAGAAACACTCCATAAAATAACAAGCAAGGTTACAAAACATAGCAAATATTCATTTGGGACCTGCGGAGAAACACTCCATAAAATAACAAGCAAAGTTACAAAACATAGCAAATAATCATTTGGGACCTGCGGAGAAACACTCCATAAAATAACAAGCAAAGTTACAAAACATAGCAAATAATCATTTGGGACCTGCAGAGAAACACTCCATAAAATAACAAGCAAAGTTACAAAACATAGCAAATAATCATTTGGGACCTGCGGAGAAACACTCCATAAAATAACAAGCAAGGTTACAAAACATAACAAATAATCATTTGGGACCTGTGGAGAAACACTCCATAAAATAACAAGCAAAGTTACAAAACATAGCAAATAATCATTTGGGACCTGGGGAGAAACAGTCCATAAAATAACAAGCAAGGTTGCAAAACATAGCAAATAATCATTTGGGACCTGCGGAGAAACAGTCCATAAAATAACAAGCAAAGTTACAAAACATAGCAAATAATCATTTGGGACCTGCGGAGAAACACTCCATAAAATAACAAGCAAAGTTACAAAACATAGCAAATAATCATTTGGGACCTGGGAAGAAACAGTCCATAAAATAACAAGCAAAGTTACAAAACATAGCAAATAATCATTTGGGACCTGCGGAGAAACACTCCATAAAATAACAAGCAAAGTTACAAAACATAGCAAATAATCATTTGGGACCTGGGGAGAAACACTCCATAAAATAACAAGCAAGGTTACAAAACATAGCAAATAATGATTTGGGACCTGCGGAGAAACAGTCCATAAAATAACAAGCAAAGTTACAAAACATAGCAAATAATCATTTGGGACCTGCGGAGAAACACTCCATAAAATAACAAGCAAGGTTACAAAACATAGCAAATAATCATTTGGGACCTGCGGAGAAACAGTCCATAAAATAACAAGCAAAGGTTACAAAACATAGCAAATAATCATTTGGGACCTGCGGAGAAACACTCCATAAAATAACAAGCAAAGTTACAAAACATAGCAAATAATCATTTGGGACCTGCAGAGAAACACTCCATAAAATAACAAGCAAAGTTACAAAACATAGCAAATAATCATTTGGGACCTGCGGAGAAACACTCCATAAAATAACAAGCAAAGGTTGCAAAACATAGCAAATAATCATTTGGGACCTGCGGAGAAACACTCCATAAAATAACAAGCAAAGTTACAAAACATAGCAAATAATCATTTGGGACCTGCGGAGAAACACTGCATAAAATAACAAGCAAAGTTACAAAACATAGCAAATAATCATTTGGGACCTGCGGAGAAACAGTCCATAAAATAACAAGCAAAGTTACAAAACATAACAAATAATCATTTGGGACCTGCGGAGAAACACTCCATAAAATAACAAGCAAAGTTACAAAACATAACAAATAATCATTTGGGACCTGCGGAGAAACACTCCATAAAATAACAAGCAAAGTTACAAAACATAGCAAATAATCATTTGGGACCTGCGGAGAAACAGTCCATAAAATAACAAGCAAGGTTACAAAACATAGCAAATAATCATTTGGGACCTGTGGAGAAACACTCCATAAAATAACAAGCAACGTTACAAAACATAGCAAATAGTCATTTGGGACCTGTGGAGAAACAGTCCATAAAATAACAAGCAAGGTTACAAAACATAGCAAATAATCATTTGGGACCTGCGGAGAAACAGTCCATAAAATACCAAGCAAAGGTTGCAAAACATAGCAAATAATCATTTGGGACCTGCGGAGAAACAGTCCATAAAATAACAAGCAAGGTTACAAAACATAGCAAATAATCATTTGGGACCTGCGGAGAAACAGTCCATAAAATAACAAGCAAAGTTACAAAACATAGCAAATAATCATTTGGGACCTGCGGAGAAACAGTCCATAAAATAACAAGCAAAGTTACAAAACATAGCAAATAATCATTTGGGACCTGGAGAAACAGTCCATAAAATAACAAGCAAAGTTACAAAACATAGCAAATAATCATTTGGGACCTGCGGAGAAACACTCCATAAAATAACAAGCAAAGTTACAAAACATAGCAAATAATCATTTGGGACCTGCGGAGAAACACTCCATAAAATAACAAGCAAAGTTACAAAACATAGCAAATAATCATTTGGGACCTGCGGAGAAACACTCCATAAAATAACAAGCAAAGTTACAAAACATAACAAATAATCATTTGGGACCTGCGGAGAAACACTCCATAAAATAACAAGCAACATTACAAAACATAGCAAATAATCATTTGGGACCTGTGGAGAAACAGTCCATAAAATAACAAGCAACGTTACAAAACATAGCAAATAATCATTTGGGACCTGTGGAGAAACAGTCCATAAAATAACAAGCAAGGTTACAAAACATAGCAAATAATCATTTGGGACCTGCGGAGAAACAGTCCATAAAATAACAAGCAAAGGTTACAAAACATAGCAAATAATCATTTGGGACCTGCGGAGAAACAGTCCATAAAATAACAAGCAAAGGTTACAAAACATAACAAATAATCATTTGGGACCTGCGGAGAAACACTCCATAAAATAACAAGCAAGGTTACAAAACATAGCAAATAATCATTTGGGACCTCATGGAGAAACACTCCATAAAATAACAAGCAAAGGTTACAAAACATAGCAAATAATCATTTGGGACCTGTGGAGAAACAGTCCATAAAATAACAAGCAAGGTTACAAAACATAGCAAATAATGATCTGGGACCTGCGGAGAAACACTCCATAAAATAACAAGCAAGGTTACAAGACATAACAAATAATCATTTGGGACCTGCGGAGAAACACTCCATAAAATAACAAGCAAAGTTACAAAACATAGCAAATAATCATTTGGGACCTGCGGAGAAACACTGCATAAAATAACAAGCAAAGGTTACAAAACATAGCAAATAATCATTTGGGACCTGCGGAGAAACACTCCATAAAATAACAAGCAAAGTTACAAAACATAACAAATAATCATTTGGGACCTGCGGAGAAACACTCCATAAAATAACAAGCAAAGTTACAAAACATAGAAAATAATCATTTGGGACCTGCGGAGAAACAGTCCATAAAATAACAAGCAAAGTTACAAAACATAGAAAATAATCATTTGGGACCTGCGGAGAAACAGTCCATAAAATAACAAGCAAGGTTACAAAACATAGCAAATAATGATTTGGGACCTGGGGAGAAACACTCCATAAAATAACAAGCAAGGTTACAAAACATAGCAAATAATCATTTGGGACCTGCGGAGAAACACTCCATAAAATAACAAGCAAAGGTTACAAAACATAGCAAATAATCATTTGGGACCTGTGGAGAAACAGTCCATAAAATAACAAGCAAGGTTACAAAACATAGCAAATAATGATCTGGGACCTGCGGAGAAACACTCCATAAAATAACAAGCAAGGTTACAAAACATAACAAATAATCATTTGGGACCTGCGGAGAAACACTCCATAAAATAACAAGCAAGGTTACAAAACATAACAAATAATCATTTGGGACCTGCGGAGAAACACTCCATAAAATAACAAGCAAAGGTTACAAAACATAGCAAATAATCATTTGGGACCTGGGGAGAAACACTCCATAAAATAACAAGCAAGGTTACAAAACATAACAAATAATCATTTGGGACCTGGGGAGAAACACTCCATAAAATAACAAGCAAAGTTACAAAACATAGCAAATAATCATTTGGGACCTGCGGAGAAACAGTCCATAAAATAACAAGCAAAGTTACAAAACATAGCAAATAATCATTTGGGACCTGCGGAGAAACAGTCCATAAAATAACAAGCAAAGTTACAAAACATAGCAAATAATCATTTGGGACCTGCGGAGAAACAGACCATAAAATAACAAGCAAAGTTACAAAACATAGCAAATAATAATTTGGGACCTGCGGAGAAACACTCCATAAAATAACAAGCAAAGTTACAAAACATAACAAATAATCATTTGGGACCTGGGGAGAAACACTCCATAAAATAACAAGCAAAGTTACAAAACATAGCAAATAATCATTCGGGACCTGCGGAGAAACACTCCATAAAATAACAAGCAAAGTTACAAAACATAGCAAATAATCATTTGGGACCTGCGGAGAAACACTCCATAAAATAACAAGCAAGGTTACAAAACATAGCAAATAATCATTTGGGACCTGCGGAGAAACACTCCATAAAATAACAAGCAAGGTTACAAAACATAGCAAATAATCATTTGGGACCTGTGGAGAAACAGTCCATAAAATAACAAGCAAGGTTACAAAACATAGCAAATAATCATTTGGGACCTGGGAGAAACAGTCCATAAAATAACAAGCAAGGTTATAAAACATAGCAAATAATCGTTTGGGACCTGCGGAGAAACACTCCATAAAATAACAAGCAAGTTTACAAAACATAGCAAATAATCATTTGGGACCTGCGGAGAAACACTCCATAAAATAACAAGCAAAGTTACAAAACATAGCAAATAATCATTTGGGACCTGCGGAGAAACAGTCCATAAAATAACAAGCAAAGTTACAAAACATAACAAATAATCATTTGGGACCTGCGGAGAAACAGTCCATAAAATAACAAGCAAAGTTACAAAACATAGCAAATAATCATTTGGGACCTGGGGAGAAACACTCCATAAAATAACAAGCAAGGTTACAAAACATAGCAAATAATCATTTGGGACCTGCAGAGAAACACTCCATAAAATAACAAGCAAAGTTACAAAACATAACAAATAATCATTTGGGACCTGGAGAAACAGTCCATAAAATAACAAGCAAAGTTACAAAACATAGCAAATAATCATTTGGGACCTGCGGAGAAACACTCCATAAAAAAACAAGCAAAGTTACAAAACATAACAAATAATCATTTGGGACCTGCGGAGAAACAGTCCATAAAATAACAAGCAAGGTTACAAAACATAGCAAATAATCATTTGGGACCTGTGGAGAAACAGTCCATAAAATAACAAGCAAGGTTACAAAACATAGCAAATAATCATTTGGGACCTGTGGAGAAACAGTCCATAAAATAACAAGCAAGGTTACAAAACATTGCAAATAATCATTTGGGACCTGCGGAGAAACACTCCATAAAATAACAAGCAAAGTTACAAAACATAGCAAATAATCATTTGGGACCTGCGGAGAAACACTCCATAAAATAACAAGCAAAGTTACAAAACATAGCAAATAATCATTTGGGACCTGTGGAGAAACACTCCATAAAATAACAAGCAAAGTTACAAAACATAGCAAATAATCATTTGGGACCTGGGGAGAAACACTCCATAAAATAACAAGCAAAGTTACAAAACATAGCAAATAATCATTTGGGACCTGCGGAGAAACAGTCCATAAAATAACAAGCAAAGTTACAAAACATAGCAAATAATCATTTGGGACCTGCGGAGAAACACTCCATAAAATAACAAGCAAAGTTACAAAACATAGCAAATAATCATTTGGGACCTGTGGAGAAACAGTCCATAAAATAACAAGCAAAGTTACAAAACATAGCAAATAATCATTTGGGACCTGCGGAGAAACAGTCCATAAAATAACAAGCAAAGTTACAAAACATAGCAAATAATCATTTGGGACCTGGAGAAACAGTCCATAAAATAACAAGCAAAGTTACAAAACATAGCAAATAATCATTTGGGACCTGCGGAGAAACACTCCATAAAATAACAAGCAAAGTTACAAAACATAGCAAATAATCATTTGGGACCTGCGGAGAAACACTCCATAAAATAACAAGCAAAGTTACAAAACATAGCAAATAATCATTTGGGACCTGCGGAGAAACACTCCATAAAATAACAAGCAAAGTTACAAAACATAGCAAATAATCATTTGGGACCTGCGGAGAAACACTCCATAAAATAACAAGCAAAGTTACAAAACATAGCAAATAATCATTTGGGACCTGCGGAGAAACACTCCATAAAATAACAAGCAAAGTTACAAAACATAGCAAATAATCATTTGGGACCTGGGAGAAACACTCCATAAAATAACAAGCAAAGTTACAAAACATAGCAAATAATAATTTGGGACCTGCGGAGAAACACTCCATAAAATAACAAGCAAAGTTACAAAACATAGCAAATAATCATTTGGGACCTGCGGAGAAACACTCCATAAAATAACAAGCAAACTTACAAACCATAGCAAATAATCATTTGGGACCTGGAGAAACACTCCATAAAATAACAAGCAAAGTTACAAAACATAGCAAATAATCATTTGGGACCTGCGGAGAAACACTCCATAAAATAACAAGCAAAGTTACAAAACATAGCAAATAATCATTTGGGACCTGCGGAGAAACACTCCATAAAATAACAAGCAAAGTTACAAAACATAGCAAATAATCATTTGGGACCTGCGGAGAAACACTCCATAAAATAACAAGCAAAGTTACAAAACATAGCAAATAATCATTTGGGACCTGCGGAGAAACACTCCATAAAATAACAAGCAAAGTTACAAAACATAGCAAATAATCATTTGGGACCTGTGGAGAAACACTCCATAAAATAACAAGCAAAGTTACAAAACATAGCAAATAATCATTTGGGACCTGGGGAGAAACAGTCCATAAAATAACAAGCAAAGTTACAAAACATAGCAAATAATCATTTGGGACCTGCGGAGAAACACTCCATAAAATAACAAGCAAAGTTACAAAACATAGCAAATAATCATTTGGGACCTGCGGAGAAACACTCCATAAAATAACAAGCAAAGTTACAAAACATAGCAAATAATCATTTGGGACCTGCGGAGAAACACTCCATAAAATAACAAGCAAAGTTACAAAACATAGCAAATAATCATTTGGGACCTGCGGAGAAACACTCCATAAAATAACAAGCAAAGTTACAAAACATAGCAAATAATCATTTGGGACCTGCGGAGAAACACTCCATAAAATAACAAGCAAAGTTACAAAACATAGCAAATAATCATTTGGGACCTGCGGAGAAACACTCCATAAAATAACAAGCAAAGTTACAAAACATAGCAAATAATCATTTGGGACCTGCGGAGAAACACTCCATAAAATAACAAGCAAAGTTACAAAACATAGCAAATAATCATTTGGGACCTGCGGAGAAACACTCCATAAAATAACAAGCAAAGTTACAAAACATAGCAAATAATCATTTGGGACCTGCGGAGAAACACTCCATAAAATAACAAGCAAAGTTACAAAACATAGCAAATAATCATTTGGGACCTGCGGAGAAACACTCCATAAAATAACAAGCAAAGTTACAAAACATAGCAAATAATCATTTGGGACCTGCGGAGAAACACTCCATAAAATAACAAGCAAAGTTACAAAACATAGCAAATAATCATTTGGGACCTGCGGAGAAACACTCCATAAAATAACAAGCAAAGTTACAAAACATAGCAAATAATCATTTGGAACCTGCGGAGAAACAGTCCATAAAATAACAAGCAAAGTTACAAAACATAGCAAATAATCATTTGGGACCTGTGGAGAAACACTCCATAAAATAACAAGCAAAGTTACAAAACATAGCAAATAATCATTTGGGACCTATGGAGAAACACTCCATAAAATAACAAGCAAGGTTACAAAACATTGCAAATAATCATTTGGGACCTGCGGAGAAACACTCCATAAAATAACAAGCAAAGTTACAAAACATAGCAAATAATCATTTGGGACCTGCGGAGAAACACTCCATAAAATAACAAGCAAAGTTACAAAACATAGCAAATAATCATTTGGGACCTGCGGAGAAACACTCCATAAAATAACAAGCAAAGTTACAAAACATAGCAAATAATCATTTGGGACCTGCGGAGAAACACTCCATAAAATAACAAGCAAAGTTACAAAACATAGCAAATAATCATTTGGGACCTGCGGAGAAACACTCCATAAAATAACAAGCAAAGTTACAAAACATAGCAAATAATCATTTGGGACCTGCGGAGAAACACTCCATAAAATAACAAGCAAAGTTACAAAACATAGCAAATAATCATTTGGGACCTGCGGAGAAACACTCCATAAAATAACAAGCAAAGTTACAAAACATAGCAAATAATCATTTGGGACCTGCGGAGAAACACTCCATAAAATAACAAGCAAAGTTACAAAACATAGCAAATAATCATTTGGGACCTGCGGAGAAACACTCCATAAAATAACAAGCAAAGTTACAAAACATAGCAAATAATCATTTGGGACCTGCGGAGAAACACTCCATAAAATAACAAGCAAAGTTACAAAACATAGCAAATAATCATTTGGGACCTGCGGAGAAACACTCCATAAAATAACAAGCAAAGTTACAAAACATAGCAAATAATCATTTGGGACCTGGAGAAACACTCCATAAAATAACAAGCAAAGTTACAAAACATAGCAAATAATCATTTGGGACCTGCGGAGAAACACTCCATAAAATAACAAGCAAAGTTACAAAACATAGCAAATAATCATTTGGGACCTGGAGAAACACTCCATAAAATAACAAGCAAAGTTACAAAACATAGCAAATAATCATTTGGGACCTGCGGAGAAACACTCCATAAAATAACAAGCAAGGTTACAAAACATAGCAAATAATCATTTGGGACCTGCGGAGAAACACTCCATAAAATAACAAGCAAAGTTACAAAACATAGCAAATAATCATTTGGGACCTGCGGAGAAACAGTCCATAAAATAACAAGCAAAGTTACAAAACATAGCAAATAATCATTTGGGACCTGCGGAGAAACAGTCCATAAAATAACAAGCAAAGTTACAAAACATAGCAAATAATCATTTGGGACCTGCGGAGAAACACTCCATAAAATAACAAGCAAAGTTACAAAACATAGCAAATAATCATTTGGGACCTGGAGAAACACTCCATAAAATAACAAGCAAAGTTACAAAACATAGCAAATAATCATTTGGGACCTGCGGAGAAACACTCCATAAAATAACAAGCAAAGTTACAAAACATAGCAAATAATCATTTGGGACCTGGAGAAACACTCCATAAAATAACAAGCAAAGTTACAAAACATAGCAAATAATCATTTGGGACCTGCGGAGAAACACTCCATAAAATAACAAGCAAAGTTACAAAACATAGCAAATAATCATTTGGGACCTGCGGAGAAACACTCCATAAAATAACAAGCAAAGTTACAAAACATAGCAAATAATCATTTGGGACCTGTGGAGAAACACTCCATAAAATAACAAGCAAAGTTACAAAACATAGCAAATAATCATTTGGGACCTGCGGAGAAACACTCCATAAAATAACAAGCAAAGTTACAAAACATAGCAAATAATCATTTGGGACCTGTGGAGAAACAGTCCATAAAATAACAAGCAAAGTTACAAAACATAGCAAATAATCATTTGGGACCTGTGGAGAAACAGTCCATAAAATAACAAGCAAGGTTACAAAACATAGCAAATAATCATTTGGGACCTGTGGAGAAACAGTCCATAAAATAACAAGCAAAGTTACAAAACATAGCAAATAATCATTTGGGACCTCTTGGAGAAACAGTCCATAAAATAACAAGCAAAGTTACAAAACATAGCAAATAATCATTTGGGACCTGCGGAGAAACAGTCCATAAAATAACAAGCAAGGTTACAAAACATAGCAAATAGTGATTTGGGACCTGGAGAAACAGTCCATAAAATAACAAGCAAAGTTACAAAACATAGCAAATAATCATTTGGGACCTGCGGAGAAACACTCCATAAAATAACAAGCAAGGTTACAAAACATAGCAAATAATCATTTGGGACCTGCGGAGAAACACTCCATAAAATAACAAGCAAAGGTTACAAAACATAGCAAATAATCATTTGGGACCTGCGGAGAAACACTCCATAAAATAACAAGCAAAGTTACAAAACATAGCAAATAATCATTTGGGACCTGCGGAGAAACACTCCATAAAATAACAAGCAAAGTTACAAAACATAGCAAATAATCATTTGGGACCTGCGGAGAAACACTCCATAAAATAACAAGCAAAGTTACAAAACATAGCAAATAATCATTTGGGACCTGCGGAGAAACACTCCATAAAATAACAAGCAAAGTTACAAAACATAGCAAATAATCATTTGGGACCTGCGGAGAAACACTCCATAAAATAACAAGCAAAGTTACAAAACATAGCAAATAATCATTTGGGACCTGCGGAGAAACACTCCATAAAATAACAAGCAAAGTTACAAAACATAACAAATAATCATTTGGGACCTGTGGAGAAACACTCCATAAAATAACAAGCAACATTACAAAACATAGCAAATAATCATTTGGGACCTGTGGAGAAACAGTCCATAAAATAACAAGCAACGTTACAAAACATAGCAAATAATCATTTGGGACCTGCGGAGAAACACTCCATAAAATAACAAGCAAAGTTACAAAACATAGCAAATAATCATTTGGGACCTGCGGAGAAACACTCCATAAAATAACAAGCAAAGTTACAAAACATAGCAAATAATCATTTGGGACCTGTGGAGAAACACTCCATAAAATAACAAGCAAAGTTACAAAACATAACAAATAATCATTTGGGACCTGCGGAGAAACACTCCATAAAATAACAAGCAACATTACAAAACATAGCAAATAATCATTTGGGACCTGTGGAGAAACAGTCCATAAAATAACAAGCAACGTTACAAAACATAGCAAATAATCATTTGGGACCTGGAGAGAAACACTCCATAAAATAACAAGCAAGGTTACAAAACATAGCAAATAATCATTTGGGACCTGCGGAGAAACACTCCATAAAATAACAAGCAAAGTTACAAAACATAGCAAATAATCATTTGGGACCTGCGGAGAAACACTCCATAAAATAACAAGCAAGGTTACAAAACATAGCAAATAATCATTTGGGACCTGCGGAGAAACACTCCATAAAATAACAAGCAAAGTTACAAAACATAGCAAATAATCATTTGGGACCTGCGGAGAAACACTCCATAAAATAACAAGCAAAGTTACAAAACATAGCAAATAATCATTTGGGACCTGCGGAGAAACACTCCATAAAATAACAAGCAAAGTTACAAAACATAGCAAATAATCATTTGGGACCTGGGGAGAAACAGTCCATAAAATAACAAGCAAAGTTACAAAACATAGCAAATAATCATTTGGGATAGCAAATAATCATTTGGGACCCATGGAGAAACACTCCATAAAATAACAAGCAAAGTTACAAAACATAGCAAATAATCATTTGGCACCTGCGGAGAAACACTCCATAAAATAACAAGCAAAGTTACAAAACATAACAAATAATCATTTGGGACCTGCGGAGAAACACTCCATAAAATAACAAGCAAAGTTACAAAACATAGCAAATAATCATTTGGGACCTGCGGAGAAACACTCCATAAAATAACAAGCAAGGTTACAAAACATAGCAAATAATCATTTGGGACCTGCGGAGAAACACTCCATAAAATAACAAGCAAAGTTACAAAACATAACAAATAATCATTTGGGACCTGGGAGAAACACTCCATAAAATAACAAGCAAGGTTACAAAACATAGCAAATAATCATTTGGGACCTGGAGAAACACTCCATAAAATAACAAGCAAAGTTACAAAACATAGCAAATAATCATTTGGGACCTGGGAGAAACACTCCATAAAATAACAAGCAAAGTTACAAAACATAGCAAATAATCATTTGGGACCTGGAGAAACACTCCATAAAATAACAAGCAAAGTTACAAAACATAGCAAATAATCATTTGGGACCTGCGGAGAAACACTCCATAAAATAACAAGCAAAGTTACAAAGCATAGCAAATAATCATTTGGGACCTGCGGAGAAACACTCCATAAAATAACAAGCAAAGTTACAAAACATAGCAAATAATCATTTGGGACCTGTGGAGAAACACTCCATAAAATAACAAGCAAAGTTACAAAACATAGCAAATAATCATTTGGGACCTGGGGAGAAACGCTCCATAAAATAACAAGCAAAGTTACAAAGCATAGCAAATAATCATTTGGGACCTGGGGAGAAACACTCCATAAAATAACAAGCAAAGTTACAAAACATAGCAAATAATCATTTGGGACCTGCGGAGAAACACTCCATAAAATAACAAGCAAAGTTACAAAACATAGCAAATAATCATTTGGGACCTGGGGAGAAACAGTCCATAAAATAACAAGCAAAGTTACAAAACATAGCAAATAATCATTTGGGACCTGCGGAGAAACAGTCCATAAAATAACAAGCAAAGTTACAAAACATAGCAAATAATCATTTGGGACCTGCGGAGAAACACTCCATAAAATAACAAGCAAAGTTACAAAACATAGCAAATAATCATTTGGGACCTGCGGAGAAACACTCCATAAAATAACAAGCAAAGTTACAAAACATAGCAAATAATCATTTGGGACCTGGAGAAACACTCCATAAAATAACAAGCAAGGTTACAAAACATAACAAATAATCATTTGGGACCTGCGGAGAAACAGTCCATAAAATAACAAGCAAAGTTACAAAACATAGCAAATAATCATTTGGGACCTGGGGAGAAACACTCCATAAAATAACAAGCAAGGTTACAAAACATAGCAAATAATCATTTGGGACCTGCAGAGAAACACTCCATAAAATAACAAGCAAAGTTACAAAACATAGCAAATAATCATTTGGGACCTGCGGAGAAACACTCCATAAAATAACAAGCAAAGTTACAAAACATAGCAAATAATCATTTGGGACCTGCGGAGAAACACTCCATAAAATAACAAGCAAAGTTACAAAACATAACAAATAATCATTTGGGACCTGCGGAGAAACAGTCCATAAAATAACAAGCAAAGTTACAAAACATAGCAAATAATCATTTGGGACCTGCGGAGAAACAGTCCATAAAATAACAAGCAAGGTTACAAAACATAGCAAATAATCATTTGGGACCTGTGGAGAAACAGTCCATAAAATAACAAGCAAGGTTACAAAACGTAGGAAATAATCATTTGGGACCTGGAGAAACACTCCATAAAATAACAAGCAAAGTTACAAAACATAGCAAATAATCATTTGGGACCTGCGGAGAAACACTCCATAAAATAACAAGCAAAGTTACAAAACATAGCAAATAATCATTTGGGACCTGTGGAGAAACACTCCATAAAATAACAAGCAAAGTTACAAAACATAGCAAATAATCATTTGGGACCTGCGGAGAAACAGTCCATAAAATAACAAGCAAAGTTACAAAACATAGCAAATAATCATTTGGGACCTGCGGAGAAACACTCCATAAAATAACAAGCAAGGTTACAAAACATAGCAAATAATCATTTGGGACCTGCGGAGAAACAGTCCATAAAATAACAAGCAAAGTTACAAAACATAGCAAATAATCATTTGGGACCTGCGGAGAAACACTCCATAAAATAACAAGCAAAGTTACAAAACATAGCAAATAATCATTTGGGACCTGGGGAGAAACAGTCCATAAAATAACAAGCAAAGTTACAAAACATAGCAAATAATCATTTGGGACCTGCGGAGAAACAGTCCATAAAATAACAAGCAAAGTTACAAAACATAGCAAATAATCATTTGGGACCTGGAGAAACACTCCATAAAATAACAAGCAAAGTTACAAAACATAGCAAATAATCATTTGGGACCTGCGGAGAAACACTCCATAAAATAACAAGCAAAGTTACAAAACATAGCAAATAATCATTTGGGACCTGCGGAGAAACACTCCATAAAATAACAAGCAAAGTTACAAAACATAGCAAATAATCATTTGGGACCTGCGGAGAAACACTCCATAAAATAACAAGCAAAGTTACAAAACATAGCAAATAATCATTTGGGACCTGCGGAGAAACACTCCATAAAATAACAAGCAAAGTTACAAAACATAGCAAATAATCATTTGGGACCTGCGGAGAAACACTCCATAAAATAACAAGCAAAGTTACAAAACATAGCAAATAATCATTTGGGACCTGCGGAGAAACACTCCATAAAATAACAAGCAAAGTTACAAAACATAGCAAATAATCATTTGGGACCTGCGGAGAAACACTCCATAAAATAACAAGCAAAGTTACAAAACATAGCAAATAATCATTTGGGACCTGCGGAGAAACACTCCATAAAATAACAAGCAAAGTTACAAAACATAGCAAATAATCATTTGGGACCTGCGGAGAAACACTCCATAAAATAACAAGCAAAGTTACAAAACATAGCAAATAATCATTTGGGACCTGCGGAGAAACAGTCCATAAAATAACAAGCAAAGTTACAAAACATAGCAAATAATCATTTGGGACCTGCGGAGAAACACTCCATAAAATAACAAGCAAAGTTACAAAACATAGCAAATAATCATTTGGGGCCTGGAGAAACACTCCATAAAATAACAAGCAAAGTTACAAAACATAGCAAATAATCATTTGGGACCTGCGGAGAAACACTCCATAAAATAACAAGCAAAGTTACAAAACATAGCAAATAATCATTTGGGACCTGGGGAGAAACAGTCCATAAAATAACAAGCAAAGTTACAAAACATAGCAAATAATCATTTGGGACCTATGGAGAAACAGTCCATAAAATAACAAGCAAAGTTACAAAACATAGCAAATAATCATTTGGGACCTGCGGAGAAACACTCCATAAAATAACAAGCAAAGTTACAAAACATAGCAAATAATCATTTGGGACCTGCGGAGAAACACTCCATAAAATAACAAGCAAAGTTACAAAACATAGCAAATAATCATTTGGGACCTGGAGAAACACTCCATGACATAACAAGCAAAGTTACAAAACATAGCAAATAATCATTTGGGACCTGCGGAGAAACACTCCATAAAATAACAAGCAAAGTTACAAAACATAGCAAATAATCATTTGGGACCTGCGGAGAAACACTCCATAAAATAACAAGCAAAGTTACAAAACATAGCAAATAATCATTTGGGACCTGCGGAGAAACACTCCATAAAATAACAAGCAAAGTTACAAAACATAGCAAATAATCATTTGGGACCTGCGGAGAAACACTCCATAAAATAACAAGCAAAGTTACAAAACATAGCAAATAATCATTTGGGACCTGGAGAAACACTCCATAAAATAACAAGCAAAGTTACAAAACATAGCAAATAATCATTTGGGACCTGCGGAGAAACACTCCATAAAATAACAAGCAAAGTTACAAAACATAGCACATAATCATTTGGGACCTGTGGAGAAACACTCCATAAAATAACAAGCAAAGTTACAAAACATAGCAAATAATCATTTGGGACCTGCGGAGAAACACTCCATAAAATAACAAGCAAAGTTACAAAACATAGCAAATAATCATTTGGGACCTGCGGAGAAACACTCCATAAAATAACAAGCAAAGTTACAAAACATAACAAATAATGATTTGGGAGCTGGGGAGAAACACTCCATACAATAACAAGCAAAGTTACAAAACATAGCAAATAATCATTTGGGACCTGCGGAGAAACACTCCATAAAATAACAAGCAAAGTTACAAAACATAGCAAATAATCATTTGGGACCTGCGGAGAAACAGTCCATAAAATAACAAGCAAAGTTACAAAACATAGCAAATAATCATTTGGGACCTGGAGAAACACTCCATAAAATAACAAGCAAAGTTACAAAACATAGCAAATAATCATTTGGGACCTGCGGAGAAACAGTCCATAAAATAACAAGCAAAGTTACAAAACATAGCAAATAATCATTTGGGACCTGCGGAGAAACACTCCATAAAATAACAAGCAAAGTTACAAAACATAGCAAATAATCATTTGGGACCTGCGGAGAAACACTCCATAAAATAACAAGCAAAGTTACAAAACATAGCAAATAATCATTTGGGACCTGGAGAAACACTCCATAAAATAACAAGCAAAGTTACAAAACATAGCAAATAATCATTTGGGACCTGCGGAGAAACACTCCATAAAATAACAAGCAAAGTTACAAAACATAGCAAATAATCATTTGGGACCTGCGGAAACACTCCATAAAATAACAAGCAAAGTTACAAAACATAGCAAATAATCATTTGGGACCTGGAGAAACACTCCATAAAATAACAAGCAAAGTTACAAAACATAGCAAATAATCATTTGGGACCTGCGGAGAAACACTCCATAAAATAACAAGCAAAGTTACAAAACATAGCAAATAATCATTTGGGACCTGCGGAGAAACACTCCATAAAATAACAAGCAAAGTTACAAAACATAGCAAATAATCATTTGGGACCTGCGGAGAAACACTCCATAAAATAACAAGCAAAGTTACAAAACATAGCAAATAATCATTTGGGACCTGGAGAAACACTCCATAAAATAACAAGCAAAGTTACAAAACATAGCAAATAATCATTTGGGACCTGTGGAGAAACAGTCCATAAAATAACAAGCAAAGTTACAAAACATAGCAAATAATCATTTGGGACCTGCGGAGAAACAGTCCATAAAATAACAAGCAAAGTTACAAAACATAGCAAATAATCATTTGGGACCTGCGGAGAAACAGTCCATAAAATAACAAGCAAAGTTACAAAACATAGCAAATAATCATTTGGGACCTGCGGAGAAACAGTCCATAAAATAACAAGCAAAGTTACAAAACATAGCAAATAATCATTTGGGACCTGGGGAGAAACAGTCCATAAAATAACAAGCAAAGTTACAAAACATAGCAAATAATCATTTGGGACCTGCGGAGAAACACTCCATAAAATAACAAGCAAAGTTACAAAACATAGCAAATAATCATTTGGGACCTGCGGAGAAACACTCCATAAAATAACAAGCAAAGTTACAAAACATAGCAAATAATCATTTGGGACCTGCGGAGAAACACTCCATAAAATAACAAGCAAAGTTACAAAACATAGCAAATAATCATTTGGGACCTGCGGAGAAACACTCCATAAAATAACAAGCAAAGTTACAAAACATAGCAAATAATCATTTGGGACCTGGAGAAACACTCCATAAAATAACAAGCAAAGTTACAAAACATAGCAAATAATCATTTGGGACCTGCGGAGAAACACTCCATAAAATAACAAGCAAAGTTACAAAACATAGCAAATAATCATTTGGGACCTGTGGAGAAACACTCCATAAAATAACAAGCAAAGTTACAAAACATAGCAAATAATCATTTGGGACCTGCGGAGAAACACTCCATAAAATAACAAGCAAAGTTACAAAACATAGCAAATAATCATTTGGGACCTGCGGAGAAACACTCCATAAAATAACAAGCAAAGTTACAAAACATAGCAAATAATCATTTGGGACCTGGAGAAACACTCCATAAAATAACAAGCAAAGATACAAAACATAGCAAATAATCATTTGGGACCTGCGGAGAAACACTCCATAAAATAACAAGCAAAGTTACAAAACATAGCAAATAATCATTTGGGACCTGCGGAGAAACACTCCATAAAATAACAAGCAAAGTTACAAGACATATAAAATAATCATTTGGGACCTGTGGAGAAACACTCCATAAAATAACAAGCAAAGTTACAAAACATAGCAAATAATCATTTGGGACCTGCGGAGAAACACTCCATAAAATAACAAGCAAGGTTACAAAACATAGCAAATAATCATTTGGGAGATGTGGATAAACACTCCATAAAATAACAAGCAAAGTTACAAAACATAGCAAATAATCATTTGGGACCTGCGGAGAAACAGTCCATAAAATAACAAGCAAGGTTACAAAACATAGCAAATAATCATTTGGGACCTGCGGAGAAACAGTCCATAAAATAACAAGCAAAGTTACAAAACATAGCAAATAATCATTTGGGACCTGCGGAGAAACACTCCATAAAATAACAAGCAAAGTTACAAAACATAGCAAATAATCATTTGGGACCTGCGGAGAAACACTCCATAAAATAACAAGCAAAGTTACAAAACATAGCAAATAATCATTTGGGACCTGCGGAGAAACAGTCCATAAAATAACAAGCAAAGTTACAAAACATAGCAAATAATCATTTGGGACCTGCGGAGAAACACTCCATAAAATAACAAGCAAAGTTACAAAACATAGCAAATAATCATTTGGGACCTGCGGAGAAACACTCCATAAAATAACAAGCAAAGTTACAAAACATAGCAAATAATCATTTGGGACCTGCGGAGAAACACTCCATAAAATAACAAGCAAAGTTACAAAACATAGCAAATAATCATTTGGGACCTGGGAGAAACACTCCATAAAATAACAAGCAAAGTTACAAAACATAGCAAATAATCATTTGGGACCTGCGGAGAAACAGTCCATAAAATAACAAGCAAAGTTACAAAACATAGCAAATAATCATTTGGAACCTGCGGAGAAACAGTCCATAAAATAACAAGCAAAGTTACAAAACATAGCAAATAATCATTTGGGACCTGCGGAGAAACAGTCCATAAAATAACAAGCAAAGTTACAAAACATAACAAATAATCATTTGGGACCTGCGGAGAAACACTCCATAAAATAACAAGCAAAGTTACAAAACATAGCAAATAATCATTTGGGACCTGCGGAGAAACAGTCCATAAAATAACAAGCAAGGTTACAAAACATAGCAAATAATCATTTGGGACCTGGAGAAACACTCCATAAAATAACAAGCAACGTTACAAAACATAGCAAATAATCATTTGGGACCTGTGGAGAAACAGTCCATAAAATAACAAGCAAGGTTACAAAACATAGCAAATAATCATTTGGGACCTGCGGAGAAACAGTCCATAAAATAACAAGCAAAGTTACAAAACATAGCAAATAATCATTTGGGACCTGGAGAAACAGTCCATAAAATAACAAGCAAAGTTACAAAACATAGCAAATAATCATTTGGGACCTGCGGAGAAACAGTCCATAAAATAACAAGCAAAGTTACAAAACATAGCAAATAATCATTTGGGACCTGCGGAGAAACAGTCCATAAAATAACAAGCAAAGTTACAAAACATAGCAAATAATCATTTGGGACCTCATGGAGAAACACTCCATAAAATAACAAGCAAAGTTACAAAACATAGCAAATAATCATTTGGGACCTGCGGAGAAACACTCCATAAAATAACAAGCAAAGTTACAAAACATAGCAAATAATCATTTGGGACCTGCGGAGAAACACTCCATAAAATAACAAGCAACATTACAAAACATAGCAAATAATCATTTGGGACCTGTGGAGAAACAGTCCATAAAATAACAAGCAACGTTACAAAACATAGCAAATAATCACCTGCGGACAAACACTCCATAAAATAACAAGCAAGGTTACAAAACATAGCAAATAATCATTTGGGACCTGCGGAGAAACACTCCATAAAATAACAAGCAAAGTTACAAAACATAGCAAATAATCATTTGGGACCTGCGGAGAAACACTCCATAAAATAACAAGCAAAGTTACAAAACATAGCAAATAATCATTTGGGGCCTGCGGAGAAACACTCCATAAAATAACAAGCAAGGTTACAAAACATAGCAAATATTCATTTGGGACCTGCGGAGAAACACTCCATAAAATAACAAGCAAAGTTACAAAACATAGCAAATAATCATTTGGGACCTGCGGAGAAACACTCCATAAAATAACAAGCAAAGTTACAAAACATAGCAAATAATCATTTGGGACCTGCAGAGAAACACTCCATAAAATAACAAGCAAAGTTACAAAACATAGCAAATAATCATTTGGGACCTGCGGAGAAACACTCCATAAAATAACAAGCAAGGTTACAAAACATAACAAATAATCATTTGGGACCTGTGGAGAAACACTCCATAAAATAACAAGCAAAGTTACAAAACATAGCAAATAATCATTTGGGACCTGGGGAGAAACAGTCCATAAAATAACAAGCAAGGTTGCAAAACATAGCAAATAATCATTTGGGACCTGCGGAGAAACAGTCCATAAAATAACAAGCAAAGTTACAAAACATAGCAAATAATCATTTGGGACCTGCGGAGAAACACTCCATAAAATAACAAGCAAAGTTACAAAACATAGCAAATAATCATTTGGGACCTGGGAAGAAACAGTCCATAAAATAACAAGCAAAGTTACAAAACATAGCAAATAATCATTTGGGACCTGCGGAGAAACACTCCATAAAATAACAAGCAAAGTTACAAAACATAGCAAATAATCATTTGGGACCTGGGGAGAAACACTCCATAAAATAACAAGCAAGGTTACAAAACATAGCAAATAATGATTTGGGACCTGTGAAGAAACAGTCCATAAAATAACAAGCAAAGTTACAAAACATAGCAAATAATCATTTGGGACCTGCGGAGAAACACTCCATAAAATAACAAGCAAGGTTACAAAACATAGCAAATAATCATTTGGGACCTGCGGAGAAACAGTCCATAAAATAACAAGCAAAGGTTACAAAACATAGCAAATAATCATTTGGGACCTGCGGAGAAACACTCCATAAAATAACAAGCAAAGTTACAAAACATAGCAAATAATCATTTGGGACCTGCAGAGAAACACTCCATAAAATAACAAGCAAAGTTACAAAACATAGCAAATAATCATTTGGGACCTGCGGAGAAACACTCCATAAAATAACAAGCAAAGGTTGCAAAACATAGCAAATAATCATTTGGGACCTGCGGAGAAACACTCCATAAAATAACAAGCAAAGTTACAAAACATAGCAAATAATCATTTGGGACCTGCGGAGAAACACTGCATAAAATAACAAGCAAAGTTACAAAACATAGCAAATAATCATTTGAGACCTGCGGAGAAACAGTCCATAAAATAACAAGCAAAGTTACAAAACATAGCAAATAATCATTTGGGACCTGCGGAGAAACACTCCATAAAATAACAAGCAAAGTTACAAAACATAACAAATAATCATTTGGGACTTGCGGAGAAACACTCCATAAAATAACAAGCAAAGTTACAAAACATAGCAAATAATCATTTGGGACCTGCGGAGAAACAGTCCATAAAATAACAAGCAAGGTTACAAAACATAGCAAATAATCATTTGGGACCTGTGGAGAAACACTCCATAAAATAACAAGCAACGTTACAAAACATAGCAAATAGTCATTTGGGACCTGTGGAGAAACAGTCCATAAAATAACAAGCAAGGTTACAAAACATAGCAAATAATCATTTGGGACCTGCGGAGAAACAGTCCATAAAATAACAAGCAAGGTTACAAAACATAGCAAATAATCATTTGGGACCTGCGGAGAAACAGTCCATAAAATAACAAGCAAAGTTACAAAACATAGCAAATAATCATTTGGGACCTGCGGAGAAACAGTCCATAAAATAACAAGCAAAGTTACAAAACATAGCAAATAATCATTTGGGACCTGCGGAGAAACACTCCATAAAATAACAAGCAAAGTTACAAAACATAGCAAATAATCATTTGGGACCTGCGGAGAAACACTCCATAAAATAACAAGCAAAGTTACAAAACATAGCAAATAATCATTTGGGACCTGCGGAGAAACACTCCATAAAATAACAAGCAAAGTTACAAAACATAGCAAATAATCATTTGGGACCTGCGGAGAAACACTCCATAAAATAACAAGCAAAGTTACAAAACATAACAAATAATCATTTGGGACCTGGAGAAACACTCCATAAAATAACAAGCAACATTACAAAACATAGCAAATAATCATTTGGGACCTGCGGAGAAACAGTCCATAAAATAACAAGCAACGTTACAAAACATAGCAAATAATCATTTGGGACCTGCGGAGAAACAGTCCATAAAATAACAAGCAAAGGTTACAAAACATAGCAAATAATCATTTGGGACCTGCGGAGAAACAGTCCATAAAATAACAAGCAAAGGTTACAAAACATAACAAATAATCATTTGGGACCTGCGGAGAAACACTCCATAAAATAACAAGCAAGGTTACAAAACATAGCAAATAATCATTTGGGACCTGCGGAGAAACACTCCATAAAATAACAAGCAAAGGTTACAAAACATAGCAAATAATCATTTGGGACCTGTGGAGAAACAGTCCATAAAATAACAAGCAAGGTTACAAAACATAGCAAATAATGATCTGGGACCTGCGGAGAAACACTCCATAAAATAACAAGCAAGGTTACAAGACATAACAAATAATCATTTGGGACCTGCGGAGAAACACTCCATAAAATAACAAGCAAAGTTACAAAACATAGCAAATAATCATTTGGGACCTGCGGAGAAACACTGCATAAAATAACAAGCAAAGGTTACAAAACATAGCAAATAATCATTTGGGACCTGCGGAGAAACACTCCATAAAATAACAAGCAAAGTTACAAAACATAACAAATAATCATTTGGGACCTGCGGAGAAACACTCCATAAAATAACAAGCAAAGTTACAAAACATAGAAAATAATCATTTGGGACCTGCGGAGAAACGCTCCATAAAATAACAAGCAAAGTTTCAAAACATAGGAAATAATCATTTGGGACCTGGGGAGAAACAGTCCATAAAATAACAAGCAAGGTTACAAAACATAGCAAATAATGATTTGGGACCTGGGGAGAAACACTCCATAAAATAACAAGCAAGGTTACAAAACATAGCAAATAATCATTTGGGACCTGCGGAGAAACACTCCATAAAATAACAAGCAAAGGTTACAAAACATAGCAAATAATCATTTGGGACCTGTGGAGAAACAGTCCATAAAATAACAAGCAAGGTTACAAAACATAGCAAATAATGATCTGGGACCTGCGGAGAAACACTCCATAAAATAACAAGCAAGGTTACAAAACATAACAAATAATCATTTGGGACCTGCGGAGAAACACTCCATAAAATAACAAGCAAGGTTACAAAACATAACAAATAATCATTTGGGACCTGCGGAGAAACACTCCATAAAATAACAAGCAAAGGTTACAAAACATAGCAAATAATCATTTGGGACCTGGGGAGAAACACTCCATAAAATAACAAGCAAAGTTACAAAACATAGCAAATAATCATTTGGGACCTGCGGAGAAACAGTCCATAAAATAACAAGCAAAGTTACAAAACATAGCAAATAATCATTTGGGACCTCTTGGAGAAACAGTCCATAAAATAACAAGCAAAGTTACAAAACATAGCAAATAATCATTTGGGACCTGCGGAGAAACAGTCCATAAAATAACAAGCAAAGTTACAAAACATAACAAATAATCATTTGGGACCTGGGGAGAAACACTCCATAAAATAACAAGCAAAGTTACAAAACATAGCAAATAATCATTCGGGACCTGCGGAGAAACACTCCATAAAATAACAAGCAAAGTTACAAAACATAGCAAATAATCATTTGGGACCTGCGGAGAAACACTCCATAAAATAACAAGCAAAGTTACAAAACATAGCAAATAATCATTTGGGACCTGCGGAGAAACACTCCATAAAATAACAAGCAAGGTTACAAAACATAGCAAATAATCATTTGGGACCTGCGGAGAAACAGTCCATAAAATAACAAGCAAGGTTACAAAACATAGCAAATAATCATTTGGGACCTGGGGAGAAACAGTCCATAAAATAACAAGCAAGGTTATAAAACATAGCAAATAATCGTTTGGGACCTGCGGAGAAACACTCCATAAAATAACAAGCAAGTTTACAAAACATAGCAAATAATCATTTGGGACCTGCGGAGAAACACTCCATAAAATAACAAGCAAAGTTACAAAACATAGCAAATAATGATCTGGGACCTGCGGAGAAACACTCCATAAAATAACAAGCAAGGTTACAAAACATAACAAATAATCATTTGGGACCTGCGGAGAAACAGTCCATAAAATAACAAGCAAAGTTACAAAACATAGCAAATAATCATTTGGGACCTGGGGAGAAACACTCCATAAAATAACAAGCAAGGTTACAAAACATAGCAAATAATCATTTGGGACCTGCAGAGAAACACTCCATAAAATAACAAGCAAAGTTACAAAACATAACAAATAATCATTTGGGACCTGCGGAGAAACAGTCCATAAAATAACAAGCAAAGTTACAAAACATAGCAAATAATCATTTGGGACCTGCGGAGAAACACTCCATAAAATAACAAGCAAAGTTACAAAACATAACAAATAATCATTTGGGACCTGCGGAGAAACAGTCCATAAAATAACAAGCAAAGTTACAAAACATAGCAAATAATCATTTGGGACCTGCGGAGAAACAGTCCATAAAATAACAAGCAAGGTTACAAAACATAGCAAATAATCACCTGCGGAGAAACACTCCATAAAATAACAAGCAAGGTTACAAAACATTGCAAATAATCATTTGGGACCTGCGGAGAAACACTCCATAAAATAACAAGCAAAGTTACAAAACTTAGCAAATAATCATTTGGGACCTGTGGAGAAACTCTCCATAAAATAACAAGCAAAGTTACAAAACATAGCAAATAATCATTTGGGACCTGTGGAGAAACAGTCCATAAAATAACAAGCAAAGTTACAAAACATAGCAAATAATCATTTGGGACCTGCGGAGAAACAGTCCATAAAATAACAAGCAAAGTTACAAAACATAGCAAATAATCATTTGGGACCTGCGGAGAAACAGTCCATAAAATAACAAGCAAAGGTTACAAAACATAACAAATAATCATTTGGGACCTGCAGAGAAACGCTCCATAAAATAACAAGCAAAGTTACAAAACATAGCAAATAATCATTTGGGACCTGCGGAGAAACAGTCCATAAAATAACAAGCAAAGTTACAAAACATAGCAAATAATCATTTGGGACCTGCGGAGAAACAGTCCATAAAATAACAAGCAAAGTTACAAAACATAACAAATAATCATTTGGGACCTGCGGAGAAACACTCCATAAAATAACAAGCAAAGTTACAAAACATAGCAAATAATCATTTGGGACCTGCGGAGAAACACTCCATAAAATAACAAGCAAAGTTACAAAACATAGCAAATAATCATTTGGGACCTGCGGAGAAACACTCCATAAAATAACAAGCAAAGGTTACAAAACATAGCAAATAATCATTTGGGACCTGCGGAGAAACACTGCATAAAATAACAAGCAAAGGTTACAAAACATAGCAAATAATCATTTGGGACCTGCGGAGAAACAGTCCATAAAATAACAAGCAAAGTTACAAAACATAGCAAATAATCATTTGGGACCTGCGGAGAAACACTCCATAAAATTACAAGCAAAGTTACAAAACATAACAAATAATCATTTGGGACCTGCGGAGAAACACTCCATAAAATAACAAGCAAAGTTACAAAACATAGCAAATAATCATTTGGGACCTGCGGAGAAACACTCCATAAAATAACAAGCAAAGGTTGCAAAACATAGCAAATAATCATTTGGGACCTGCGGAGAAACAGTCCATAAAATAACAAGCAAAGTTACAAAGCATAGCAAATAATCATTTGGGACCTGCGGAGAAACACTCCATAAAATAACAAGCAAAGTTACAAAACATAACAAATAATCATTTGGGGCCTGCGGAGAAACACTCCATAAAATAACAAGCAAAGTTACAAAACATAGCAAATAATCATTTGGGACCTGCGGAGAAACGCTCCATAAAATAACAAGCAAAGTTACAAAACATAGGAAATAATCATTTGGGACCTGGGGAGAAACAGTCCATAAAATAACAAGCAAGGTTACAAAACATAGCAAATAATCACCTGCGGAGAAACACTCCATAAAATAACAAGCAAGGTTACAAAACATAGCAAATAATCATTTGGGACCTGCGGAGAAACAGTCCATAAAATAACAAGCAAAGTTACAAAACATAGCAAATAATCATTTGGGACCTGCGGAGAAACAGTCCATAAAATAACAAGCAAGGTTACAAAACATAGCAAATAATCACCTGCGGAGAAACACTCCATAAAATAACAAGCAAGGTTACAAAACATAGCAAATAATCATTTGGGACCTGCGGAGAAACACTCCATAAAATAACAAGCAAAGTTACAAAACATAGCAAATAATCATTTGGGACCTGCGGAGAAACAGTCCATAAAATAACAAGCAAAGTTACAAAACATAACAAATAATCATTTGGGACCTGCGGAGAAACACTCCATAAAATAACAAGCAAAGTTGCAAAACATAGCAAATAATCATTTGGGACCTGCGGAGAAACACTCCATAAAATAACAAGCAAAGTTACAAAACATAGCAAATAATCATTTGGGACCTGCGGAGAAACAGTCCATAAAATAACAAGCAAAGTTACAAAACATAGCAAATAATCATTTGGGACCTGTGGAGAAACACTCCATAAAATAACAAGCAAGGTTACAAAACATAGCAAATAATCATTTGGGACCTGCAGAGAAACACTCCATAAAATAACAAGCAAAGTTACAAAACATAACAAATAATCATTTGGGACCTGCAGAGAAACACTCCATAAAATAACAAGCAAAGTTACAAAACATAGCAAATAATCATTTGGGACCTGGGGAGGAACACTCCATAAAATAACAAGCAAAGTTACAAAACATAGCAAATAATCATTTGGGACCTGGGGAGAAACACTCCATAAAATAACAAGCAAAGGTTACAAAACATAACAAATAATCATTTGGGACCTGCGGAGAAACACTCCATAAAATAACAAGCAAAGTTACAAAACATAACAAATAATCATTTGGGACCTGTGGAGAAACACTCCATAAAATAACAAGCAAAGTTACAAAATATAACAAATAATCATTTGGGACCTGCGGAGAAACACTCCATAAAATAACAAGCAACGTTACAAAACATAACAAATAATCATTTGGGACCTGCGGAGAAACACTCCATAAAATAACAAGCAAAGTTACAAAACATAGCAAATAATCATTTGGGACCTGCGGAGAAACACTCCATAAAATAACAAGCAAAGTTACAAAACATAACAAATAATCATTTGGGACCTGCGGAGAAACACTCCATAAAATAACAAGCAACGTTACAAAACATAACAAATAATCATTTGGGACCTGCGGAGAAACACTCCATAAAATAACAAGCAAGGTTAAAAAACATAGCAAATAATCATTTGGGACCTGCGGAGAAACACTCCATAAAATAACAAGCAAAGTTACAAAACATAACAAATAATCATTTGGGACCTGCGGAGAAACACTCCATAAAATAACAAGCAACGTTACAAAACATAACAAATAATCATTTGGGACCTGGGAAGAAACACTCCATAAAATAACAAGCAAGGTTACAAAACATAGCAAATAATGAGAATACAGAGAGAGTAGACTTTGTTACTCAAGTAAGTTACGCAAGTGTATGAACAGAAGTAAATGCACACAAAAATAAAAAAATGAAAACACATAAAAATAAAGAAATGAAAAGGTTTGATTTCATATGTATGATAAAGTAAGGTAAACAAGCTGGTAAGATTGGTACATATCTCAAGGTCAGGGTGGACAAAAAGCATCAGTAAACTTGTTAGTTGTAGACGTTGAGACAGCAGTTATGAACAGAGTGAGACAGCGACAGGGAGAGTGTGAGGGTGGCTGTATTGGAGTGAGCGGGTGTGAGAGGTAGTAACAGAGCACAGACAAAATAGGAGGGAGTGGTGCTCTTTAGGGAGGAAAGTTTAGACTGACCTTTTTACAGTGACAGGTCCAGGTATTTAGCAGGTACTCTTTTAGAGCTCTTTTGAATTCATGTGTATGGGGTATTTTGCTGATGGGTAAGGTTAGTTTGTTCCAGGCTAGGGCAGGAGTGGACCTATAGATTGTTTTTGGCTTGTAGATTTCCAAGAGTTGTCAGTCAGAGATTTTGAAGGTTCTAGAAAGAGTAAAGTGAGATGAGTGAGAAGTTGGATGGACAGGCGGAGGGCGTGTTGAGGTTGAGGGATTGACAGTGATGTGTATTTGAGGTCTATCTGGCTGAAAACCTACGTACTTTGTTATATACGGATTTAAGTTTTGTTAGAAGGGAGGTTTGTAGGTTAGTTAATATTTGTGAGTAAAGAAGCCTGGGGAGAAGGTAGGCATGGGAAAGAGAGAGTCTAGAGTCTTTTGTGAGGAATTTGTTATTTATGTAAACTAAGCCTGGTTGTTTGGTGTGTTATCTTTATGCGATGGTGAACATGCAGGTTGAATTTGAGTTGGTCATGAATAAGTTTGGTGTGAGTTTCTGTATTTATGACAGTGTTGTTAAGTGAAGTAATACATAAGGTAGATTTAAGATGCGTGAGAGATTTTGGGAGGAATAAATGAAGCTTGGTCATTTTAGGATTTAGGATGAGTTGATTATAAAGAGAGTCAGTTTTCAATAGAGTTAAAGGAGTTTTGGGTGAAGTTATGTATGTCAGAGTGAGTGTGGTTGAGATGACTGTGGAGTCATCCGCGTATTGTATGAGAGAATAGTATGGACAGGAAGTATGGAGGTTATTAGTGAAGATATTAAGTAGTAAAGGACCAACAACTGACCCTTGAGAGTGCAGAAAGGGAGACAGTGAGGACAGCCATTTAACAGATTGCTGTTAGACAGGTAGCTACAAAATCAGAAAATGGTTGTTCTGGAAAGGTTGACGTCAGAGAGTTTGGAAAGTAGTATGGGGTGTGAGACATTGTCAAATGCTTTGGAGAGGTCTAGAAAGAGACAAGAGGTGAGTTTGTTGTTGTCTCTGTAAAGCTACTTGAGCAACATTTCAATGGTGCAAAAGAACTAGTAAATACTAACTAGTTCAGTCCTACTTCATTCCATTATTGTGCTCATTTCATCTTGCTGTTGCAGTCAGACACAATTCCTTGTTTTTGAACTGCTCATGATAAGGATCTGCAAAACATATGAAACAGTAATAAATGCTTTATAAAAGAATATAATGGCAATTACCTGCTAATTAAATGTAAGCCACATGTTTGAAGAACAGGGTATTGCAAATCTGAAAAAAAAAAAAAAAACAGTAGGGGATTGATACTAACCAAGAAAAGTACAGTGTTTTAGTCAGTAATCTGACACTAAAGCAATCTTAGTGGTTATGCTATTTGAAACATTTATTTTAATGAGGATGGAAGAAAATGTGTCTGTTAAAATAGAAAAATCCTACAGCCTAACATAAACTCTGTCCATATTAACATGGCCATACCCTCTTGAATACCTACTGTTACAATGGTAGCATCATTACTTTTTATCTTAACAGTATACACGGTCTTGATCAAGCATATTTAATAATTTCTACATTTATCAATTAAACTTTGAGAATGCTATTTGTCAAATCTAAGCAATAAGGCTCAGTAGAAACTCACCACAACACTATGCAAATGTGAGGTGCACATTTTATTCTGCAGTAGGACAAACATGGATATTCCTGTCGGATACGGTGCTGTGAGAAGCCACTAACAACGACAATGCAGAAAGGTTAAACTAGGCCAGTATTTGTAGAAACACACTGCCCACTGGAGTAAGGCCTGCACCATATAGTAATGGTACACTTAAGTCTAAAGTTTACATGAATGTCCAAATAGTAACTCAGTGAATGTCTAAGCAGATAGCTCTGCTCAGGTGTTGAAAGCAAAGAAATGCTAAACAAATGCAAGGCAGTCACTTAATGGGTACTACAAACCTCACAGGACTACCTTAGCTGCAGTAGGTGCTGGGGGTTAGCTGGAGGAGGAGCAGACTATCAGCAATCACTGCACTGTAATAACTTGCATCACATTCAACATCTGTGGGTGGGCACCCACCATTAAAAACTTCTCCAAAGCTAACTTTGGGCTCCTAAAAACAGAGGTGGCTAACTTCACGGCACCCATGGAAATGGAGAATAGTTGCATGACGGCAGAATCATTCACCATTGCACTGTACGGACACGTACACAAATGCATGGATCTCACCATACCCAATGGAACCAAAACACTCTCCTCAAAAAAAAGGAAGCCAATCTGGTGGTCCCCTGCCATAAACAAACTCTACAACAGAAGGAGGAAACTGATGCGGAAAAAGGTGAAGTCCCAAGACTGGAAAAACTCCCTTATCAGCCTCAACAAAAGGTTGAGATCCCTCATCAAATCCTCTAAAACTAGCTATGATAACAGAATTGCAGCAGATAGTAAAGACAACCACAAGGCCTTCTATAGTTATGTAAAGAATCTCCACGGCAATACCCAATTTTGCTCTGAGCTACTGCACATTGGTACCTCCTATACTGAGCCACCAGATATTGCTAATATTCTGACTGACAGATTCAGTGCCAACTTTACCCCCTCCCCCCAAAAGGACCAATCACAATACCAGTAGATTGCCAGGCATCCAGAATTTCTGCTGCACAGGTTAAAACAGCTCTGTCCAAGGCCAAGAATACAGTTTCTATGGGACCTGACAATATCTCTAGCTGTGTTCTACATGAACTACAGAGTGAACTGGCACCTCACCTGTGTGCCCTGTTCAACCACAGTTTCACTTCAGGCTTTGCCCCTACCGAACGGCACACTGCTTCAGTCATCCGTCTTTAAAATGGAGGAGTGACGACAGACCCCGGGAACTATCGTCCCATTAGCCTGAACAGTCTAATATGCAAAGCTATAAAATGCATTATTATAGGTTCATAGGTAAGTACTAGGCTATTGGCCCTAGGGCCTATATAAGCCTAGCCAAAGGTACCCTGGCTTTCGCCACCCAAGAAAATTATTTTCCTGTGCCACTGTCGAGCAGAGCCACAGAAGTGATCCCCGGGGTGAATTTCCTATCTCCCATCCAATCATCAAGATTTTTCTTGAAGAGTGCTAATGAGGAGCTTTGTTTGATATAGATAGGTAGTTTGTTCCAGAGTATGGGAAGTCTCTGGAACAGGAATCTATCCCTCCAGCATGTTCTGTTTATTGTGGTGATGAGGTTTAGGTCCCTAGAGCGTGTATTTCGTAGGGATTGGGATTTCTTTAAGTGGAGCATGTCTAAAAGCTTTGGGTTTGACATAGCTTTGTGTGTTAGGCAGAGATCGCCTCTGAGAAGGTGATATGCAATGGAGTAAAGTTGCAGTTTTTTGAGATGGTCTGCATGGGGCATCTCTTTGAGGCCGGTAATCCTCTTTATGAGGTATTTTTGTGGCCTTTCCAGTTGTTGTAGATGTCTTGTGAGGTACATACCAAAAGGGGCATTGTACTCTATAATGGGTCTAATGAGTGATGAGTAGAGGGGAACAATGACCTCTTTTTTCCTGGATGAGAAACCTTTTGTGATGAGGTGTGCCACATAGAAGGATTTCCTGACTACTGTGGTGATGTGATTATCAAAGGAGAGACTACTGTCCACCTGTGTCCCAAGGTCTCTTATCACACTTTCGGTGTTAAGTAGACTACCACCTATGTGGTAGTTCATGGGTACTGAGTTTTTACGGTTTTGAGTTTTTTATGGACCTAATAAGCAAGGATATAGGGAATTTCCAAACTCTGGATCATACATAGACTGGTTTGTGAAGGGTAAATCATGCCTGCTCAATTTGTGAACTTCTTTGAGTCAGTCACCAGAGCTGTGGATGAAGGCAAGGTGGTTCGTACAGCCTACCTGGATCTGGCTAAGGCCTTTGGTACCATTCCCACTTAGGTATCGTAGAAAAACTCACTAAGCCAGGCATCAACCCCTATATCACTAGGTGGGTTGCAAACTGTCTCACAGTTAGAAGGCCAATCATCGAGTACAATGCCCTATTTGGCATGTACCTCTCTAGACACCTGCAACAACTGGAGAGGCCGCAAAAGTACCTCACAAAGAGGATTCTAGGCCTTAAACACTTGTCCTGTATGGACAGACTCAAAAAACTCCAACTATTCTCTGTCTCATATCACCTACTTAGAGGCGGGCTTGACTTACAAAGCCATGTCTGACCCAGCTCTGTTAGAAATGCTACATCTAAAGAAATCCCAATCCCTCCACACCACATGCTCCAGAGACCTCAACCTTATTACTACAATCAACAGAACATGCTGGAGGGACAGGTTCATAACCCAGAGAGTGCCCATGCTATGGAACAGAATTCCCATACAAGCATACAACACAATATTATAATATAATATATATAATATTATATTATATATAATATATATTATATTATAATATAATATAATTTTTCCATACAAGCAGAGCACCTCACTGGCCCGCTTCAAGAGAAATCTTGATGAGTGGATGGGAAATAGAAAATTCACACCGGGGATCACTCCAGTGGCTCTAGTCAACAGAGGCACTAGGAACTAAGGTCGGGTAGCACGATGCCAGGGTAATACTATGGGCTATGCTTGTAAAGGCTCCAGGGCCATTAGCCTGGTACACATCTGTGAGCTTATGAACCTATCCACTGAGATGGGCACTTAATAGTTCCATAAATGGGGAATATAGCATAATAGGAAATGGAGGAACATTGAAAGTAAAGTATACACATATGACAAATGAGGCATAAAGAAATAAGCAGGGGAGGAAGGACTCTTTCTTGTGAGGATTGGGCCTCCATTTTATATATTTAGGAAAAGAGGATGATGGGACAGGTGATAATGAAACAGGATGAGGGAAGGCGGAGAAGGGGATGTCAGCCGGAGCACACAAACACGCACAAGGCAATACAGAAAAGTGGGGAGCATGCAGACAAGCACAAGGCAATACAGAAAACAGACAAGCACAAGGCAATACAGAAAAGTGGGGAGCATACAGACAAGCACAAGGCAATACAGAAAAGTGGGGAGCACACAAACACGCACAAGGCAATACAGAAAAGTGGGGAGCATGCAGACAAGCACAAGGCAATACAGAAAACAGACAAGCACAAGGCAATACAGAAAAGTGGGGAGCATGCAGACAAGCACAAGGCAATAGAGAAAAGTGGGGAGCACACAAACACGCACAAGGCAATACAGAAAAGTGGGGAGCACACAAACACGCACAAGGCAATACAGAAAAGTGGGGCGCATACAGACAAGCACAAGGTAATACAGAAAAGTGGGGAGCATACAGACAAGCACAAGGTAATACAGAAAAGTGGGGAGCATACAGACAAGCACAAGGCAATACAGAAAAGTGGGGAGCATGCAGACAAGCACAAGGCAATAGAGAAAAGTGGGGAGCATACAGACAAGCACAAGGCAATACAGAAAAGTGGGGAGCACACAAACACGCACAAGGCAATACAGAAAAGTGGGGCGCATACAGACAAGCACAAGGTAATACAGAAAAGTGGGGAGCATACAGACAAGCACAAGGCAATACAGAAAACAGACAAGCACAAGGCAATACAGAAAAGTGGGGAGCATACAGACAAGCACAAGGTAATACAGAAAAGTGGGGAGCATACAGACAAGCACAAGGCAATACAGAAAAGTGGGGAGCATACAGACAAGCACAAGGCAATACAGAAAAGTGGGGAACATACAGACAAGCACAAGGCAATACAGAAAAGTGGGGAGCACACAAACATGCACAAGGCAATACAGAAAAGTGGGGAGCATACAGACAAGCACAAGGCAATACAGAAAACAGACAAGCACAAGGCAATTCAGAAAATTGGGTGGATGTGCACAGATAGGTGGGAGGGAGACATGGACTGGACAGAGATAAGCAGGGAGTGGACATATACCATATAAAAATCCGGCTTCTTGTGAAACAAGTATGTGTGCAGTAAATATATTTGTGTATGTGTAAATATAAATATAGCTTATCAGTTCGAAAACACTCTTAACAAACCTTTTAAAAGTGTTTTCAAAAATATTTAAAAACCATACAAACATTAAAACCAATAGTTAAGATGACAGTAGAAAGTGAGAAGTCAAGAATAAAGTGTAAAGTTGAAAACAGTATAAAATAAATACTTTACCACTGTGTGAAAAAGTATTAAAATCTTAAATAACTTTCAGTAGTAGTTAATAATGAAAGTTCTAAAAAGTAGGATAAAAAATATATAATAAAACACTTATATTAGCCCCATGTTGTTTAAAGAAGTATACAATGGGTTAATTATTTCCTGCTTACCTTGGGGGCGGGCTTGTCTTTTGCTTAGAGGAAGTTGACGGGGTTTGAATTTGTATTTACTGTTTGAAACACTCTTGTTGCAACTATCTAATGATGTCTCATTATGGGGTGAGATGAAAAGCGCTTTATGGTTACTGTTTTTTATTGTTTTTATCATTTGAAGTAAAGTTTGAAGATTAAACTTTGGAAACTACTACTGTGTGCATGCTTCAAGCCCTCTTGCCTGCATTCCTGTTTTTGTAGTTACCTGTTTCGGTATTCCAAGTTTGTGTAGTGTGTTGGTTGGCATGGAGGGGAACACTAGAGGCTACAGTACTGAACTCACAAGAGGGGAGTACGGACCCCCTAATGTTACTGGTGGGAAGACTATTGGAACAAGTGGATTGTTTAACAGCTAGAATGAAATCACTGGTTACTACCATGTCGTCCTCCAGAAGATCTGGCATAGACAGTAACCTTGATGATCCCGGGTTCAACATTGTGGATGGATGTGCAAATAGTAATGATGAACCATTACTTGATGTAAGCATACATACTACTTCAACAGAACCGGTTGGCGGAAATATAGCAGTTGAACAAGCAGCAGACCCAGTAGAGACTGAACCCTTGGGGCTTATTAGGGCTTCCAACTCTGGGGTTACAGGTTGGCTACAGGAGGGGCCAACATTGTTTGAACCGATGAATAGTACTCGGAGGGGAGACCTGGCTGAAGGGATACAGAACTCTACCGTGGATATTACCATTGACTTGAAGAACTTGGATGGAATGTTGGTGAAGTATAAAAAAATTACAGTTAGAAATGTCATATTTTAAAGAATGTACTAGTGAAGGTATTGTCCCTAAAGGACTGAGGTCCTGGCAATACCCGAATGGCCTCATTCAAGGTTCACAATTCCATGAGGAGTTGTTGAAGTTGTTTAATAGACACGGTTTGGAATTATTGGACTTGACGAGTAAACACTATAGAATTATGACTGAAGCCCTTTTAAAAGAGGCAACTGCATTAGATGAAAAAATAAGAAGGAATGCTGACTTTTCGAGGTACAAATTTGAATATGACAGATGCCTAACTAGTATAGACCAACATATTACCAAACTAAAAGCCACTAAAATAAAGAAACTGAACAGGGACAGGGAAGCATATGCATCTGGCTCAGCCTGTCCTAACCCCCCACCATCACAAACTGGTCAGGCCCTTGGCCAAATTTTTGGATCATTGAACGGTACCGGTTATCAAGCTGGGGTCAACCCTGGGTTAGATGGCAACAGGGGCCAGGACCCGCCCCTACATGAGCAGGCCATAGGCACCTTAAGGGAAACTACACGAGGCCAGAATAAAACTGGTAACCAATATAGGAATAATAATAATAACAACTTTGGAAACCAGCAGAATTTTCGATCACAGCCTGAGGCAGGGTCTTCCCAGGGTGAACTACAGGAACTTGAACAGGTATTAGTGTCGGATCCACAACAACCCAGTGTGGAGAAGAACTTTGAACTGGTATACAATAGTCAAGGTGACTTTAAAATTTTCAATTAATCTACACTGAAAGTGAGCATTGAGTTAGTGGATTTATTAGCGAAAGGATTAACCTTTGTTCCATCTCACAAAGCCTCCTTTGCTGAAACTATAATTGACTTAAAATTATTCACAAGGAAGCTTAACTTTAGTTACTTGTTTGAGGCTGAACATCAACCTCAGAATCCATTCTATGTATGCAGTACCTATTGTCCCCCACTACACCTGACATTAACAATGTTTGAACATGTTTGTGAAGTGGACTTATTCAATTGTATTTGTGTACAAAATCAAAGTAAAGGGAAGGGTCACAACGTTACTAAGGAAGAAGAACTAGCACTTAATTTGGTTCAACAGGCACTGGTGAGGGTGATGCAACCTGACAAGGGTGGAGGACTGGTTATAATAAATAATGATGAATATGTCAATAGAATGGAAAAGATAGTAATGACTGAAGCATACACGGACGTGTCCCGTAGCAAATTAAATACCACTTATGGGAGAATTCATGCTAACTTAGAAGAACTGTTTATTGAGGCAAGGATTGACATGGATATATGCAGTTTTTTATGTATGCCAGCACCTAGAATTCCAACTCTGACATCCCCAAGATCCACAAGAGTGTCTCGGACACACCAATGAGACCTCTTGTGGATTACAGGAATAGCATCACTTACCCATTAGCCAAATATATTGACCATTTTTTGCAGAAATATGTAAAATTACAAAAACAGATCTGCAAGGACTCATGGTCCTTTTTAGGGAGTATACAGGATTTACAGTTTAATGAAGGCTCAGTTTCCTCACTATAGAAGTTAAAGATTTGTACACGTCCATCCCACAAGTTGTGGGTGTAGAACAGCTTAGCCTGTTACTGCTAGAACTGGAGGCCCCTAGAAGTTTAATTTCTCTGCTCACTGAACTCTTGGACATAGTGTTGTCTAACAACTATATTACCTTCAGCAACAGTTTTTTTGTCCAGTCCATTGGCGTAGCTATGGGCTCCCCGTGTGGAGCCAGCTTCGCCAATCTAGTGATGGCTTCTTGGGAAAGGGAGTTTATTTTAATTGTACCTGAAATTAGAAGCCAAATACACTTTTATACAACATACCTGGACGATATCTTTGGAAGCTAACAATTTAGTGACATACCTCAATAACACCACTGTTTTTTTACAGTTCACACATACTTTCCATATGGAAAGAATAGCTTACCTGGATGTTGACTTAAAAAAGGACCTGATTAACGGTTGCTATACAGCTCATATTTTTAGGAACAATACTTACTTGAATGCTTTTTTACATTTTGACAGTTGTCATCCACTATTCCAAAAGTATTCAGTGGTAAAAGGTCAACTGGTACGAGCAGCCCAGATGGTTTCCACACAAGAGGAGTTTTTACTAGAATGCAATCAACTACAGGACATATTTATTAAGTGGGTATACCCTTTACCTATGGTTAGGGAACTGGTAAGAGAAGTACAGAAAAAGAGGCATAGGGGCACATACCAACCTATCCTGGGGCTTAAAATTAATGAGGAACAAATGGAACTCAACCAAGTTCGGATGGTTCATGATGATGCTCCTTTAGTAGGGTCCACTTTTATTACTACTTTTAGCAGGAATAGTTATGATAGCAAAGACATCATTAATAAGAACTGGGATTTAATTGTCCTTGATCACAATTTATATGCTAAATTGAAGGACCCCCCCCCCCAAGAGTAGTTTTTAGACGCAGCAGGAATTTAAAAAGCGTATTACAGACTAGGAAGGAAGACAGTTTAGGAAGCAGGAGGAAAAGGATGATAAAGTGTAGCATGTGCCCCCATTGCCCCTTTATGGAGATTGGGGTCAACTTCTTGATCAGAGGAGTGCCCTATGCGTCAAAGGGAAAATTTGACTGTAATACTAAAAGTATAGTCTATTTGGCTCAATGTCAAGCCTGCCAAGCTTTTTATATTGGGAAGTCGGACAGGAAACTAAAAGAAAGGGTTTACGAACACCTTTACAGCATCAGAAAGGGTTTACGAACACCTTTACAGCATCAGAAACACCTTTACAGCATCAGAAAGGGTTTCCGAACACCTTTACAGCATTAGAACATTAAAGCAGGAAAATGCTCTGGCTAGACATGTGAGTGCTTTTTCATTACCCTCTTTTAAATTTAGAGTGATTGACCAGGTTACGAGTGATGGAAGGGGTGGCCCTAGCTCATTATTCCTAGAAAAAATGGAATTAATATGGCAACTTCGTGCCAGGGCCTGCTACCCGCCAGGACTGAATGAAGTTTATTCCAGATCTTGCATCCTTAAACTAAAGAGTTTAATAAGGTGAATATATACCTTGTTCACTTCAGCCTGCAAGAAAGGTTTCACATTTTTGCTCAAACGGGTTATGTCAAATATTTATTTAAATAGTTAAATATTTATTTATATATATATATATATATATATATATATATATATATATATATATATATATATGGTTTTCCACATTCACTTAGTTGTTACCTATACATGAATGTATCTGCATTTAGAGTTGTTTATGTGAATGTGTACACTCTTACTCTATCTTTTATCATATTTACCAGACATCCTTTACAGGATTGTTTTCTTTGCTCCGGTCTTTATAGCTTTTCAGCTTGATGGTTTTAAATTCAAACAACATGGGGCTAATATAAGTGTTTTATTATATTTTTTATCCTACTTTTTAGAACTTTCATTATTAACTACTACTGAAAGTTATTTAAGATTTTAATACTTTTTCACACAGTATTTATTTTATACTGTTTTCAACTTTACACTTCATTCTTGACTTCTCACTTTCTACTGTCATCTTAACTATTGGTTTTAATGTTTGTATGGTTTTTAAATATTTTTGAAAACACTTTTAAAAGATTTGTTAATAGTGTTTTTGAACTGATAAGTTATATTTATATTTACACATACACAAATATATTTACTGCACACATATTTGTTTCGCAAGAAGCCGGATTTTTAAAGAAGTATACAATGGGTTAATTATTATTTCATGCTTACCTTGAGGGTGGGCTTGTCTTTTGCTTGGAGGAAGTTGACATAGTTTGAATTTGTATTTACTGTTTGAAACACTCTTGTTGCAACTGTCTAATGAAGACTCATTAAGGGGTGAGACAAAAAGCGCTTTATGGTTACTGTTTTTTATTGTTTTTATTGTTTGAAGTAAAGTTTGAAGAATAAACTTTGGAAACTACTACTGCATGCATGCCTCAAGCCCTCTTGCCTGCACTCCTATTTTTGTGGTACAGTGTATGTAGCACACATCATACAAATGGTACAGTGTATGTAGCACACATCATATGAATGGTACAGTGTATGTAGCAAACATCATACGAATGGTACAGTGTATGTAGCAAACATATGAATGGTACAGTATATGTTGTAAAACATCATACGAATGGTACAATGTATTTAGTAAAACATCATACGAATGGTACAGTGTATGTAGTAAAACATCATATGAATGGTACAGTGCATGTGGCAGACATCATACGAATGGTACATTGCATGTAGCAAACATCATATGAATGGTACAGTGTATATACTAAAACATACGAATGGTACAGAGTATGTAGTAAATCATCATACGAATGGTACAGTGTATGCAGCAAACATCATACGAATGGTACAGTGTATGTAGCAAATATCATACAAATGGCACAGTGTATGTAGCACACATCATACAAATGGTACAGTGTATGTAGCAAACATCTTAAAAATGGTACAGTGTATGTAGCAAACATCATACGAATGGTACAGTGCATGTAGCAAACATCATATGAATGGTACAGTGTATGTAGCAAACATCATACGAATGGTATAGTGTATGTAGCACACATCATACGAATGGTACAGTGTATGTAACAAACATCATAAAAATGGTACAATGTATGTAGTAAAACATCATACGAATGGTACAGTGCATGTAGCAGACATCATACGAATGGTACAGTGCATGTAGCAAACATCATATGAATGGTACAGTGTATATACTAAAACATATGAATGGCACAGAGTATGTAGTAAATCATCATACGAATGGTACAGTGTATGCAGCAAACATCATACGAATGGTACAGTGTATGTAGCAAAGATCATACAAATGGCACAGTGTATGTAGCACACATCATACAAATGGTACAGTGTATGTAGCAAACATCTTAAAAATGGTACAGTGTATGTAGCAAACATCATACGAATGGTACAGTGCATGTAGCAAACATCATATGAATGGTACAGTGTATGTAGCAAACATCATACGAATGGTACAGTGTATGTAGCACACATCATACGAATGGTACAGTGTATGTAGCAAACATCATAAAAATGGTACAGTGTATGTAGCAAATATCATACGAATGGTACAGTGCATGTAGCAAACATCATACGAATGGTACAGTGTATGTAGCACACATCATACGAATGGTACAGTTTATGTAGCACACATCATACGAATGGTACAGTGTATGTAGTAAAACATCATATGAATGGTACAGTGCGTGAAGACTGGTAGAGAAGGGTGAAGGCTGCCAGCCTAGCCAGATAGAATTTTGCAGATAATTCTGTCATTTGTAAATATGAATGTAAACTACAAGCTTGTTGTCTTAAATGTAAAGAAATACTGTTACATGTGGAACCGGAAATAAATGTGACAACAGTGCACTCTACTGACCAAAGTAAAGCATTTTTGTCTGGATCTTCCAACTCACAGCACTGCCTCTTGCTCACATGTAAGTTATCTTAGACTTGTGTTCTCTTGTAGAGATATCTAGAACTAGAAAGTTTAGACTAAGTGTTTTTCTGTAATATCAAATCTGTACTACTGATTTATTTTAAGTATTTTTGTGTGATCTCTGAACTCTTGACTAGCACTGACTGTGTAGTAGAAAGTATTGTCTTGTGGTTTTAATTATTTATTATTAAATATTTTAAAACCTTATAACTGTGGCTGGTTTGCGTAGAGATAAGTTAAGCTCTAGAGTACATTGCATGTATATAAGGATCCTGTACCAAGTCACTCTAATAAGTCTTGAGACTGTTTAGTCACATCTACCAATTGGATAATAATATTGCACAGTAATAATTGGACACACTTTTAAGTGCCTTTGAGTAACTGATAAATATAAGTGGGTGGTGGTAAGTGGTACTACCGTATAGTCTGGGTAAAAGGGACACAGCTGGAGAACCTGTGCCAGCCTTCCCCAGAAGTGGCTGTGTGGTTGTATAAACTTATTTCAAAGTGTGTGTGTCAGCTACTTGGGCAGGGACATGAAGCACTGGTTGGACAGAGAGGGTGCTGCAGATTTTAGCTTGCCCAGCTAGGCTGAGATCTGGACCCTATAGCTGTGCCAGTGGGGAGTCTTATTGGGGACCTGGGGAGCAAGGGAGCGACCAGCCTCGGACTGACTGTGATCTCTGTGTGCTCTTAAGGGAAATTGCACTTTACTGTGTGTATTTGTTATCCTTTCCTCATATATGAGACACCCTCTCTGTTGTTAGTGGTGAGGATTGAGGCTCCTTGATTGCTGGGCTCGGCACGGGCATCACACAGTGTATGTAGCACACATCATATGAATGGTACAGTGCATGTAGCAAACAACATATGAATGGTACAGTGTATGTAGCACAGACCAATAAATAATACCCTAAGTAACATTTCATGCTGAGGGCCTCTGATGACACTTGCAGCAGCTAAAGTAATTGGCCCCACTCTCTGTCCTTGCTGACAGCCAAACAGTATACAACACCCGTTGCACATCAGTGGAGGTGAGATACAATCACAGATCAAAACAAAAATTGCACATGTACTTGCAACATACCCAAACAAAGCCACATTATGAACACTGCAGGAGACAGTGTATGTAGTAGCAACATAGCAGAAGCTTGGAAAAAGGGGCACATAGCCTCATAACTTAGTCAGAGTCACACATGTAAGTGCAGGATAGCAGAAATGTGCAACCAACAACTGAACAGCTATACCTGCAGGAGTAGGTAGAAGATTGAATTGGAACCCACACCTGACAAGTGAATAGCTGTGTGCATTACCCCATGATGCATGAATGCCATGAAATACAGCGGTAAATGACAGAACACAGTACTGATACCGACTCACCCACTGTAGCTCAGCCCATATGTCCTGGTATTTTTCAGAGGAAACTGCCTTTACTAAGAATGTTGGTCTAACTAACAGTGAAATTACACTTTGAAAAGCAGTGACAAAGCCAAAAACTATGCCATTTGGGACTTTACTATCAAACTTGTGCTTCTTACTACCAGAAATCTTCTGGGAGCCAGAGAAGCATGTCATATACTACCAGTGCCTGTATTGCTGAGCAGTCCTCAGGATGCCAGTAGCCTTGGTCAGTAGACTAGCCAGGTTGAACCAGGCATCCAGCTTTCTAAATGGATCCACATGAGGTCCAAGTAGCCGGTCCCTGAATTTGCTGTACAGGACAAAGAAAATGATTTTTCTGTCCTTAGCAGACCGAGAAAGTGTTCTTCATCAATGGTGGATTATAATAGGGGTAATCTGTGTTGCAGCCTGATGCCTTCAGGTGCAAGGGTGCTCATAACCAGCCAGAAAAACATTTGCATTAAGGTGCCACTGCCATCTCTCCAAGGAGCACAACTTTAGCTGTTATCTAGGTTTCGGCCTAAAATGCACAGATTTTAATAATGGCTCCCAGCTTGCAGTCATCTGCGAACTTGGTTATCCAGAGTCCCTCCATGTTGGCCTAGACTTCTGAGAAGTAGATGCCAAACAGGAGAGGACCCAGGACCGATCCCTGTGGGACTTCACTCGTGACTGGTCGGCATTCTGACTTGGAGTCCATTACTGTCACACTGTGGGTTCTCTCTCTGAGCCAGTTTGCAACCCACCTAACAATACTGGGGTTGATGCCTAGTTTGGTGAGTTTATCAATAATTCCTGAGTGAGGAATGGTTTCAAAGGCTTTGGCCAGATTGAGGTTAAATCATTACAAGCAGTCGTCACATGATAGGTTGTAGTCAGGGGTGAGAGGTTGCGGGGGTGTCAACCCTACAATCATTGTAGTTTTTGTAAATATGTGAATAAGACACAAGAATTTAGTTCTAAAAATACGCTACGTGTTTTTGATATATGAATTCATGGAGATTGTACTTCTGACTGGGTGATTTATTTGGTGGTTTGTAATTGTCAGGCATTTTATGTCAAGCAAATTTCTCGGCCTTTGAAGCTACGTATTTCTGAATGTTTAAGTGATGTTATCTGTGCACAATTTTTCAATGCCCTATATAAACATACGAAACAACATTCTTCAGCTCAATTTAGGTTCACTATTACTGACAGAATAATGTTCAAGGATGAGGATAAATCAGGTCGCCACAACATTTTAAATAAAAAATAGAAAAAGTGGATTATTTTGTTGGGCACTCTTTTCTCACCAGGACTCAATGAACATTTGTAATTTACCAATAGGAAAGGGTTACTGAGTGTATAAATTGAGGATGAGGCCAGCTTAGTATGATACACTGAAGAAGGCTTGCTAGCTGAAACCAGTCTGTTTGTGGCTATTTGATGGGATTGAACTACATCAATAAAGGAATTTAGTTTGCCGACTTGTTGTGACGGCCTTTTGTTTTTTTCATATTCAGTATTTTGGCCATGCGTGCACCTTTTTCCATTACTGGCGTGTGGTGGAATTTTGCATTTAGTATTGAAATGAGCCTGTATGATGCTGGATCCAATGGATCTTTGCCCTGTTTAGGTATTAGCACTACCACCGCCTTATTCCAGGATGCTGGTACTTCTCCTCCTCTTAAAATACTGTTAAACAAAACCTTCCAGACCTTTCTCAGTTTTTTCCCTCCTAGCTTCCAAACTTCCACATGAATACCTTCTATTCCTGGGGACTTTCTTGTCGATTTTATCTCCTCTCTTCCTATCCTGTTAGTAATTGAGCCTCTTCTACCTCTAACCTTGGCATATTTAATTCTTCCATAAACATTTCCATTTGTATCTTTTATTGATTTCCATACTCCTCTGCTTTATACAAACTTTCATAAAATGTCTAAAATATTTCTAATACTTCTACAGGGTTTATTGTTATCTCCCTTGTTATAGGCTGCCTATGCTTGATGACAGCCCTTGTCACTTTCTGTTGCCTGAGTCGTTGTGCTAAACGTTTTTCTGCTCTAGAATTATTATTATCAAAAAACAGCTGCTTTTATTTTATACATGACAAAACCAGAAAGAGACATTAGTGTTGTGGAATATTTAAGATAGTTTCACATCTTCTTGGGATACAAAATTAATGAATCTAAAACAAAGGCAACAGCGATAAATGATGTACCCCCACACGAATTACTCCAACAATATCCATAGTTATGGGGACATGATGCAATTAAGTATTTAGGAGTATAGATTAGAAATGACTCTGTGGTGGCAGCTAAGGATATGTGGGAACAGACTAAACAGAAGATAATACAAAACTTGAGAAACTGGAAGCTTTGTTATATGGATATGGATACCAAGATACAAGCAATTAAAATGTTTTTAGTCCCTTTAGTCTTATACACAGGTCAGGCATACTTTTATCAACCAGAGGGGAAGCTGTGGATAGCAATTAAAAAAGAGTTGAAGGATTTTATCTGTGACGGGAAGACATCAAGGGTCAAGTGGGATAAGCTGATTCTACCAATAGAACAAGGTGGACTAGGATTACCCAATTTGAGGGGGTGTTCTACAGCAACACAGTTAATGCTCTTGTACATATCACAACCAGAACACTATAATTCAAAGTGGAAAGGAATGATGGTGATACGGGGGAGGGGGGGGCTCAAGAAATAAGCAGAGATTGGGATTTTAGATACAGACTCTTAAGGAGGACAAGAAAAATCATACAGAGTGTTATATTCATAAAATAGCAGGGAGTATTCTAAGAAGTAAACCAGCACAAGGAAGGAGAAGAGAGATTCTGCCCATAGGGATGGCTGCAGTTAGGGATACAGATAATAGCCAAGAGGGGACTAGAATTTATTGGAGAAAAGTGACAAAGGAACCAAGGTATTGGGAGCACATATCAAGAAACAGAAAGGTAATAGAATCGGAAGAGGCCAAGAATTTATTTGGACTGCAGGTTAGAGATTGCCTTCCCTATCATGGATTGATATCAGAGTATAGACAAAGAGAAAGAAAGGGGATTTTAAATGAAAGTCCAGTACTGGTAGAGTTTTTAATAGAATCTAGAACAGAAGCTGCCATTAAAAAAAGGAATAATTAGTAAAGCATATAAAATATTGCATGATAACTATAAGAATCAATCAGAGGAGTGTAGAAAGGATGGGAAGAGAGTTTGGATAAGCAATTCACAAAGAGACAATGGAGTGATATATGTGTATCATCCAAATATGCAGCAAAGTCAAGAAGATTTAGGAACTTTGCCTGTGTTTACATAGGTATTTTATACCCACAGTAGACTCCAAGGAATTTTTCCTCAGGCGGATAGCAAAGGTTAGAGGTGTGGCAGGTAGGAAAAAGATGGCTGGGAAAATATTATTTGGGAGTGTAGTGAACTGGCAGACTTTAGGGATTCTGGGTAAGCAGACTGAATTGACTGGGGAGATTATTTTTCTGAGCTATGATACAGAATCGGAATTGCCTAGACATAGTAAAGCATTGCTGAGACTTAGTTATGGTGGCTGCCAAAAAAGCAATAACTAGAAAATGGAAATCAAAGTCTAGACCAAGTTTATTAGAGGTAGTGAATATAGTAAGAGAGATAAAACAACTGGAATTGGGATCTTCAGAAAAGGGATGGAGCAAACTACATCAGAGAAGGCATAAGGTTTAAGAGGAAGCTTATGAATGAGCCATATAAGGCTTAACTGACAGTTATTGGATAGATTACAAGTGATGTATGATGTTTGCAACTACAGCTGTTTCAATGGTGTTTGTGATATATAATGTTTGCAAGTAAAGTGGTGTCAGTGTTAGTTTTTCATTTATATAAACATAAGATTGCCATGCAATACGTGATCATTTAATAAAGATGTTTACTGGGAAAAAAGATCCTGTAAGACAGACACCAGCAACATATGGAGTAAAAACTGACAGATGTGTATCTGGTTTTAGAAGAAGTAAAATAAATGAAGTTGTTAATATGCTGGATAATGGAGAAAGCAAGAGCGCAACAAAAAATATCTGCGTTTTCTTTAATGACTACCTTAAAGTGTTTACTGTCTGGATGGGAATAAACCGTGGCAAGTTCTTGCAGAAATACAGATACCAGGACACTTTATAAAGCACCAATAAGAACTCCGTATGAAAAAAATAACTGGTTCAAGACTGGGAGAGAATGCAGAGAGGTTGTGTATTGTCACCCTACTTACACATGCCAACAATATCATGTGAAATGCTAAGTTAGACAGATCAGATGCTGGGAGAAATATTAACAAGCTCAGGTATGCAGGTAATACCACTTTAATGGCTGAAAATGAGGAACAGATTCAGAACCTGTTGATGAAGGTTAAAACAGAAAGTACAAATCCAGCCTTGTTATGCAAAATCCAAAAACTGAAATTATGTCATATAACCCTATCAGTTCTTTGCATGCCATGACATTAAAAGATGCTTGCTGATTGAAAGGAAAGCTATGCTAAATGGCCATACAGTTTTAAGGAGCAAAGATATCAAACTGCCAGCAAAGGTCAGTATAATCCAAGCTATAGTTTTCCCAGTAATAACATATGGATGTGAAAGTTTGGCTGTAAGTAAGGTTGTATCCCGGAATGGTGATGCTTTTGAACAGTGCTGTGGGAGAAAACATTTGACAAATTTTGCTGAATGCAAGAAGATGGAATCATTTAAATTCTTAATTAAATAAATAAATAAATAAATAAAACAGCTACTTACTTCAAGTCCTAAAAAAACTCAAATATTTTGGTCAAACAATGTTAAGACTGGATTCATTGGGGAAGACACTAAAGGTTAAGGCAAAAGCTTACAAAGCAGATGGACAGCATTAGTGAAGCAATGAATATTTTATTTTTAATTTTTCTGTATGTTATCAGAAAAGTCCACTGTACAAGTGTCCCTTTTCATGGGCAACCCAACAGCAGTGTTTGGCTAAGTGACTTGTTCAAATTGACACAGTGGGCAAACAGAGGTGTAAGGAAACAAATTTCACACCCTTGGCTACAGAGAATATTTGATTAGCAGTGCAAATGCTTAATCCAGTGCACTAGATGTCAGACTAGATGTGAAGTTGCAGGAACATAAAGGAAATGTTCTTGACAAACAGACCTGGTGTGCTAAAGTCCTTGAAGTGACGAAGGGCATTATTTGACTAAATGGCTAAACAACAACCATCATCTCAGTTATGCATGGGTGACAAATGGATTCACAAGTCCAATATAAATGAAAAAAAAGGAAGCCAACTAAAACAACACTGGAAAAATCTGAAACCCACATATAACCAGAAACAAGAGAGAGGCAGAGTCAACATGGTGAGTTGACCAAAGCCACTGACAAGCTCCATATGTGGTCTGTGATGTCTTGTTGCCAAAACCCACAGTATTTGATGAAAGTGATACATGATGGAGAGAACCTATGTGGTTAGAATTACTTGTGCAAGTTCTGAAAACATAAAAAAGAAACATTGCTTAGTGTTGTCTTTCTCTCCTATTTGGCATCTGTTTCTTAAACATTCATGACAGCTCTCCTAGTCTGTTCATATCTAAGTTTCAAGAGGACTATAAATTGGGTGAATTATTTGATCTCACACTGACTCACAATTGCTATAACATAGGTTTCACCATGTTACAAACTGGTGCAAGGATTTAAATTAAATGTGAAAAATATAGCAGAGTTCATTTTGGTAAACAAGGCATTTTCATATAACATACATGTGACACTCATCTCCAATCAGACACTGTCATAAGGGATACAGGCACTGTTGATAATTCCTAATCATTTGACCATCATGTCTCAAAGTAGTTCAGAAAGCCTTTTATCTGTCCCATTTAATTTCCAAAGGGATCTTCACCAGATCCAAAGAAGTTTTATTCCCCTTTACTCATATCTCATTAGATTCATTAATGAATATAATGGCATTTGTCTTAACATATCACTCAACCTGAGATACCTCAGAGATATATAACTTTAAAATGGAGAATATTGATATCTGTGCAGTGACTGAGGCCTGGTTCAAGGCTCTAGAGAGCACCCCTGCATTACCAGTCTATAACTCATACCACACTTTTCGGCCATCTAACCTGGACTAGAACACCAAAGGCGGAGGTGTGTCCATATTCATTAAGGATATCCACACCTCCAGGCTAGTTGCACAACATAATGCATCCGAAGTTATCCAACTGGAACTAATTCTGGGCAAAACTGCAATCCAAATTGTAGCTTGCTTCAGATCCCTCACCATGCCTCAGGATTCCCACTCCTTTTTTCTTGATATACTGGAAACATTAGGGTACAACCAAACACCCTAATAATGGGTGATTTCAACTACCCCACTATTAACTGGGAAAACTACTTATGTACCAACTCCTTTGCTCAACACTTTCTGGAATTCATAAATTCCAGTGCCCTGGATCAACTTATCCACACCCCCACCAGGGACAACAGTATCCTAGACCTAGTCATTACCAACATGAGTGACAGGTGTTCCACACCTGAAGTCAACTCCTTGTTGGTCAGATCCAACCATAAGCTAATCACCCTAGATATCCGCATCCCACCCCCACACTCCATTAAGGAAACCATGGTAAAACATTTCTCCAAAGCCAACTTCATGCTTCTTAAGACAGACGTGGTGAACTTCATGACACCCATGCAGATGGACAATACAGTTGCGACTGCTGAATCCTACACAAATGCACTCTATAAGCACTTACATGAGTGCATGGATCATGCTATCCCAAACAGAACCAAGATGCTATCCTCCAAAAAAAAGGAAGCCAATCTGGTGGTTCCCTGCCATAAACAAACTCTACAACAGAAGGAAGAAACTGTTGCAAAAGGGAGTAGAATCCCATGAGTGGAGGAGCTCCCTTGTCAGCCTCAGTAAGAAGCTGAGATCCTTTATAAGATCCTCCAAAGCTAGCTATGAAAACAAAGTCACCACTGATTCTAAGGGCAACCACAAAGCATTCTATAGCTATGTCAAGAATCTCAATGGCAACACCCAGATCTGCTCTGAGTTACAGCACAACGGCACGAAAATTACAGAACCAACTGATATTGCCAACATCCTGGCAGATAGGTTCAGTGCTAACTTTACTCCCCTCTCCCCCTCAAAGGGCCCATATCTATACAGGAAGAATGCAGAGTCCCTGTAATTCCATCTATGCAGGTAAAAGCTGCACTCTCTAAAACCAGAAACACAGCATCCATGGGACCGGACAACATGCTAGGCTGCATTTTACACGAACTTCAGAACGAACTGGCTCCCCACCTAAGCACCATGTTCAATCATAGTCTCACATCAGGCTTTGTGCCCACTGAATGGTGCATAGCAACAGTTATCCCACTCCACAAAGGGGGAGCCACCACTGATCCTGGGAACTATCGCCCTATTAGCCTGACAAGCCTGGTCTGCAAGGCCATGGAACGTATCATCATAGAACTCATAAACAAAGACATTGGTAACCTCCAAACTCTAGACCCCACGCAGTTCAGGTTTGTGAAAGGCAGATCATGCCTTCTGAACCTGATCGACTTCTTTGAGGCAGTCACCAAAGCTGTAGACGAGGGTAAGGTGGTTCACACAGCCTATCTTGACCTCGCCAAGGCTTTCGACACCATCCCATATTCTGGAATTATAGCTAAACTCACTAAACTAGGAATAAATCCCTACGTCACACGATGGGTTGCCAACTGGCTCACTGACAGAACCCACTCTGTAAAAGTTGCAGACTCCAAATCTGACCTCAAGGCAATGACAAGTGGAGTGGCACAGGGTTCCATCCTGGGACCTCTCCTGGTTGGTATCTACTTCTCTGAAGTACAGGCTAACACAGAAGGCCTCTGGCTAATGCAGTTCATAGATGACTGAAAACTAGGAGCCATATTTGAGTCCCCAAATGATGTGGACATCCTACAGAAGGGCCTCTCTGAAACAGATGCCTGGTGTCAGAGGCATGGCTTCAGGCTCAATGCCAAAATGTGCATTGTCATCCCCTTTGGCAAAAACTCTGTACCCATGAACTACCACATAAACGGCAGTCTACTTAATGCCGAATGTGTGATAAGAGACCTTAGGACTCAGGTGGACAGTAGTCTCTCCTTTGATAATCACATCACCACAGTAGTTAGGAAATCCTTCTATGTGGCACACCTCATCACAAAAGGGTTCTCATCCAGGAAAAAAGAGGTCATTGTTCCCCTCTACTCGGCACTCATTGGACCCATTATAGAGCGCAACACCCCTTTTGGAATGTACCTCACAAGACATCTGCAGCAGCTGGAAAGGGCACAGAAGTACCTCACAAAGAGGATTACTGGCCTCAAACAGATGCCCTACACAGACCGTCTAAAAAATCTCCAGCTTTACTCAGTAGTATATCCCCTACTCTGAGGTGATCTCTGTCTAACATATAAGCTATGTTAAACCCAGAGCTGTTGGACATGCTACACCTAAAGAAATCCCAATCCCTCTGAGCTACACGCTCTAGGGACCTAAACCCTGTCACCACAATAAACAGGATATGCTGGAGGGATAGATTCCTGTCCCAGAGACTTCCTATGCTCTGGAACAAGCTACCCATCTATGTCAAGCAAAGTTCCTCATTAGCACTCTTCAAGAAAAATCTTGATGAGTGGATTGGAAATAGGAAATACACCCCGGGGATCACTTCTGTGGCTCTGCTTGACAGGGGCACAGGAAATTAACTTTCTTGTGTGGCATAAGCCAGGGAACCTTGTTGGCTAGGCTTACTTAGGCCCTTGGGCCGATAGCCTAGTACCTACCTATGAACCTATAAAAAAGATTAGTGGCCTCTAAAATCTTAGTTATCAGGGAAGATTGGCATCCTTCACACTCTGTACTCAGTTTCTTTATAAACTCTTCCATGGATACCTATGTCTATCCTTTGCCATGAAACATCCAACCGTCTTTGACCTCATGTTCCTTCATAGATCAAATGGTACCTCAAATACCCAGTTAAAGAACATAAAGATTTATTAACATAATACACATTGGCATGATTGATTCATATCCCAATGTATCCCTGACCTCTGGAACAAACTTCCACTACACGTCAGTCAGAGTAGCAGCTTTGCCACCGTCAAGGTAAACCTAGTTAATCGGATGGGGACCCTCAGATTCTCTCCTGGTCTCTCATGTCTTGTTCTCCTTAAGGCTAGAGGTGACTTTTGAATAGGGGTTTTGGGCAGTCTTAAAATGGTCTGCAGACTGTTTGCCTAATAATTACCTATTAAACTAAAAGATAATTTAGTTAATAGTTATAGTTGTTATATCTTAATAAATCAACAGTTCTGTCCCAGAATGATAAATGTTAACAGCAGTGAAAACCTAAGTTCATGTGCATCACTTAATGCATCACTGTAGGTGGGCTGAACGGCCAGGGACAGCTGTCAGTCTTAATGATGAAGATAGATAACAACCTCGTGGCTTGACTACTTTAAGGTAAAGTCACAATTAAGTCCAAACATCAGACATAAAAAGAAATGCAAGGGAGAATATTACTAAGGTAGCCTTTATGGCATTGTAAAGGAACAGAGAATCAATGCAAATGCAGGAATATATTTTCCAGATCTAGAAGTATGAAAGAAGTTTGGGAACATTGTTGTTACAATGGAATATCTTGAAAACTGGCAACACAGAAATGTTTTGTCTCCGATGGGGTTACCCCAGCATGTGGAGTGGAATGATTAATGCAGTTTATGGCAGAAAAACTGTCTAAAACTCGGAAATTGATACTAACCAACCTGTTCCTTAGGATATAAATTCCTTGCCAAAGCAAATTGTTTTTAAAGTGTTTAGTAATATGGAAGAGATCAGATACTTTGCAAAAGAAGGACATCCATTAATCCTAAAATGACATAAGATGAAACTTTTCTGGACTTTGACTGTAATACAGGCAAGGAAAGGAAATAATTTGCTGCAATGCGATCTCCTGGCTGTAACGATAAGAGTAGGCCCAACGTTAGGTTCCCTGTGCCTTGTACTGAAATATGAGAGTGCAACCCTGGTCTTCAGATCCCAAGATGTTCCTCAACAGCTCCTAGACAATAAGCTGCTGACCACAAAAGTGGCCAACAAGACTGCCCAGCAAAAACTGGTTGGTAAGTTTTCTGTTAAGGGCCAGAGACAATTCCCAAAAGAACCATCAGATTAGGAGTCTTTGCTGCTGTGCCCACCCCTAGTTATTTTACCTCACAAAAGTAGCTTGATAATGGCTGAGAACCAAATGTCTGTGGAGAGGTCAGTCCATGAGAACAGACAGACTAAAGGGAGATAGCTGTTGCTTGAGAAACTGTTAACTATACTAAGATTTGACCCATTTTGATTGGAAGATTGGAAAGTAGAAAGGATGTTAATGCTGATACAGTTGTGATTAAGGGGGATAGGAAACAGAGGGTAACAGATGCAGTGGTGTCCCCTGACACAAGAAAATAATGGCCTTACACTACTTTCCCTTCTCCATAGACATCCTGTTGGTCAGCTTTTACTCTGCTTCCTAACAGGCACTGAGATTTACTCCATGATGTTCCTTTGTACAGCTCTTACTCTTTAAATATTTTTTCTCTTATTATTCCTTAACATTTTTCTAGACTTGCTACTGTCATTATTTGTCTGCTCCTGTCTGTCCATGATGACACTGCACACCTTCAAGGAACTCACCTGTAGTCCCTCTTATTTAAGTTTATTTTTCCTTGCCCAAACAGTTGTTAAACCCCTTTCAGCTCTGTGCCAGTATTTGCGCATGAGTCACCATCGATTCAGTGCACACTCATCCTTCTCTTTTTATTTTTATTTTTCTGTGTGACTTTTCCTGAAGGAAATAACTCTGTAATGTATGTAACAGTGAAGTTCACAGCTGAAAAATGTGTCTGGGGATTATATATTTATGTAAATTATGAAAAAATATTTTGCCAGCTTAAAACAAACTACTTTGTTCTCTGTTATTGCACCCTTGTCTTAGATCATGCCATCTCCACTGGTAATCTTGCCTTTCAATTGAGCTTTGTTGATTGTTTTTAGCAGTCTGCTGTCTAAGGAGAAACCCACTGTGTTATGTCTCCCATCCAACGCCCAATTCTCACCCCCCTCCTCATACACTACATTTGTCCTCTCCATTTGTCCACCCACTGTGCCAAATTGACCAAATCCCATCACTCCATTTTCCTTCCAAAACAGAGTACACTAACTCTATACTTATACCATTTCACTCGTCCTATCCCTTTCTACTATTTTATCTTCATTTTACCTCCTACATAATTTGTCACTGTAGACAATAGATGAACTGTGCATGCCATTCTATAGCTAATCTATTTGTCTTTAGCTACATACAAATACTAACCCTAACCATTCTTACTACTCACTTACGACACTCTTCTCAAATATGCAGTTCCCTGACTTACCCATTCTTTTTCTCAGATACACAGCCCAGCTTACATCATCCACATATTCCCTACCTAACGGTTATCTCAGTAGACACCATACTGCTCATTATGTCCCAATTAACACCTAGTACGACTTCACTGTAACATTCTCCCTTTTCAAAACATCAAATATCAAACTTTTTTAAGAATAGGTACCTAAACTGGAACTCTTTCCTGCACAAAGCAGTCATTAAACCCAAACTGGAATACAAACAACCCTACTCTTTTACCTTCCTTGTACTGTACCTAAAATCTTGTGGCAACATCCATTGTAATCCAGGCCCAAACAATTATTCTAACCAGTATAAATCCACAAGACTCCAAAATCACCTTACAAATCAACCGCTACTAAACCAGCTGTCTGGCCTTCACATCTGTTCAAATAACCTCAGATGTAGTCACAACAAATTACTAACATTCCATGACAGGATAGCTTTTTAAAACTCAGACATACTAGTCACCACTGAACCCTGGTTCGCACAAGATATAAAACATAATGAAATCCTACCACTTTGATACAACATCCTAAGGCTAGACAGGACTCATAAAAAATGAGGTGCAATAGCAATCATCTACAAAAAATAACGTACATATCTCCCTACACCCATTAAACCCTCCCCCATGCCATAATGCTGAACTACTTACATCCTCTCTCAAAGTCAGCACCCACAAGAACCAATGTATAATAGCTGTCTACATAACCCCGATTAATAACAGACTGGTGAAAATTTTCTCTCCTGGATATGAACCGATATCTCTCAAGAAATTAAATTAGCAGACATGAATATTGACTGGAAAACCATAGATAATGAGACCCCTACAAATGCAGTAACTTTATATAGGTGTACCCAACTCATTTCTAACGACCATATACAATAAAACCATAAATAGGAATTCCACCTTACAAAAAAAAATAAATAAATAAATCCAGTATTGTTCCTGGCACCCTTAGTGACCACATGCCTATCTTTACAATAAGAGAGCACATTCATAGCCATAAATGACATCACTATAACCATGTTCACAATCTGTCCACCTTCAACAGGGACTCTTTTATTACAACCTTAAGATTAATAACCTGGGTTTTATAGCCATAAATGACATCACTATAACCATGTTCACAATCTGTCCACCTTCAACAGGGACTCTTTTATTACAACTTTAAGATTAATAACCTGGGTTGTGCCGAACACAATCAACTTAGCTGAAGCATCAGTGCTAATTAACGCAACATTTCTAATAATGCTAATTGAGACTGCACTCAGAAAGTCCAAAATAATTATATCAAATCCAGCTCCCTGGATAACAAAGTAAACTAAACAGATTATGAAAAACAGGGATAAATCATGGAGAACCAGAAAAAAATTAAGCACTGATGCCAACAAATAGAAATAGGGTCAACTTAGAAGTACTACTAAAACCAAAATAAAGTCTGACAAAAAAGTCTATATAAAATTACAAACATCATATCAGAGCAACTTAAGATAGTCTGGTCTGCCATCAACAAACTCCAACATTCAGTCTACATGAACCAAACAAACCACCAAATCCCAAAAACAGAGGCGACAGGAGACTCTGTTGCTAACCAGTTTAACTCCCACTCTGTAAATTCTGTTGACGCTTTCCCTACAATTGTCTACAGCAAGCATAACACCTGCAAACCCTTCAGCTCATTCCCAAGCTCTGAAACTTCAACCCAGTCCAACGTCAACTATCAGAAAACTACTTTAACGTTAGAAACCCACCATCCACACCCCAATGTACCAGCTGAATACATCAAAATAGCTGCAGATGCTCTGTCATACCCTTTGTTTATCATGATAGCAAGGAAAGCTTTTCCCACTTTGTGGAAAAAAATCTTACATCCTTGTCATAGATAATGGTGAAAACTCCACTGCCTTTTCCAATCACAGGCCCGTAGCCATCATATCTCCTCTGTCTAAAATACTTGAAAAGTGAATATAACCCACATTCTTACCTGCATTGCTGAAAATTCATTACTTTCCCCTGCACAGCAGGGTCCACATCAGATCATCACCACTACACTACTAAAATGTGTTACATCAGTAAATTAAAGTAGAAACAATACCCTTGTCTCTTCCATATTCCTTGAGCTGTTCAAAGCCTTTACCATGGTGTTTCAACAAAAATTGCTAGACAAAATGTCTTCTAGGCTTTGATAACTCTAATTACTGTGGTTTTAACAGTTACCTCTCAAATAGAAAACAAGATATAAACTGGCAAAATGGCATCTCTTCCTTTCTCCCAGTAACACTGGGAGTCCCTCAAGGTACTATGTTAGGTCTAGTACTTTTTAATATATTAGTATTACCAAACTTATCTTATCTGTTCATAAGCAACTGTTTAAACAAAAATATTCCTTCTCAGTTCTATCAATACCAAAACAGAAATGGTAACCCATGCCAAACTATTAGGGGTTACTACTGATAAAAAACTAAAGTTCAATCACCAAATAAAATAGGTTGTAAAGAAACTTCATCAAAAATTGAAAGCCTTCTATACAGCCAAAACCTGAACAGACCAGGCTAGATTAAGCATCATCTCATCTCTTCTCATGCCTACACTTCTATACATAGCCCCATACTCATTAATTCATAATCCAATCAACTCTCCTTACTTGACCAGTGCTATAATAAAATTGCAAAATTTGCTGGCAGCCGTGATTATAGGACACATCACTGCCCCTCTTTAAAACAACTTCAATGGCTGGAACTAAGACACAGTTTAACCTGCTCACAGCTTGTCACAACACATAAGATCATATATGACCCAGTCAAATGCCCAAATCTAAACAATATTCTCCAGGTTTGCAGTCCCAAATGATCTCTACAGCCTACTGATATAATGTTATTAACTGTAACTAAATCAAATGATCCTTCTGGAGACTCATTATACATCCCCCCTTTCTATAAAGTCTGGAATTCCATACCGCTCTCTCTCTCTCTCTCTCTCTCTTAGAATATTAGAAAACAATAAGTCTTTCAAGCTGCACAGAAAGAATCACTTATAAAGTACTTGACTGTGCTCTTGCATCTTCTCCTGACATAACCTAAGTACCACCTCTCTGTCAACCTCTTTTACAGGGCCTATCTAGCATTTTCTCACTGTACAACCTCTCAACTCTCTATACAGCCTCTTTACTCACTATACAGCTTCTCTACACTCTATACAGCATCTCTACTCAGTATATAGCCTCTGTATCTGTATACAGCCCTTCTACTCTCTATACAGCCTCTTTACTCACTATACAGCTTCTCTATACAGCATCTGTACTCAGTATATAGCCTCTGTATCTGTATACAGCCCTTCTACTCTCTATACAGCCTCTTTACTCACTATACAGCTTCTCTACACTCTATACAGCATGTCTACTCACCATATAGCCTCTGTACTCTGTATACAGCCCTTCTACTCTCTATACAGCCTCTTTACTCACTATACAGCTTCTCTACACTCTATACAGCATGTCTACTCACCATATAGCCTCTGTACTCTGTATTTTATTTATTTTTATTTTATTTTACATTTGTTGACCGGGAAAGTCCAACTGAATACAGCTTCCATACTCTATACAGCGTGTCTACTCACAGTGACAATAATATAATGCATAGATATAGTACACTGTATACAGCCCCTCTACTCTCTATACAGCCTTTCTACTCACTAAAGGATTCTCCTGCTTCTCCTGCAATAACCACAATCTGGTCTGCTGCTCTTTGTACTTCAAAGAACCACCTACGCTTTTTATCATCATCACAATTTGCAAAAATGTTTTCTGCACCAGAGGATTTGCTATAAAGCTTTGTAACAAATTGCATTCTATGTCAATAATAATTTGTTTTCATTTTCTTGTCCTCGTATGTAACACTGTATGACATTTTTATTCCATTGTGTACTATTTCTATATCAGGTATAAACAAATCTTTATCTAACTTTGACTAACTTATATTGGCCTATAATGTATTTATTCTTATTAAAAAAGTCACTATAGGAGCACTGAAAGCCAAGAAAAAACTGCTGCAGGCCACTTTCTTTAAGTGTAACACAGCTTTAATGATTCTGCTTTTACTCTGAAGGACTTCATCAGAAAAAAACAGAACTATCAACTTATATCTTTTTATATAAAGTGCTGCCATTATCAAAAACAATAAAACGATTATATTATTAAATAATCTATTTACAATATGTATGTTTATTAAAGCAACAGTATTAAAAGTATTAAAAAATTTTCAAAGACTCAATATTGGCCAGTCTCCAAAATAGTAAACCTTACTGAACCTTATTTATGCTTATTGTCTAAAATGAATTAGCTATTGATTTACTCTTTACTCATTTTATTGTATAGCTTTTCTCTATGGCCCTCTCAGTTTTATACAGGAACAGACTTTTGAATTCATAGACTTAAGAACTAGTTTTGCTCAGGACAGTGCAATAGTCTACAAAAGGAGCAGCTTCTTGTTTGGACCATCTCAATAAACAAATACAACAAATAAAATAGTTATATTGTGGTTTCGCCAATATGTAGTAAATGAATACCTCTCACTATAAAAATATATTTGATCTGACTCGTGTAATATTTCTAATTATTGGACGTTGTCCATGTTTGAGTATCCAGGGTCAGGCGTTTGTACTGTGATCTAACACAGTTCACTTACTAAGAAAGCTCCCTTGACAAGCCCTTGAAGGCAGACACGTCTGAGCAGATGGTGTTTGATTAGACAGTGATCAAGGATTGTGCATTGTTCTGATTGCAGGTCACAAAATGTAAGACTACCTTATGACACAATGTTGAGCTCCCACTAGAATGGCAGGTAAATCTTAGTAACACAACTAAGACAAATATTTGCTTATGGCATGGCAGTGAATGGTATAAGCTGCTTTGGATCATTGTATTTTCCTTGTAAACAAGCAAGTAATACATAACATAAATAAAATAAAATGTTACAATTACATTATGGTAAGCATCTATTCAGAGAATATCAACGCATTCATTCAGTTAAAGGTACAAGCATACAAGAATGTCTTGTCACACCTCACAGTGAAATGAAAAGAGGAAAGATTATTGTGAAAAGGAAAGAACAGTTTACACGGAATCAGGAAGAAACATTCCCATTGTAAATCAGCTTCCATAAAGCTAAATAGGGGAGCTGGGGTGCTTGCAGTCTCTATTGTGAATCACTGGTGTGTTTTCTTTGTAGTAAACTAAGGGTTACAGAAATGTCTAACTTTATTTTGTTTTCCCCTGTGAAATATTCTAGAAGAAATGAAATTCAGATGGGGTGGGGTGAAGTGGGTTGAAGACAGACACGAGTGTGAGTGAGAAGAAAACTATAATTGTTTTCAGATCATGACCAGCAGACTATAATTGCCTTTGTGGCTTTGGAGTGAATAAAGCAACTGTGACTGTTCCATTATATATAACTACATGGGTCAGTGCACAGAGACTCTGGGCTGCAATTAAGTTAATAGCAGGTCAGATCAAGATCAGTTGTCTGAAATTCCAGCAAAGTAAATGTATTCTGTCAACAGGAAAAGCTGTTATGATATTAACGCATGATACTTATTTGTATGAAATCCTTTTCTTTCCACTCCAAAAATTTGGATTGTCAGTACATATTAGTCTGTAAGTACTTAATAAAAATATTTTGTCTTGGATTTGCAAACAGAGCCATGAAAGTTATACAGAGCATTGCACTACACTGGTATGAAATGTATAATTCATGGTTTATAAGAAGTCAAAAAGATGTGGTCATTAACTACAGTGCTAGCAGGTACACACATTTTGTAGATTACTGCACTGTCCTGAGGGAAACCAGTTCTCAACTCTTTGAATTAAAAAGTCTGTTCCTGTATAAAACTGAGTATTATACATTCATATGAACATAGGAAAAACAATGCTATCCTTACATTTCCCCAAAGAAGTCAATAGAAATCATTACATGAGTATTAGTTTTTGAAAATTCAGCTTTTTATCTCTGTCTGCTTTTTAAAGAACAGACATACTCCTAGGGATTCATAAATAGCCATATCATGGGCCATACAGACCATGGCAAAAAAGCCCTGTTTTCATGATGTAGTCTTTTGTAGTTCATAGCAGTGTTAGCTCCAATGAGAAAATCCCTCGTTATTCACTAATTTGCATGTCTGTGAATTAAAACTGACTACTAGGAACTGCAGCGCAATACTTCCTACGATAATTAAGAATGACAGTGGCAATTAAGCTAGCACAAGCATCTCTCCCCATTCACTCAACCTCCTATACCCACAAACACACAGTAAAACACACGTGCATGCCTCACATATCCCATGTACTTTATGTTTTAAGGAATTATTTTTTTCACGTGTTACTTTTTTCTTTAAATGCCTGTCATGCTACAAAAGCTGTTGTCCTTCATGTCCAGAGAGGTGTGCTGTTGGGAATTCATAGGAATTAGTAGTGTTTGGTGTAGTAAATAGCTGAATGGTTGCCAATAATGGATATGGCTGGTTGATGTAGGCACAGATTTCACTGTATGTAGTGAACGTGTTGAAGTGTGTGGTCAAGTGTTTAGTATAGACAGAGATATGCCTGAATATTGCTTTTATATGTCTTAGGGGAGGGAGATTGAGTGCGTTTACAAAAGTGACCTTTTGGTGACTATCTGAAAAATGTTTGAGGTGGGTGGTTGGTCAAAAGCAGGTGTTTAGGTGACTTTGTGTCATGAACATTACTCATATCAAGGTAAGTTTGATCTCAGAATTGTTATATGAATTTCTGGAGATGGGGATAGGTCCCCATATAAAAGGTGTGTGCAGAGTGTGTATATGTGTATTTCAGGTTGCATGCATAGATTAGCTGTAAGGGCATGTGTGTCTGAGCTTGTATGATGTATTTGATGGGGAGTTCTACATGTTAGCAGTCATCTATGCTGCTAGCAATCCCACCACTATTTCAGACCACATACATAAAAAGATCATATATGCCCTGGTGTTCTGCTGCTTGCCTCAAATGCCAACAAAATAATACTTCTTCTCATGACAGACAACAGACTGACCATCCCCCAGTGACTTGTGGTACATAATTTACCTTTTTACAATTGAATCCTGCTGCTGTAAAAAAAAAATAGTCATGTTGCTGTTTTCCAGAACAGATGACACAATAATCTAGGCAGTACAATTTTTTCTGTAGTATCACTATTTACTACTGTAAAACCAGTGCATTAAGCTTAGTTTACAAGCCAGTTTTACAGAAGAGAGGGATAAAGCCCTGATTATGACTCAGATAACCCAAGTTCAGCTAACACGAAGCCCTGGCTATGACTCAGGTAACCCAAGTTCAGCTAACACGAAGCCCTGACTATGACTCAGGTAACCCAAGTTCAGCTAACACGAAGCCCTGACTATGACTCAGGTAACCCTAGTTCAGCTAACACGAAGCCCTGACTATGACTCAGGTAACCCAAGTTCAGCTAACACGAAGCCCTCACTATGACTCAGGTAACCCAAGTTCAGCTAACACGAAGCCCTGACTATGACTCAGGTAACCCAAGTTCAGCTAATGCGAAGCCCTGACTATGACTCAGGTAACCCAAGTTCAGCTAACACGAAACCCTGACTATGATTTGGGTAACCCAAGTTCAGCTAACACAAAGCCCTGACTTATGACTCAGGTAACCCAAGTTCAGCTAACACCAAGCCCTGACTTATGACTCAGGTAACCCAAGTTCAGCTAACACGAAGCCCTGACTTATGGCTCAGGTAACCCTAGTTCAGCTAACACTAAACCCTGACTATGACTTGGGTAACCAAAGTTCAGCTAACATGAAGCCCTGACTTATGACTCAGGTAACCCAAGTACACCTAACACAAAGCCCTGACTTATGACTTAGGTAACCCAAGTTCAGCTAACACGAAGCCCTGACTATGACTCAGGTAACCCAAGTTCAGCTAACACGAAGCCCTGACTATGACTCGGGTAACCCAAGTTCAGCTAACATGAAGCCCTGACTATGACTCGGGTAACCCAAGTTCAGCTAACACAAAACCCTGACTATGACTCGGGTAACCCATGATGTTATGTAGTCCTATCTTGCCTACATTCTTACCCGTGGGTTCGGAGCTGAATTTCGGGTCCAACTTGGCCGATTTTACTAGCTCAAAGTCTCTCATTGGCTGGGCTAAGAGGGTATCCCATGGTGCACTGCTCCATATCCCCAGATCTTGTTTGCCGCTTGTGTAGCTTGGATGTGGTCTCACTTGGCTGTGACTAAGTACCTTCTTTTTTGCTATTTTTCTTAGAGAAATTTGATATTTCATACCCAAAAGCTATTTTGATAGCTATTTCTTGTTGCTGTTGCTGTGTTTGAGTGTGATAGTTGTGTTTTTGATATCCCTAACTTTTCCAACAGGCTAGGCCCATTTTAGTTAGAGGACCTAGTCCTCCCCTCTGTTGTTAGCTAAACTTTTTAGTGTGATTGTGTTTGTCTGTGTGTCCCCTAGAAGAACTGTTTCAGTTAGAGGTTCTTAGATTGTGTCGAGTAGAGTTTTTTCTGGTGTTTCTACCTGTGTGTTGTTCCCACCCTTTTTTGTGATTGTGTCTAGGTGGTTTCGCTTAGCGCTAATTATAAGATGTCTAAGGATCAAAAGGAGCATAAGCCTTCTGGCTTTAAAAAAAATGTTCCAAGTGTGGATATAAGATGTCCATCACGGATGGACACTCTGTGTGTGTTTACTGCCTTGGAGTGATCCATTTACAGGAGTCGTGTAGCTTTTGCCACGCGTTCAGTCCTAGGGTGCTCCAGGAGAGGAAAAATAATTTAATATTAAAGGGACTTCTAAAACCATTGTTTGAGGAAGCTATAGACTCGGCTTCCAGTACTCAGTCTAAATCCAAAGCTTCCAAGGCTAAGAAAGGTCTCCGGCTCCATCTGCCTCTTCGGAGCCTCTGGAGAAGGTCTTTATTTTCCCTACTCCATCCCTTAGCTGCTGTGCTTCCCTGGCTCCAGCGTCTGCACCCTAGTACTTGGGCCCCTGCCCACCCTGCCCTAACCTGCTGAAAATCCCCTCCTAAACTCTCTGACCAAGAACCAGCTCCAACAAACTAATAACCCAAAACTATCAGACCTTCTGCTCTCTGAGTCCTTCTAGTTCAAGGACCCAAGAAACTTGGGCCCTTACCCACCCTGCCCTAACCTGCTGAAAATCCCCTCCTAAACTCTCTGACCAAGAACCAGCTCCAACAAACTAATAACCCAAAACTATCAGACCTTCTGCTCTCTGAGTCCTTCTACTTCAAGGACCCAAGAAACTTGGGCCCTTACCCACCCTGCCCTAACCTGCTGAAAATCCCCTCCTAAACTCTCTGACCAAGAACCAGCTCCAACAAACTAATAACCCAAAACTATCAGACCTTCTGCTCTCTGAGTCCTTCTACTTCAAGGACCCAAGAAACTTGGGCCCTTACCCACCCTGCCCTAACCTGCTGAAAATCCCCTCCTAAACTCTCTGACCAAGAACCAGCTCCAACAAACTAATAACCCGAAACTATCAGACCTTCCGCTCTCTGAGTCCTTCTACTTCAAGGACCCAAGAAACTTGGGCCCTTACCCACCCTGCCCTAACCTGCTGAAAATCCCCTCCTAAACTCTCTGACCAAGAACCAGCTCCAACGAACTAATAACCTGAAACTATCAGACCTTCTGCTCTCTGAGTCCTTCTACTTCAAGGATCCAAGAAAGTATGTTTACTGTTGTAACTCTGTACTGTTAATTAGTTGATCTTACTAGGTCGCAGTACACTTCCCTGCCAGACAAGCCAGCAGCCTCTACCCCCTCTGCTTTACTGCTCACACTCCTAGTCCTCTCCCTTACTCTCTCTACCCCTTTCTCTGCTGCTTCAGTTCTCCCTGCTCTTCCTACCGCCTTCCTGAACCTTATTAGCTCCCTTCCTGATTCTCCCCTTGGGGTCTCTACTAATCCAGTCTGACTGACCACTAGGTGGCGCTCCACTACCTCTTCTGTTCCCACTATCTTTCCCTCTCCTCCTTATCTCCCCTACTACAACCCTCCAACCTCCCTTCCTCTGTTCTCTCCCTCTCTTCTGTCCAGAACTCACAGCCATCCTTCTCCTTACTCAGCCCTCCTCTACTCCCTTTCTGAAGTATCTTCCTCTCCCTCTGTCTTTCTCCTTTGCATTCTTCCCTCTAACTCCGCTTCTCTGCACATCTCACTACCCTTCCTTCTCTCTCCTTCACTTACCTTCCCCATCTTCACATCTCTGCTAATCTTGTTAAACTTACCTTCTGACTACTCACTCTTTACTGATTGTCTTCCTCACTTTTCTCCTCCTCTGGCTCTTCCCGCTCCGTTCGCCCTACGGGCTCACTCCGCTCCCCTACCCTGCCCCAAATCTCACCCGCCCCTAGAACCTCCACATTTATACCTCACCAGCTCCACCCTCCATTTTTTACAACCAATCACAGTCTTTCCCTCCTCCTCAATTAATTAACCAATCTTAACCCTCCACTTACTTCCCCAACCCCTCTATCCCTCCCACTTCTCACTACACTTAACCCTACCCCCTCCTCTTCTACTCTATATTCCACTACTTCACCTTCTCTCCACATCCATTCTCTTCTACCTTCTTATTTTCTCCTACCACACCCCACCCTTTCAAACATGCACTCCCAAATTCCCTTTTCCCTCAGACTCCCCTTCTCTCTTCTCATCTTTCTTATTCCTCTCCATCACATTGCTTCTTACTGCTTAAAAACTCACCCATACTTGCCTACTACTCAAATTATCACTCCTTCCTACCCACTACCTCTTCTACTCACTCACTTCCACTCCATTTCCCCCTCCCTTATCTCAATAAACCTACTACACCTCTTCCATCCCAAAATACTCTCCTCCTCTACAAAAAGCCTCTTTTATATATTTCCACTAACCCCAAACAACTTCCTACTCTCCAAACATAAGAGACATAAAGTTATCTCACATAATTTCCTAGCCTTATCTGGAGACATTTATCCTAACCCTGGCCCCACCCTCAGTACAAACAACTCCTTCCCTCCTTCCCCCTCCTCCCCCACTTTAAATATGCCTCTCCCTCCTTCTCCTTCTTCTCCCAGTTCCTCTCCTAGCACCCTTAAGGTCTTCACTGTCAATGCCCAGAGCCTTAACAACAAAATTCACCATGTTCATGCTTGGATTAATCACAACCAACCTGACATCTTAGCCATCTCCGAAACTTGGCTAAAACCGCATATATCTGATTCTGAAATATTACCTCCAGGTTTCAACATCCTCAGGAGTGACCGATTAAACAAAAAAGGTGGAGGTTCCGCCCTAATCTACTCTAACCTTCTTTCCATAATTCCCCTGCAAATCCCTACCCCTCTTTTCGAAAATACTGAAATAACTGCTTGTCTGCTTTGACTCAATAAACATAAAAATATCTGTTTCATTTCCTTATACATCTCCCCAGGCGACAATATCTCTACCCTGGATAATATTCTTCACTGGGCCTCTTCTGAAATAAAATATGAAACATTTATTCTAGGAGACGTCAACATTGATTGGAACAAAATCAACACTCCTTCCCCCTCCCTAGCTATCAACCTTTTCAACTTCTCCCAAGTAATCCATTCGACAACCAGACCTAACAAAAACCAGCCCCCAGGATCCATCATTGATTGGATTTTAGTCTCCCATCCAAGCAAAATCTCTCTTTCAGGAACTATCCCTGACTCCTTTAGTGACCATCTCCCTGCCTTCATTCATCGCTCAACTAACCCCTCACAATCCCAACATCATTACATCCAAACTCGTAACCTTAGCAACTTCAACCCCACAATTTTCTCCAACATATTCAAACAAATCAATTGGCAAATCCTTTACACTCTCTCCCTTGACAATGCTGTTGAACATTTTAACTCCATCTTCCTAAATACTCTTAACTCCCTAGCCCCCCTTAGGAACAAACGATTTAAAGCCAATTCTGCTCCTTGGCTGACCAAAGAGACAAAACATACCATGCATCTGAGAGACAAATCCTGGAAGCTTTATCAGAAAAGTAAACAGTTTTCTGCCTTGCTCCAATATACCCAACTCCGCAACCAAGTAAAAAAAATAATTATCTGGGACAAAGAAAACTACTACAAGAAACTTCAGACTAATAATAATGACAACCCAAAACTATTCTGGAAATCTGTTAACTCTCTTCTCCATCCTGGGTCACGAAACAACCCCTGCCCTGACCCTAGTTTAACTGCCAAGGAACTGAGCTCTCACTTCACCACTTTCTTCACAGATTATATAGCCAAGCTAACCAAAACTTTCCCTACAAACAATCCTCCCAACTTCTTAAACTCTTCTAACGACTGTCACTCTATGTTTCAACTCAAACTAGTTTCCACAAAATTTATAAAAAAGCTCTTATCCAAACTAAAGCCTTGTTCCAACACCCCCGACAATATTCCCCCCTCCTTCCTCAAATGCGCAGCCGAAGGAATTGCTCTACCAATTAGCATCCTGATTAACTGATCCTTACAAGAGTCATACATACCCAAACTCTGGCATTCAGCCTACATTCTTCCACTTCATAAAGGAGGTAAAAACAACTCCATTTCTAATTTATGCCCCATAGCCCTACTCTCTCCAATATCTAAAATTCTAGAGAAATGTGTCCACCACCAATTATTACCCTACTTAACTGAGAATCAGTTACTTACACCGACCCAACACGTTTTCCGTCCTGGCTACAGCACCATAACTGCCCTACTCTCCTTCTTAGAAACAGTTAATCAAGCCCGAGATTCTGGACTTCTTGTTTCGACTATTATGCTAGATCTACCTAAAGCCTTTGACACCATCTCTCACACTCACCTACTCTGCCACCTCTCCAACCTTAATCTTTCCACTAATACTCTTTCCTGGCTCTCCAGTTACCTCTCTGACAGATCTCAGGCTGTCAGATGGAAGGACTCTACCTCCTCCTTCTTACCTACTCCTACCGGCGTTCCTCAGGGATCCATCCTCAGTCCCATACTTTTCAACATCTTCATAAACAACCTTCACACTGCTATCCCTGACTCAACAGTCATCCAATATGCTGATGACTCTACCTTAGTCTGTGCCGCCCCCAATTTTTCTGAACTTCTCTCCAAAACACAAACAGCTTTTTCCACTACAGAAAACTGGATGCACCAAAACCATCTCTCCCTCAACTCCAATAAATCCAAAATACTAATTTTCCTCCCTACCAAGGCTGCCTCCTTTGACAAAAACACTTTCAACATCCTTAGCCAAACCAACACCCCTATAGAAGTGGTACCCTATGCTAAACTCCTTGGCATAACCATTGACGAACGCCTTAAATACGACCTCCACATACAACAAAACATTAAAAAAAAACCACCAAAAGTTAGGTGTGCTCTACAGGAATAATCTATTTCTTTCTAAATCCTCTAGACATACCTTAGCTACCTCCTACCTCCTTCCCTCTCTACTTTATGGTGCCCCTCTTCTAACTAATCTGCCCGCCTCCCTCTCCTCTAAACTTGAAGCTTGCTATAATAAAATCTCTAAATCCGCCACTAAATTCAAAACCTCAACTCACCACTGCCTCACCCTTCAATCTCTAAACTGGTTAGAACTCCCTAACCACCTTGACTACCTTCAACTTACAACCACTCAGAAATTAATATTCTACCCAGAAAAATGCCCAGCTCTATCCAACATCCTTCCACCTTACATCCCCAACCGATCATTAAGATCTGAACACCAAAATCTAATCTCCATTCACAGACCTAAACATCCTGCCGGCCAGCAACTTCTATCCTTCTCTCTAGGTAGAAAATGGAACTCTCTCCCTCCTTCTCTTAGAACCATACCTAACACAGAATACTTCAAAACCCAACTTTTCTTACACCTGTCTTCAAAATGGAAAGGTTCTTGCTTTCACCCTACTTAATTTCTAGGCTTCCCTAAACTAAGCCCCTCTACTCCTGCACCTCTGCACTCTAATTCTTGCTAAATGGTTTTATCTGACTCTCCTTTGACTGTAAGGATGAAAATATTGCAAATGTTTAGTACAAATAAAAATGTTGTTGTTTTTCTTAGCTTTTGCAGTGCTCTTCTTTGTATTATTGCTGTGTGGACATGCTATTTGTAAAATTGCATTTACAGTGTTATTACTATGTATACTTTCAGTGTGGACACTCTTTTGTATTTATCTCATGCATTGTATTCATTGATTATACTGCCTTTGGAGCTTTTCTCCCCGGGCCTCCACTGAAAATGGGTACTTCTTGGCCCAGTGGACTTCCCCGGTAATCAAACTGAAATAAATAAATAAAATAAATAAATTACTGTATTGGATTCTACCTCCTCGTCTCCACTGTCCTCGGGGACGCAGGTGGTATCAGTGTTAACTGAATCGGCGTCGGCTCCAATTATTCTTGAACCCATTTGGAGCAGGTCGCCCAGTGTGATGCATGGTTCACCTGACAAGAGATCCTAATCTCCATCGCTCTCCTCCAAATCCTCCAGGCTTTCTGATTTGGATGTTGATAGGGTGGTGCAGAGGCTCCTGCAGTTGCTGGTGTTGGCTAAATTGTTCTCGGCTCCGACCCACTCGGCTCCGGAGCCAGTTCCTATGACCATTTTGATGATTCCTCCTCCAAGCACATCCTTGTCGTCAGAGCCAGTATGCTCTGCTCTGAGTGATGTTCCTGCATCGGCACTGATACCCCCTCAGGGTTTATCGGTGCCGACCTCGGCTCCGACCATGTCGGTTCCATCCACAGGGTTCGGGACTCAGGTCTCTTCAGTCGGGCCTGAGGGGGATACTTCAGGACGTCTGTCGGTTCTGAGCCTACCACTCAGTGCATCGGCTCGTGGGACCCCAGTTCCGGTCGTGACCTCGGAGGCGGTCGGTCCTCGGACTTGGGGGGACTGGCCTTTGAGGCCATGCGGAACGCGCTGGCCAGATCATCAGCTACATCACCCAGGTCAGTCATTCCGTCCCCCACCACCCCGGCGAGAGCTTCTGATACTCACCTTTCCTTGGACAGTAGAGCGCCAGGCCCTAAGGATACCCCCACGAGTGGTCCCCAACTTTCTGAGGGTCTCCCAGAGTCTGTGCCTGAGGAGCCTCCTAGAAAGAAATTGTGCAAGAGGAAGCACATAGAATCCCAGGATGAGTCTCTCACCGCTGATACTGACCTCGAGGAATCGGAAGGGTCCCCCAAGTCATCCTCTGATGATGTTTCCTTCTCCGATATCCTGGAGATACTGAAACAAAGAGGTGACTGGCCTTCCAAAGCTCATTCTGAGGAGAAGTCAGTATTCCTTAAGGCTTTTGGCACTCAACCCTCCACCTCCTGGGTGTCTCCACCCTTCGACGAACTTCTTGACCTCATTTGTCAAAGAGTGTGGGAAAAGCCCGATTCTGTGGAGCCCATGCCCAGGTGTCCCAACAAATTCCTTTCCGTCCCCCAGGGCAAAGAGTTTCTGTGCCATGGTGGTGGTGGCAGCCACCCAGAATGAAGTAGCAGAGTCTTCTTCAGCTGTCCATCCTCCTAACAAGGAGTCTAGGACCATGGATCGGTACGGGAAGCGTACCCTATCTTTAGCAACCTTCACTCTACGGTCACTGAATTATCTGTCTCACTTCACTCGGCTCCAGAGAGATCTTCTCAAAGAGTTGGGAGATAATCTTGCGGGTAACATACCTGAGGCGGTGGCTCAGACGGTTAACACCCAGGTCTCTACCCTCAACTCCATTGCTAACTCGTCCATGCGGCTCATTTCGTATGCAGCCGAGGGAGCGAGTAGGGCAGCAAGCTCAGGGTTCGCCCTTAGAAGGCAATTCATGTAAATGTATGTCTACCCAGAAGTGTAGCTGGCTGAAGCAGAACCTTGTGTCAGTCTCATGAACTAGCCCCCCGCCCCCTCAGTTCAGAATGCTACCATGCTTCCATGCTTCTTACAGACACTGCTCAATCCACACATGTCCCCCCTCCCCAGCTCAAGTAAACAGAAAAAAAAAGTAATGGTGTTTCAATTGTTACATAAACCTGGTGGCCAAATACACGACTCAGCCCTCACTACTACTCTAGCTATTCATGGTCCTATTTCTGTACCCTGCCCCCTCCCCTTCTTCCACACATTTTAGAAAAAAATAAAAAGTAAATAAATAAATAAATAAATAAGCATTTTTCATGTTAAACCATATCAAACTGCTTGCTATAAATGTAGCAAACACTTGCTACAGTTTATACCCTGCACAGAGTACTTCAGGACTCAGGTTTGAGATTTTTAAAAAACAAAGCAAAAAAAAAAATTCTCTTTAAATCCTAGAAAACATTTGCTAGAGTTAATACCCTGCACTGAGTGCTGTGGTTCTCAGATTTTGATTAAAAAATAATTTTCTCATTTAGCTGTAGCAAAGTGCTTGCTACAAATGTAGCAAACAGTTCCTACAGTTTATAACCTGTACAGAGTGGTACAGTGCTCAGATTTTAGCTTAGAAAAAAAAAAAAGATTTTTCTCACTTTTAAATTATTAGTCAACACATGGAGTCCTACAGCACTCAGGTTTGACTAAAAAGGCAATATCGTCTTTTAAAAGCTGGTATTATACAAAAGAGCAATTGGGATGATGGATGGCTGATTGGACCCCAACAATTTGTACCCAGGACAGTTACTGCTTGCACCCCATCCTAGCTATGCTACTGTGTCTACCCATCCAGTCATCAAAACTAGCTTTAAAGGCAGACAAAAGTAGCACTTTTCTCGACTTGTAGTGGTAACATATTCCATAGTCTGGGAACACATTTATTTAGGAACTTGGGATAAGCTTAGATTCCTAGTGCAGATGTTTGTAGGGCCACTGATTTTGCAAAGAAATAGGAGTTCAAATAGGACTGGGTCTTTCATGGCTTGAAAATTGAGACAAGGGTCACCTTTAATGAGCTGGTAGGCCACTGAGCATAAACAGAGCTATGCTACTCTATCGGGACAGTTGAAGGATTTAAGGCCTTTTCTTTTGTTAGTTAAAAAGTCATTTGGAGCTTTCCAGTTGAGCAATATGCTTCGATATGTACATACCAAACATGGCATTTTATAAATGATAGGTATGATAAGGAAAGAATACTGTCATAAAATGATTTCTTTGGATGTTGAAGATGTTCCCTTGGAAATGAAGGTGAGCAGATTGAATAATTTCCTGACCATGAAGGATTTTCTGACTATAGAGGAAACACGATGATTGAAAGAGGGAAAGAGGGAGGGAGAGTTGTCCACATAATTATCCACATCTCGTCCGACATTGTCTATTTGAAGAAGAGTATCATTTACAACATATGAGGTAGGAACAGCCTTTGTTGCCAAATGGTACTGTGTGGCATGTTTTTGCATTAGCTATTTGTACATTCCAAGCCTTTTTGGACCAGTTTAATCAGTGAATGAATGAGTAACAATGTCCAGCTTGCAGTCATCAGCAAACATGGTCAACTATACTTCAAGGGTATTGTCAAAAGAAAATTATACTTTAAAAATGATCAAAACACGGTAGGTTCAGGTTAAGGCACTTTAATCTTGCAGCAAGGAGACAAAAATGTGCTATTACAGAGTTTGTCTAACTAGAAACAGGAAATACTTTCATTTTTATACATTCACTAACTAGACATGGCCTGCCAAGCTGACATAACAGATTACCACCTTTTTCATCATCATCTGTTGACCATCATTCCCATGAATTTCTGCTGATTTATCAATTTTTATGTGAAACTTCCTGAGGAAAACAACATTGATTACTACCAGTTAGATACATGTTATGTTACCATTCAAGGTACTATGGCTAATTCAAGCACAATGCTAACAGTTAATTTCTCTAATAATCCTTTATCTACTTTATCTCTAAGCTACTGCAGCTGCACATGTTCTCATGGTTTGAACAGAGCTGATTGTTTAAGATCATTACATTTACAGAATATAGTATTGTTCATTCATTCGTTCCTGACCTAGCAGATAAGCACCTGCTTCTCAAGTACATTTCCAAAAGGCATAAACATGAATATTGCTGTGCTAGCAGTTACTAGGTCAGAGGGCATCTTGCAAGTTTCAGAAAGCATACTGCAGTTTTCAAAAAGCATCTTTTTCAGTCTCATATGAAACTCAATTTATATATAACATAGTGCATGAAAAATAGAATGAAAAGCGCATTAATTCATTTGATTATTAATTGGCATTAAGCATACACACATTAATACATATTTTTCTAACATTTCCCTCCTGTTAATACTTTTTAATTCTATTTTCAAAAAAGTAAACAGTTTGCTTCTTTTCCTAACCTCTTCCAACTAGGATTTGCAGTTGAGAAAGTCATTCAGTTTAAACTTTTATGAAAGTGTTTCGCATTCTAGCAGCTCTTCAAATTCAGTACTTTGATACATAGTCTCAGATACTGATATATCTATGAATTCTTTGATTAATTTCTTCATGCAGGGGATTCCACAACAAACACAAACTCCTATTAGGAGTAATCCTACCTCAATGGCAATCAATATGTTCATTAGGATGGAACCCCACCCCCCAAATACATTCTGGAAAAAGTCTGTCAGAGGGTTTGGGCCTGGTTTGGTCATGGCCGACACTTGCTGAATCACCTCAAGATGATCGTTAATCTCATGCTGATGATCAGGAATAAACGCACAACATTCTTCTTTGATTAAAGCGCATGTCCCACCCCTCGCCGCTAGGGTGAAGTCAAGAGCCATTCGGTTTTGGAATACTACAGTTCTCATGGCATTCAGTTCATCAGTTATCAGTTCAAGAGCAGAAAAAGTCGCATTACTCATTACTTCGAGAAGTTTTGACAGTTTTCGCAGCTCTCATATCGATTTAACTGCACCATATGCAGGTAATATACCTGCCCAGGATATGACAGCATCACTCAAGTCCATGTGCGCAAGTTTGGTTCCCACATTACGATGGTCTTTCCAGCCTGCTTCGATCTGTCCCACTGGATTCTCAGGTTTCTTAACAGTCTTTTTGGTTACATCTCGGGTATTTCAAATATTTCCCTGAGGCAAAACTGCAGTGTGTCGGATGGCCGGAACCAGGTACCCCAAAAAACAACTGCCAGACCAATTCTCAGGTAACCATTTATATGCTTTTTTACCACACACAAAATAACAGTCCTCTACTTTAGTTGTTACTTTGTTACGAAATGACTGCCCTGCATGAAACATTTTCCTATCTATTACAGATCACTGTTTGAAAAGTACAGGATTACGTTGTACCTGATCAAGAGTTTTATGCATAGATTTCAGAAATGAGTCATAATCTGTACTACAAGATCCACCTAAATCATTTGTTTTTTTTATAACATTTATACTGTACTGTGACATTACACTTACTCCATCCCACTTGGATGGTATCATTTTTGTAAAAACATACAATTCCTTTTTGTGTTACAGGCAAATACAGTGCTACCTTATCATGTGCTTTAATAGCAACTGTGTCAAAAAACAGATTTTCCCAGGTCTCATTGACCCCTAGGGGGATAGCAGCCATCAATAAACCCCCATATGCTGTTGATATGGCCGTGCAGACCCAGCAGTTCGAAACATTAAAAGTCTCAGCATACACACGTGTAATTGCCTGATAACTGTTAAAGTTCGGATGCCAGTCTATGTTTGGTTCATTACGTTTAATCAGTTCAACTTTCGTGGCAGGAAAAAGAAGTGGCCACAACAAAAAGAACAGTGTGATTAGCACAGTTATTAAAATGATCATACAAGTTTTCTGAGGTTGCTCAATGTCTCTATTCACTCTGTACCTGGCCATTATGTTCTCGTTGTACAACAGTAACAAAGTTTTTGTCCAATTCAAAGTTCTTAACCAGTTTACAATGCGTCAAATGAATCCAGGAAGCTCGCTGCACGATCTTGACTGCAGTGAGTGTCGACAGTAGTACCTGGTACGGTCCTTCCCACTTCAGAGAACTCCAGTTCGTTCGCTTCACAATCTTCACCCAGACCCAGGTGCCTGGGGCTACTGGTGCTTCTGATTTCGGTTGCTCTTTATCTGAAACAGAATTTAACTGCAAAAGTTTGTTATTCAAAAATCGTCTCATATACCCTGCAAGTGAACTGTCAGCCTCTTGCTCTGCAGTCATGAGAGGTTTCCACTGAGGTGTATAATATGCCCTCCCAAACAAAGTTTCAAAAGGAGTCAATCCCTTTGCATTTGGAACAGTTCTCATGCTCAACAGTGCTAAAGGCAAACAGTGCAACCAGTTCTTTTGTGTCTCACTCATCAGCTTCCTAAGTTTATTCTTCAACACCCCATTATGCCTCTCTACTAACCCTGCATATTGGGGGTGATAAGCGCAGTGATTTTTTAATGATATTCCAAAATAACGACTAAGTTGCTGTACTGTTTGGTTCACGAAATGTGTACCGTTATCACTATAAATCTTTTCCGGTATACCAAATCTGGGTATAATTTCTTTAACAAGGACCTTTGCAACAGTAGCTGCATCTGGATTTTTAGTTGGAAAAGCTTCCACCCATTTGAAAAACATATCTATAATGATAAGGCAATACTTTTTATTCTCGCATTTATTCAGTTCTATGAAATCCATACAAATAGTATGAAAAGGATACAGTGGTGTAGGGAAACTCCCTTGCTTAGGCTTCAATGCCCCTTGTGCATGATGCTTGTTACAAACATGGCATGCTGCACAAAATTTTTTTGTGTAATTTGTAAATCCATAGGTTGTCAACACTCGATTCACTAACTGTACCATCCCCCCTGTTGAGACATGGCTCTGCCCATGGCTCAACAAAGCTGCATATCTAAACAAGTTAGATGGCAAAATTGGTTTCTTTTCCTTGGAGATGTACAGTCCCTTTTCAAGGATTGCTCCTCGTTTTATCCACTTCTGTTTTTCTACATTTGTAGTAAGTGTCTGCATTGTTTTTAACATTTCTAAATCTAAAATCTCAGAGGGTTGTAATTCCTCACTCAAAAGAAAGGCTTCTGAGGCTGAAGCTGCCTGCTTCGCAGCTGTATCAGCCCACGCATTACCTTTTGAAATCCTATCCTGTTGCTTAGTATGAGCTACGCATTTGCAAATAGCTACTTTTTGAGGTAACTGAATAGAATCTAATAAATCTAAAATGAATTGCACATGATTAATTGGTTTACTAGTAGATGTTATCATTCCTCTATTTTTCCACTGCTGTGCAAAAACATGTACAGTAGAAAAAGCATACTGACTGTCAGTATAAATATTCACTTTCTTACCTTTTGCTAAGGTACATGCCCTTGTCAAGGCAATCAGTTCTGCTGCTTGTGCAGATAAATTGTGTGGTAAAGATTTTGCTTCTAAAGTTTCAGTATCAGAAACGACTGCATACCCCACTAGGATCTGTCCTGTAGGACCCCTCCTGCACGAGCCGTCCACATAGTATGTCACCTTGGCATCATCCAAGGGAACATCTGTAAGGTCTTGTCTAGGTAATGTTTTTTGCTCAATCTCCTGCAGGCAGCAGTGCGGTTTGCCATCTGCAGGGGTTAGATGCAAGGTTGACGGATTCAAAGTTGTGCATCATTCAATTGTCATATGAGGTTGGCTCAACAGTATAGTCATACAGGAAAGATGTCTATCAGGAGAAAGATATGCTACTTTTTCTTGCAGTAAAATAATTGCAACTGCATGAGGCACTCTCAATGTGAGAGGGTGGAATAACACTACTGAGGCCGAAGCCTGCACCGCCATTGCAGCTGCAACTACTGCTTGTACACAGTGGGGCAGGGATCATGCCACTGGGTCTAACTGTGATGAATAGTAAGCTATGGGGCGTTGCTTGTCCCCATGCTGCTGTGTCAATACTGATGTCGTATAACCCTGCTTACAGTCTACAGTTTGAAAAAATTGCTTATGATAGTTTGGTAATCCTAAAACTAACAATGATGCTATCAGTTGTTTCAGCTTGCAGAAAGCTGCTTCTGCTTCTGATGTCCATTGTAATAATTCCTGTGCCGCCATCAGCTTTTTGAATATTAAATTAGCCAGTGGAGCAGATTCCAAAGCATAACTTGGTATCCAACTCCGACAAAAGTTAGTAGTTCCCAGGAAGGACATCATTTCCTTCTTGGTAGTTGGTCTAGGTGCTTGTAATATTGCTGTTTTCTATCTTAATCTAATATTCTACCTTCTTTGGATATTACATATCCTAAGTACTTAACTTGTTTTCTCCAAAGTTGTAGTTTGTTTTTGTTTACTTTGTGTCCTTGAGTAGCTAGAAACTGTAATAATGCTATGGTGTCCTCTTTACATTCTTGCTGGGTGAGGGCGGCCAGCAGAATGTCGTCTACATAAAGTAAAATCTGACTACCTTTCGGTGGGATAAATCCCACCAGGTTGCTTGCCATTTCTTGTGCAAATATTGTTGGACTTTCACAATATCCCTGTGGTAATCTTGTATATGTATACCGTTTCCCCTGAAATGTAAATGCAAACCTATGTCGGCTGTCGGGGTGTATCGGTATTGAGAAAAATGCATTACTAATATCTACCACAGAAAAACACATTTGCTGAGGTTTTAAGTCATTCAGTAAGGTGTGTGGATCTGGCACCGTTGGTGCCCTGGGTATAACTGCATTATTTACAGCTTGTAAATCTTGGACCATACGCCATTCCCCGTTTGCTTTCCTGACAGGAAATAAGGGTGTATTACATGATGAATCAGGAGATTCTATTAAGACTCCTTCCTTAAGTAAGGCTGCTATAATAGGCTTGATTCCTATTTCTGCGTCTTTTCTGGGGTCTAAATGCTGACTTTGGCGTGATAGCTACTGGTCCTGCTGTTCGTATAAGTCCTACATCTGATTTCCCTGTTGACCAGAGAGTCTCTGGTATGTTTCGCAGGGCTTTTTCCTCTTCTTCCAATAAGAGTAATACTCAGCTATTCTCACTAGCCTGTGAGTGCACAGCTGGGTGTGTCTGTGTAATCCAATTCAATTTCTGTTTCTGTACTCCTTGTTCGGAGAGCTCTAATTCTGTCTGCTTTTCCCACCTTGTGACTTTTTCTCCTAAGTCTGCCCATTTCAAATTTCTGTTCTTAGTTAAGCTAACATGTGGCAATCGATTAGATTTGTAAAGTGCTAAAAATTCCTGGGGCAATGAACAGCTTACTACACTGTTTCCTTCTGCGTCCCAGTACAAGTTTCGTAACACTAGTCTGTTTGCATGGTTCTGAAACAATTCCTGCTCATATTCTTTATCAGGTTCTGGTCTATTGCAGTAATATAGAGTACAATGCAACAAATGCTGTTTGTCAATGTCGAGGGAGGGGGATTTACTGATGGCTACAGTCATCAGTTCTTTGGTTACTGCCCCTGGACCAGTCGTAACCAAGTCCTGGCTGTACCAATAATATGTCTCACCCTCCGGTCGCACTACAAAAGTATCCATTTGTCGCTGTGCTTCCATACCCTGCATGGTTGGAACTACAGCTATGCCAAACATCTGCATTAAGTCTCTACCCAAAAGGTTTACTGGGCATTTTGCAGAAACTACAATTTTACCTTTCTGGGTCATTCCTGAAACGGGGTCTGTTATCGCTATGTCATGGGAGAGTGGCTCCCGATACAGCTGTCCATTAGCTGCTTTCACTAGTATATAATCTGGTGATTCTGAATCTTCCAGTAATTTGGAAGGGTGTATTAGGGTCCGTGAAGCCCTTGAGTCGCACAAAAATTTGACTTCCCTCCCCTCTACCAGAAGCATCACTTTCAGTTTTGTATCTGCTAAGTAAAGCTCTAGACTCAATAAGGCTAAGTCCAAAATTTCATTTTCTTCAATGTCTGCAAATTCATGTACATCCTCTACCCCTTCTGTCACATCCTCTACCCTTGCTATCACATTTGTACTTGTCTTTTCCTGTTTATTTCCATTTAGTGATTCCTGACTATCATATAGTCATTCCTCATCCTTCTTATTTTCTGTAGTCGCCTTCTTATTTAGCCTGCAATCCCTTGCTAAATGTCCTTTTTTCCCGCATATAAAACATTCACCTCTTTTCTTCCTTTCTTCAAAATCTTCTGATCGTTTGTCAGATTGTTTATTTCCCTGGGTATTTTTCTTACCCTTTCTCCCAGTTTGTACTACAAATACTTCTGACCCGTCTTCTGCTGAAAATACTTTTCTTTTTCTTTTTACTATTAAAATGTCTCTCTGCATGTCTAGCATATTCGAGTAATGGCTGCAATCTACTCGTACAGTGATCTACCATGTGCTTTGCAATAAAGCTGCTAATGGGAGTTATACTACCCTTCAAGAATGCATTCTTTAGCTGTTGCTCATAAGGGGAATCTTGTGTCTGGTTTTCTGGTATCTGCATTCTGCAGTGGTTATTAAAACACTCTAATAATCTAGCATAATATCTATCAACTGTTTCACCTTCTTGTTGAATGCACTGATTAATGCAAGTCCAAACAGCCCTAGGCTTCCACTTTTCAGAGATTCGGTCTGTCAGACCTTTTACTCTGCCATCCAATTCTGCATTAGTATGTGGGAGTGGTCTAAGCTGTGAGTCACGAGGATTCCAGTCGCCACTGATCATGTGCCAATCTGGACCTACAATTTGTCTAACTACTTTTTCTTCCTCTTCTCCGTTCAAATGGTAACTTAATCTCATACCCTTGAAGTCTTCTAAAAATTTTCGAAAATTCACTTTCGGATGGGGAATTCCCTCCGTGGCTTTCCGGATATCTTCCGGTGTCCAAGGTCTATAAACCAAAAGAGTCGGATCCTGTCCTGCCTGTCCTGTCTGAGGATTCGGTACTTCTATGAGTGGACATATTTCTTCCTCACTCATAGCATGTGAATTCCTATTTATTTCACATAGTTCAATCTCCCTTCTCAAGTCGCGTGTTCGAGACCTTGTCTCGATAGGATCCCTGACAAATGGTTTTGATGCTGTGGAAGCAGCTGGGTATAGCGGAGGTGGATCAGCTTGTCCACTCGCTTCATATTCTGGTAAGGGAAGCGGAGGGGGCGAAGGAGGGGCCGTTGCTATTACCAAGTTATTATCTTCTTTGTCTAAGAACATTGTTTTTGAATTTTTTATCTTTTGTTCCCTGCGATTTGCTTCCTCAAGCCACCTATGCGCCTGAGAGACTCCTAATTGTCGTTTCTTTTTTAATTTACCTTTTGCGTCTGTTTTTAGTTGCCTGATGAGTTTAATAAGTGCAAGTTTATCTAAATTACCATCGAATTTATACTTATCAACCCATTTTGAATAATACTTAACATTGTCGGCACGCTGTAATTGCATATATTTCGCGTCTTCAGTTAGAGGCGGGTCTCGGGAACATTTCGTACACTGATTTCCCATTGTTGCCTTGGCTAAGCTGTAAATTGTTATGTAACCCTTCTTATCATGTGGTACCACGGTTCTATACCTTTTCACAGTTTATCTAGAATAACTGCCTAACTGTCCTGTTTCCCTGATCTATGACAAAACAGTAACCCCTTTTTTGTCCCTGATCTGCACATGCAAATCTTCCTGACAAAAACAGTTCTGTAACTAGTCCCTGATCTTAAAACAGAAATAAGGTAATTCCTCCTTACCTGACCCTCCGTGAGTTGATCCACCAGATCGTTGACTCGTCCTCCAATCCTAGATCAGAAACAGTGGCTGGCCTCTTTCGAATGACAATTCAATCGGAGGTCTTTCAAAACAGAAGAGCCGATTTGGCCTCTTTTCCGTACGGATGCATGCCACCGGGCCCAATTCTGACCCAGGCCTAGAGCGAGAGGTACTTTCCGGTCCGAAGGACCAAACTGTCAAAAGAAAATTATACTTTAAAAATGATGAAAACACGGTAGGTTCAGATTAAGGCACTTTAATCTTGCAGCAAGGAGACAAAAACGTGCTATTACAGAGTTTGTCTAACTAGAAACAGGAAATACTTTCATTTTTATACATTCACTAACTAGACATGGCCTACCAAGCTGACGTAACAGATTACCACCTTTTTCATCATCATCTGTTGACCATCATTCCCATGAATTTCTGCTGATTTATCAATTTTTATGTGAAACTTCCTGAGGAAAACAACATGGCCTTGATTACTACCAGTTAGATACATGTTATGTTACCATTCAAGGTACTATGGCTAATTCAAGCACAATGCTAACAGTTCATCTCTAATAATCTTTTGTCTACTTTATCTCTAAGCTACTGCAGCTGCACATGTTCTCATGGTTCGAACAGAGCTGATTGTTTAAGATCATTACATTTACAGAATATAGTATTGTTCATTCATTCGTTCCTGACCTAGCAGATAAGCACCTGTTTCTCAAGTACATTTCCAAAAGGCATAAACATGAATATTGCTGTGCTAGCAGTTACTAGGTCAGAGGGCATCTTGCAAGTTTCAGAAAGCATACTGCAGTTTTCAAAAAGCATCTTTTTCAGTCTCATATGAAATTCAATTTATATATAACATAGTGCATGAAAAATGGAATGAAAAGCGTATTAATTCATTTGATTATTAATTGGCATTAAGCATACACACATTAATACATATTTTTCTAACAGGTATTGTCCTCAAAGTTTGCAAAATAAATGTCAAACAGGAGAGGGCCCAGCACTGATCCCTGTGGTGTCCCACTAGTTATAATGTTTCATTCAGAGAGATTACCAGCAACTTTCATTACCTGGGATCTGTTAAAAAGCCATATTCTGTAGTCTGTAGTACAGCAAACAGTATAAGGTGTTTACCTTAAGTCCAGCTAACCTTTCAATAAAAGCCGTTGCTAGGTCATGATAACCATCACTGCCCACAACTTTTGTAACATTATTAAAGGAGATACCAAGTTCAGCAGACAGGAGCTGTCCTTCACAAAACCATGCTGAGCGGGCAATAGATAAAAAGATATTAAGTCCATTGTACAGGATCTGGCCATTGCAAAACCAAACTGAGAGGGTGGATATATAACAAAATTTGTCTATGCTTAAAATGGTCAACAAGGGCAGCTAGCCTAGTACCTACCTCTGAAGATATATGAAGATACTAAGTTCATAGGACAGGACCTGTCCTTTACAAAACCAGAATGAGTTGGTTGTAGACTAGTTAAGTTACCTACATCTGCATAAATGAGCTCTGCTTGTGATACGTTCCATGGCTTTGCATATAAGGCTGGTAAAGGTAATGGCCTTATAATTACCTTTGCCTGTAGAAGGACCACTGTTGTTCATAGGTAAGTACTAGGCTAACTGCCTTTGTGGGTCATTTTAAGCTTAGCCGATTATGCTTTTAAAGGTGAGAATCATACCCTACACCTTGTAACTGCAAATTAAACACCATAATCATTATATCGACCCTCGTAACCATTATACCAACTGTTTAGTCCAAGTTCAATCAAGTTAGTAGCTTTGGAAGGAGATAATGTTTTTTATTCCCTTTCTCAACTCATTATGTTTTACAATCATCCAGTAAAATCTGGATCTCAGCATTTTTTTCAGCAATGTTCTGCTGAGACTATTTTGGACTCAGTTCATAAAAGAGATTTTCTTATTCATGAAAGGTTAGAAGACAGAGTTTTTGTCTTAGTATATGTCTGTGTATAGTAGACAGTTGATTATCAGAATGTCGATTATCAGAAATGTCAAATATCTGAACACAGCCTTCCAAAGTTTTTGAGTAGGAAAAATCACAAAGTCTGAATTTGTAGATGTTATATGTATTCACTTGTGCATATTTTTTAAGCTTGTAGCCCACTCGTGTGTAGAAAATATTCTTTACTGTTCATTGGAATAACTGAATGGTTGAAAAGCATGCAGAAAAAAAACAAGATTTTGGCAGTTTTATCCAGTTCAGTGCATGTGTGATTATCTGAACAGTTTGATTATCCAAACTACCCTTGATCCCAATTAGTTTGGATAATCGACTCTCTACTGTAGTTGACTTTGATAGAGTTTTCTCAGTGTTTTGTGGTACGTACTGCACAACTTGAGAACAAATCAGTATGAAAGCTGCAGATGAAAAAGTTCAGCATTACCTAAGTATCGTTGGAAATCATTTGACAGACTCTTAGAAAGAAAAATGATTGTCATTCCTCATCCAGTAAAACGAGCTGACTGGTGTGTCACATCTTTCCCAAGTGAAGCCCAACATGATCATTTACTCTCACTCCTCAAGAACTGCTAGACTGAGATAGAAGACCTGGGGTGAATAAAATAACTGCCAGACAATGACAATGTAAAACCTGTTTTTTGTTTTTTTTTCATGCTACTGAAGTTTTTTACTTGTGGATACAATATTGGCAGGGGAGTACTTTAGAAATGCATAAAACAATAAGTCATGGAAAACACTATAGTCGTGTGACAAATAAACAAGCAGCGAGTGAAGGGGTGACTGCATTTCCACAACATTTGGAGGGTGACTAACAGGTCACGTATCAGGCTCTTCTGATAGATGCTCACCTGCTAGGAACCACATTCTCTTAGCAGGTAAGCTGGACCACAGTGTACATTAGGATTGCTCAACGGGTTTCCTCCATATGACCATGACATGCTGTGGTCCCACTAATGGATTCATCTGCACCCTCTGTCCACATAAATCTTCCTCACCTTTTGACTATTGCACAAAATCATTCTTTACAGAACTGGAAAGCTAGATTCCTAAATACTTCTGTCTATTATCTTTTATTAAAAGAATTTTGCTAAAAGTAAGAAAATGAAAAGTTTCAGCTAATTATAGTAACTACATCTGCACTAAGATAACTGCTGTTTTTGCTATTTCTACTGTTAGCTTTCAACTTTGTTTTATATTTATTTAAGCAAAATTTGGACGATTGGATGGGCAATCAGAATTCACTCCGGGAGTTCCACCTGTGTCCTTCTTGGACAGGGGCAATAGGTGTTGTAGGTGCTGATTTTAGTGTCTTCTTGAACCAGACAACTTTGGGAACATGGGTTGAACTTGGTTAGGCTTGTAAGGGCCCTGGGGACATTAGCCTAGCAACGTCCTATGATCCTATGATTACCCCCAGAAAGAATTCGCACTTTAAGCAGAAGGATCATCATTGTCCCTTTCATGGTCCTAACCTCATATCATGAAGGCCAATGTTACACTTTCTAAGTGTCTGTTGTTTACTTCCATTGTATTTGACTTTTTTCAAGTTAGAACGCTGGACACTTGAAGACCTTAGCTGTCTAAATGGAAACAATATAATCAATGGAATCGACATATCAACTTGTCCCTTTAACAAACAGATTTACCCAGCATCCTAGGCTGCTTGTCTCCACTACTCAGTATTGTACTGTCTTGTTCATCTGTTCTGTTAAGTTGTCAGCAAGTCTCCTTTAGGGACCTACACTTGCCTTCTCACCAAGTCGTGTGCGTCATTTACAGAAGGGAGTTATTTGCCTTACGTTGCTCGGAAGGTTCTGGCTCCGGTGCATTACTTGAACTTTACTTTGTTAAAGCTTTCATGTCTAGCAATTACTATTGCAGGTAATATGATGTTAAGTAAGTCAGTGATTCATATTTGTTACAGTTCGCTCAAATAGAAATGCTGGCTGGTCATCATCTGCATCATAAAATGCCACTGAAATTATTGTTTTTTAAAGGATTTATGGCCGTCAGTGGCTAGTTCACTACTGAATAAACTGAATATCAGTTGCCCAGTTAATTACCACTGGGTTACAGTAACCTGATTGTTACCAGGTATAGATAAAGTACTACAGAGGTTTACAGAGAAGACAACTACAGATAATATCAGTTCTAAAGTCCATTCTTACAACACTTGACAAATTCTGTCTCTGCTGCTGCTTTACTTAGGACTATTTCATCAGAAATGATTAAACATCTCTGTATTAATTTTCTCCAATTCCCTGTAATAATCAAGTCTCTTTATTAACTGTATTTATCTTCAAATTCTAGTTTTCCTACTGCTGCTATTTCTCTTTACCTTCTGTAACCTCTTATAGTTTTCATGCCTTTAATTCTCCTGCTCTCTGCTCTCCATTCTTTGCAAACCGCTGAAAATCCCTTTGTTTTAAGGGCTACTTTATTGTCTCTTCCTAAAATTCCGGTGTATCCCCTGTTGCTAGTCAGAATACAACCCTTTCTTTCTTAATGAAATTTCTCAAACAACACTTCAAACTTCTTGCTTTTATAGATGCCTTTTATTTTAGACAAGTGTTAAATTCAAAACCTCGCAGATTATGTCCTTTTAATGTTGCAGTGAATTTTCATATATTTTCCTACTGATAAGTTCTCTGCTGTGACTTAAATCCTTGTTTTCTTCATTTTACTCCACCTTATGTTCTTGTTTCTTTCATTAGTGAATAAAATTGCTCTTTTATTATCTGGCAAAGTAACAAACAGATTGCTTTCTGGAGTTAACAGCAAATGCAGAGAAAGTTAAGTACTTTAAAATTTCATAGTGTGCCTTGATGTAATATCAGCATGCAATGCATAGATGAATGAGACTGGAAGAAATACTAACTGTACTGAATTTATAAACAGAAACTTTGAACTTCATCACGGCTGCCGCTTTTCAAAATTTAGCCAAGTTCATGGCTGTGTCAGTTTCTTCTAAACAAAGTCTTCACTTCTTAAAACTAAAAACTGGAGTTATAAAAATTATGGAATATTTATTTATTTTATTTATTTGCAGTTGGTTTACCAGGATAGTCCATTGGGCCAAGAAGAACCCGTTTTCAATGGAGTCCTGGGGAGAAAAGCTCCAAACAATCAAAGTTACAATAGGTTAAACATGATAATTATACAAGAGTAAGAGATTCAAACAAACAATTACAAAGTAGTAGAGGAAACATTACAGCTAATACAAACTAGAGATGAAACTTTTACAAATAATACAAACTAGTAATGTAGCATACAGGTGGTACAAACAAAGAAGGAATGTTTCAAAGTAATTAATGAGAAGTACGGTTACATATCAGCAATCCTACACGTAAAGGGTACAGTGTGATGTATTATAGTGGATACAGGAATACTTATAAGAAACTTTAATTTGTATCACCTCACTGCACCTTCCTCTAACCTTATTTTATAAGAAGTTTTAGACAATGCAAACTGTATTTTGCAATAATGGTTTATAGCCTAGATTCCATATTTAAGCAATATAATAAATGCTATGCTATTGTGTAATTATATTTCTCCTGTGTGAGTAAAAACACGAGTTGAAGCCAAGTGTTTGTTGAGTTCTAAGGTGTGATATTATGACGCAATAATACATGATTACGGAACACTTTATAACTATTGCACAATGCCTAGTTTCTAAGAATACAATATTGATTTTATCCTATAGCTCTGCTACTGTTGTTCACAAGCTAATCTGAATTCTCAAATCATCATAAATGTTGTATTATACTTCCAATAATAATGATAATTATTATTTTATTATTATTATTATTTAATCATCATTATGTACTGATGTCATTGTGTATGTCAAATACATAATCCAAAGAGATACTTGTTTGGTAAGTCATTGTTGGGAATAGCATAATAAATGCAGAAACACAAAGCCTAAAGGGAGATACATATACATTTATACATTTTATTTATTTTATTTATTATTTTATTTTATTTTACATTTGTTGACCGGGCTAGTCTGGCTGGATACATGTCCATTTTCAGCAGACGCCCGAGGAGAAAAGCTCCACTATGTACTAGTAAACACATTCAAAAAGGACAATAAAAGAAAACAAAAGAAACAAAAATTATAAGAATGTAAAGAACAAATTCAATGTAGTGTAGTTACATTTACAGTAGCACGTTAAGAAAGGTAAACAAAACAAAGGAGAAATACAAGAGGGGATCCATGATCCCATATTTTTCATAACAGATATAAGAATCAAAAATATTTACAATATTAAGAATTATGATAAACAATTAGTGCCTGGGCACTAGTTCTAGGAAACAGAAATTGCACAGCAGGGATGATTAATAGGTTTAAAAACAAGGTGAGGTGACATGTTGCAGTAATATTTCTAATAAAAGGAGAAAGCGACCTTGTAGAGAAAAAAGAAAGTCCATTTGAGAGATAGGCGAGCTACAGAGGGTTAGTATTGAGAGAAGAAGGAGAAGTAATGAAGAGAGGTATAAAGAAAGTTAGATGGGAGGTCAGTCTGGATTCAAGCAAGGGCATAGCCAGTGGGATTTGAGGTAGTTTCTTAGTTGTTTCTTGAAAAGTTGTGATGAGCCCAAAGTAGTCAATTCTGTGGGGAGTTTATTTCAGTATGGGCCAATAGTATTGGTGAACAAGGAGTCACCTGCCTTATTGTGTGACTTGAGAGTGGCTACTAGCAGTTTGTTTGCAGAGCGAAGGGAAGAGAGATTCTTGTAGGGGGCCACAAGGTTATTGAGTATGGGTGTATTAGTAAGGTAATGGAGAATTTTATATGTGATGACTAACTGATGTAATAGAATAAGATGTTGAAGTTCAGGCCAATCAAGCATTTTGAGATTAACACAATGATGTGTGCGAAATGGGGAACCTGTAGCAAACCTAGCAATGCTGTGGTAGGCCGTGGCAAGTTTCTGAAGGTTAGATTTAGAGAGGTTGATAAAAGTTGGGGAGGCGTATAGTAATGTGGAGATGAGATGAGTTTGGTCTAGGGACACTTTAGCAGTTGTTGTTAGAAAGGGCTTAAGTCTGTAGAGGGCTCCTATCTTTTTATTAACAGTTTTGATAGTGAGGTCAATATGGGCATCAAAGTTCAGTTGATTATCTATTATTACACCTAGTAGTTTAGTGGATAAATCAGGTGAGATGAAAGTACCGTTGGTAGATGTAATAGAAAAGGAGAGAGGGGCTGACTTAAGGGTTGGAGAGAATATGAGTAATTTGTTTTTTTTGGGATTAAGGAGGAGACAGATATGTTGGAACCAGTTTTCTGCTGCTGTGAAGACTTTTTGGGTGGAGGAATAAAGTTCAGCTGGAGATGCAGCAGAACAGATGAGAGTTGAATCATCTGCATACTGAATACATGTGGATGTTGGGAGAGAGGAGGACAGGTTATTTATAAATATAGAGAAGAGAAGGGGGCCTAAGATTGATCCTTGGGGGACCCCTATTAGGACTGGGAGCTGAGAAGATAGGTGGTTTTCCCAAAGGACTGCCTGTTTTCTTTCTGTCAGATATGAGTCAAACCAGCGCAAAGCTAAAGAGTCAAGAGCAAGAGATTGTAGAGTGTCTAGCAGAAGTTTATGGTTCACCATATCAAAGGCTTTAGAGAGGTCAAGAAATAATTCTGAGGAGTAAAGGTTGTTATTGCGATTTTTGTTGATAGTGTCTGTGAAGGAGAGGAGAGCAGTAGAAGTACTATGAAAAGGTCTAAAACCATGTTGGGAGTCTGCAAGAAGGGTATTTAGTAGAAGGTGGTTAAGAAGTTGATGGTGAATACAGCATTCCATAATTTTAGATAGTGGCAATAGTAAGGCTATAGGGCGGAAATTAGATAGTTCGTTAGTGTTACCTCCTTTGTGCAGTGGAATAATGTGAGAAACTTTCCAGAGGGAAGGAATAGTAGATTCGGTTATTGCTCTGTTGATTAAAATGGAGACCGGGTAAACTAGTTCAGCAGCAGCTAGCTGGAGATAGTCAGCTGGAAGTTGGTTGGCAGAAGGAGTACATGGTTTGAGTTTTGAAAGTAGCTTATGTATATAGGTTGTGGAGACTGTGTCAAGTTTTAGAGTGGGGCTGTTGGTAAGAGGAGAGGTCTTTTGAAGAGAGGTGGGGGAACCATAGTTTTTGCTAGTGAGGTGACTGTTTCAGAGAAGAAGTTGTTAAAAGTGTTGGCTATTGTAGTGGGAGGGGTCTGGGCTAGGTTAGCAGGAGTGGGTGTTTTGTTATTCCCTGGATGGAGCAGTTTATTGATACCTGTCCAGAAATTTTTGGGGTTATGATTTTGGTTTTGTTGATATTGAAGGTAGAAGGTTTTTTTATCAAGGAGGGTCAGTTTTATTGCAGTATTTCTAAGCTGTCGGAAGTTTTGATGATCTATAGGGTTTTTAGTAGTTTTCCATTTTGTCCAGAGTTTATTTCTTAATAGCATAGTTTGCTTAGTTTCCTTAGGGAGCCATGGAGCAGTTTTGGACCTTATTCTAACTAAGCGTGAGGGGGCGTGATGCTCAAGAATTTGGAGGAATGTGTTGTTAAATAGAGTAACGGCCTCATCAAGTGGGAGGTATTTAAGAGCTGACCAGTTATATTCTTTGAGTTCATTGAGGAAACTTGGAAGATTAAATCTTTTCTTGTTACGTATAGTACGATAGGTAGCCTGTTTGAGATTGTTGTTATTTTGTTTAGTGATGTAGGTGAGAAGATGGTCGCTGATATTGTCAGGGAGTATTCCAGTTTTATATGAGGTGGGATTACTGTTGACCAATATCCAGTCCAAGATGGTCTGTTTATTGGTAGATTTGTGAATCCTGGTAGGGGTGTTTATGGTTCATTGAAAGTTAAAGAGATTGAGGTGTGTAGTGTGTTTGGGAGATATGCAGGAGTTCCAATCAATATTGAAGTCTCCTAAAATTATGGTTTCTTGTGGAAAGGTAGAGGAGAGCCAGCTAAGGATGTTTTCAAGTGAATCTAGGTTGTTGCCTGGAGGGATGTAGGAACATATTATATAGATGGCTTTGCTTTTATTTACTTGGAGTTTGCTGCAGAGTATTTCAGCATTAGCGGGGGAGGGAGGTAGTGAGTCAATTGAGGTCACCTGCAGGTCAGATTTATAGAGTAAAGCAACTCCCCCACCCTTTTTGTTTAGACGATCTAGTCTTAATATGCTGTAGCCAGGAGGAGTAATTAAGTTGTCTTTGGTACCTGGTTTAAGCCAAGTTTCCATGAGACAGAGGATATCAAATGAGTAGAGGTCTATTAAAGCATGGAGTTGTGTTATTTTATTATTCACGCTACGAATATTTAGATGCGCTATTGAAAGGGAGTTTGGAGAAAAAGGTGAATTTAGGTTGTTAGTTGTAGGGTCTGGGATGGTATGGAGTAGGGAGTTATCTGGGCCTGGGTTAGGGTGAATGTCCCCATGTAACAGTAAGAGTGTTTGTGGTGTTGGGAATAAGGTTGAGTTTTTGGAGGGTATTAGGTAGAGCTTTCTGGTGGTGTGATACCTGTTATGGGCTACTCTGTGATAGTGAGGTGGAAGGTAAGGGCAGGAAGACAGGAGGTTAATATGGATTTGTTCAGCTATAGGATGGATAGAGCTAGTATTTTTAGATAAATTGGGTGTTCTGCTAAGGGTAAGGTGCTCATAGGAAGTGAGGGTATGGCATAAAGGAAGAAAAATCAGCAGTAGCAGTAAGTGAGGTAGTTTAAATATGAAGGTCATAGTGGGTGTGATAGGTTTAGAAAGGTTGGTAATGAGTAGTAGTGTGATGGAAGGGAGCAGGGTGAGGCAATTAGATAGGTGTGAAAAGCTTAGAAGTGATAATTAGGCAATAAAGTAGATTGGGTGTGAACTAGTAGGGGGTGTGGTTGGGTAAGTATAAGATTAGGGCCTCTGGGGGTGGGTGGGAATTGGGGGTAGGGTAGGGGAGCGGAGTGAGCCCGCAGGGCGAATGGAGCGGGCTGGAGCAGAGAGAGGTTGAGAGGCAATCAGTTTAACAGAGAGACTAAATTCTACAGGCTAAAGGAAAGGTAAGAAAAACTTTTCTAGTACTACTAAACTGAAAGGTGGGGAGCAAATTTATAACTGATGCTGGAGCAGGGATGGGAGTTTAAGCAGAGAGTTAAAGAAGGAGAAGAGCCAGTAGCTATGGTAATGCTTGATAAGGGCTTGTCTAGATTCTGAAGCTCTCCCTCTAACCAGGATAAGACCCTGTTCAACTTTGCGTTGGGTAAGGGGTAATTACTTGAGTCAAAAGATAGACGCAGGGATAACAGAGAAAGGTTGGACAACAGTGCTAGTGGATTTCTACTGCAAGTAAAAGATAGTTTACCATGGCAAGTAGTGTGCTGCCCTCTAGTGGTGAAAAAAGGGAAAGCACCAGCTCCACTAGGATAGGAGCTGGGGGGAGATATTTAAGACAAAGGTCAGGGGGGGTAGGTCCGCGAGTGTGCTGGTCCTTACAGAATACTCTATATTTAATACACTCACAATTAATATTACATGAAGGCATTCACAAGTTATATTTTAATCCTAAAGATACTCGTGGATAAGACCTACACTGTGAGGCAGACCACAGACAGTCTAGTTAGTTCCTGTGGGGCTTCAAGGATAGGTTTCTTTTGTGTTCAGTTGGTTTTCAGTATCCTTGTCAGGTAACTCAATAGAGGAACAAGCTGAGTCTTAACACAAGGCGTGGTAGACTGTGAGGCAGACCACAGACAGTCTAGGTAGTTCCTGTGGGGCTTCAAGGATAGGTTTCTCTTGTGTTCAGTTGGTTTTCAGTATCCTTGTCAGGTAACGCAATAGAGGAACAAGCTGAGTCTTAACACAAGGCATGGCAGGGACCGCACACCACCCGGAGAGCGAGGGGCTGTTGACTGGGGCAGAGGATACACCGCCAAACTATGCGTGTGTTCAGCATATTGTGGTCATAATTTTTCATTTTTCATTATTTTAGGTTTATTTTACATTTATAACCATTTTTATTTTACATTTATAACTATTTACGTAGGTATTACATGTACTTTCAGTATTTGGGTTGTTTATTATATTTATATTTTTAAAGTTTTACGATGGTTTTGTAATGCAACTATTTGCGGTATATTCAGCTTATTTGTATGACTACACCTTTTAGATATGCTTCAGTTTTGTGTGTCTAAGGTGGGGGGGGTGAATTTGCTGTCATTTTGCTGACATCATGTTTTTTTTGTAAAATGGACCAATAGTATTGAAAGGAGGGAATTTTAAATGGTTTTAACAGCAGGAAGTGATGTTTCTTATTGTCAGAAGAAGTTTGTCAGTGTGACAAATGAAAGTGCTTACCTGGATTATTGCTTTTTATTTATTGTACTTTGGATTATTTTAATTAAAAGGTTTTCTTTTGCTGCCAGACCAGATTCTACTTTTTCATTTTACTTGGTTTTGTGTGGCTCTTATTGCAAGTTTACTCCCATAGCCTGTCCACTAACCAACCCACTGGTCAAGCTGAAAATTCTGTCTAACCAAAAGGTCATTTATTATACCTCATAAGAATTGACTTTCATCTCACACATGCAAACATGAATTCTGCTGCTGTATTTGACATTATTGCCTTTTTTAAAAAAGACAAATTAAATAACTTACCACCATTGCAGTGAAATAATACTTCCTTATTTTACAAATGAGTTATACACCTTTTGGCTTTGTCTGTACCCTCTTTTTCATGTATCTTTTTTCAGAGGTGGCAGTCACTTGGACTGTAAGAATTCCCATTAGGGTACTAACATTTTCTGTCTGCCTTCTTTCCTTGGGATTATTAAATTCTTCTAATTGCTCTTGATTTCATTTCTCACACTCACTAAGCACCACTCTTATCAAGGTTATCACAACTTATCACAGATTTGGGGATACATGGCTAGTGGATTTTAGATTTGTACGCACCTATGAACTTACAAGCTACTTCTGTCGCCTTTCGTTGGGATCATTCCTGAGTCTCTAAGATTATGAAATCTCCAGCGCTGCATGAAGAAACCCTGCAATCCTAAAGTGCTCTATTAATAGGTAAACGAGAAACCCAATAAACCAGACAGATACAACACAGAGAACTATGATCAGATCTCCGAACTTAATTATATTACTATGTGTCAAAGATACAGATGCCAAGAAATTCACCTCTAGAGCTTCAAGGACAGTTTTAAAGTGAAGTAATGCCCCTTCTCTGCGACCAGACAGTAACAACACTTGGGGGTATATAACAAGTGTTACAAACCTCTGGAAGTACTGTTATGGTCACATTTTGCTTTACAGAAGCATGTAACAGATCTATCTTTTTTCTGATTTTGAAGCGTAATCTCCATGCACTACATTAGAATAAATTATGTCTCCACGCAGATGAGAATATGAATATAACAATACCATATTTTCATAAAGACACAGGTGACAAAAGGACTTTTAAAACACTCCACAGAAAATTTTATTTTTATTTATTTAACATTTGTTAACCGGGAAAGTCCGACTTGGAACAAAGCCAATTTTCAGCGGAGGCCTGGGGAGAAATGCTCTAGATGGATGTCTTTGTAATGTGGGAGGAAACTGGAGCACCCAGAGGAAACCCACATGAACACAGGGAGGACATGCAGACTCCACACAGAAGGCACCCCAGACAAGAATTGAACCGGAAAATATCTTGCTGTGAGGTGACAACGCTACCACTGCACCAAAAAAAGCTGTTTGTAAACAAACATATGTCTGCTACCAATTACTGCCTTTATAATTGCTGTTTTCCTTATCAGAGTAATTGTAGTAAGTATTATCTGTTAATGTCAATTAAGTGCAAATTCATGATTAGAGTGCCAGGTAAAAAACCTTGCCCTCCCCCAAGAAACTTGAAGATTAATGATTGTTATTATACACTTCATTATGGGCTCACTGAAGAAAAACTTAAGTTGTTTTAATTCTGGTCTGGAGCAGTAAATACATTAAGTTCCTTCTTTGTTCATATAACATTAAAAATGGAAGGTTGGTAATGCTTTTATGGAAAATCACAAACAGCAAGATAAAACTGAATTAAACATGTGGAAGTATATGGGAGAAAAGTAAAAAAAAATAAAAAAATTAAACTTTGGGACCTGGCTTTATGACCATAGTGAAACTAATAACAACAATGTTCATTTCATTGTATTACTAATTAAACAAATTAATTTGGCGTATACTTTCCTTTCTACCCTTGCTTTTGTAGCCTTTTTTGTTGTTAACTTGGTTGCTTGTGACCTAGATACTTGTTGAAAACAAATATTTATATTTCTAAAAAGACTAACAATATTGTTAAAATGTTGTTAAAATTCTGGCAATATTTAACAGATTCCAGGAGTTTCAATCACAAGCAAAACAAGCAAGTTGGGGCATACCCAGAAGCAAATGTAAATATTTATTTATTATTTATTTATTTTATTTTATATTTGTTGACCGGGATAGTCCAACTGAATGCATGTCCATTTTCAGCAAACGCCCAGGGAGAAAAGCTCCAAACAAAACATACAGGAAAAATAATACAGGAAAAATCATAATATCAATACATGTTGCAAACAGTTTACAGGCTCTGTTCAGTCAAGCAAGTTATACATTCGATCATTATTAAACTTATATAAGTATCTAAACTAACAATTATGTCACAGCTTGTATGTAGTATAAAGTACTGTTTGGCACACAATTATAGAAAGGAGCTAGTCAGGATTAGAACAAGGACATAACCAGTGTGTCTTAAAATGTTGTCTGAGACTTTTTGAATTGAGTTAGTGAGGATACTAGAGTAAGGTCGGCAGGAAGGGAGTTCCAAGTTTTGCCAACAGAGTTGGCAAACAGGGAGCCCCCAGCTGAGTTATTGATTTTGAATGTTTGAACCAGCAGTCTGTTAGATGAGCAAAGTGGCCTGAGGTTACTGTAGGGGCTAATGATGTTTTTAAGTGCAGGCATATTTTCAGATTGGTTGAGTACTTTATACGTCACTACAACCTGGTTGTATTGAAGTAGGCTAGGTAATTTAAGCCACCCTAGAAGATTTAGGTTATGACAGTGGTGTGTCCTAAATGCCGTGCCTGTGGCAAATCTAGCAATGCGGTTATAACAGCTAGAGAGCTTGCTAAGGTTGGATTTGTTCAGATTGGTGAATAAAGGGGAGGCACAGAGAAGGATCGAGCGTAGATGGGAACGGGCAATAGCAGTTCTAGCAAGTGGAGTAAGAAAAGGTTTAATCTTATAAAGGGAGCCAAGGTTTTTATTAATGGTTTTGATAGTTTGGTTGACATGCATATCACATTTAAGGTTATTATCTACTGTAACACATAAGAGTAAATATTTTAGTCAAGATCTGAAAAATGCAACAAAAAAATGAATGCTGAATTCTAGGTAGCCCCACTGTTTTGTGAGGTTCATGTACTCAGTAACCATTAATCGTTGTTTTTAGACATGATAGGGATCAATGTCCTAGTCACATATACAATTTGATGGGCTATACAATAGTAATAACACTAATATTAAGGTTTAAAAGAAAATTAAGTTAATGCACAATAGCTTCCTATGCAAAACCCCCTTCTGTCTCAGCTTTGTTAGGCTCAGCATGAAAACAACCTGTATTCTTTCCTTTTAGAGCATTCATCTGTCAATTAATGAAGCCTGGTGCTATCAGCCCTGGATCCTAACAAAATCATGACAAATAAAGCAAATATTTTTTATCTAAAGAAAAATTAATTTTTCAATGAAGAACTTGGAGTACACCTCCAGCTATGCCTGCCAAATGAGATGCCCTTTATATACGGCAAGCTATTCACACACAGTGGGATGCCATGCTTATTACTTTAAAAGAAATGAGCAGCATAAAGCAATCTGTAAGTGTGGCTGTAGGCAGAATAATAAAAAGTTCAGTGAAATTCAAGAATATCCTGACACATACATGCATGCACAACCAGTTTACTGATGCATAGTTTGTCATTTGAAAATTGTAAGGATGCAAAGAAACAATAAAATAAAATAGGTCAACAAAATGCAGGAAAGGTTTACTAATCTCATGATGTGTGGACGGCATAGTTATATTGTTGTAGTGTCATCAGGACATACTTCTGATGCAGGTAAAATAGTAAGATAGTCTAGAACATGCTGTTTACACTGAAAAAGGTCTTAAGACCAAACAAAATCTTCTGCTTCAAATTGCGGCAAATATAGCTTCTTACGTGCAACAAGCAAACAGCTTACTATAGCTAAATTACAACAGACCGACTTACCTCTCAACCTCTTAGCAAAGGAAATATGGACAAAGCCTAACAATGGGGTACAAAACCCAAAAATAGGGACAATGGTACCATGCATTTTCTGAAGGATTTGAAGTGTCAAACTCTAATGTATATCATTATTTACAGACTTCAGTCCTAAATGATTTTCCAAAAATCCACAAATTTTATGAAAAGCAGACCAACAATATTAGGCAAAAATATGGACAGTTGACTGGTATGCATACAAGAGGCTTCAGCTGAGACTGCAAATGAAGTATCGAAATTAATTTATGCAGCCATCATATCCTTGTAAATTCATAATGCAGTGGCAATACTGCACTCTAACATCATCAGTACCTGCCGACTGTGCCTCCCAACAGCTTGCAGCCATGGGAATCACCCCTTTTGCTCTGCATTACTTATGGCACTGCACTAGTCCATCACATATGTCTAAAGATGGTAGTTTTTTTCACGACAAATTCATCTTGTATTTTGTGATGCACTTCCTGGGTGTTTAAAAACTGAACCAGATTTTGCAGAAACACAAAAACATTTATATAGCAAATTTCTCAGCTGCAAGAAAACACATCAGACTGAAACATGTGAAAGACTAAATATATTTGGCATTAAAGGAAGAATGACAAGAACTGCAGAGGATTAAGGCCATGATTGTGACCCCGATGACCTGGATTCAACTTGCAATTCTTATCAAAGTGGAGAGGAGAGGGTGGGAGACAATGGCTGATGTCAGTTCAGCCATCTGGGGTGGCTGGAAATACTATGTAGGTTTGAGCCTTATGCATGGAACTATCAAACAGGGAACATGCTCGAGCCAGGGGTATCATCTTCATGGCAGCATGTATGTGAATGAGCCTTATACTGCAGTGTCCACTGTGGTGGCACCTGTGTCACACTGCAGAAGCTGAGGGTTTGAGCAACACTGATACTGCAAAGCACAAAGGTTGGTGAAGCAGCACCAAAGGGTACCCTCTCGTCCAGTGGACAATATTATTCAGAGTTTCTATTAATGGTACTCCTGTTCCTGCAAACTTAGATGGTTCAAGAGCAGGATGAACAACTGGACACTCTGACCTGAGATAAGGTGAGAGTCCTGATAGCTACTGGTCATAAGTCAGAGTAGAACAATATGGTAAGGAAAGACGATGAGGAAAAGCAAATCAATAAGATCTATCCAGAACCGGACCTTAGTTCTGCTGCTACTGCTGTTCCTCTTTTACTGTGCGGTTCAACATTTAAAATGGCAGTGTGTGCACTAAAGCACAGAGCAGGTCATGTGGTATGTGTTCAAATGAGGCTAGGTCCTTTGCATGTCTGTGAACTGCTGTATTGCAGAGAAGTGCACAGGTAACATGACACACAGACAAGTGCCACTGCACGCTGTCTACATGCCACATCTAAGCTGTCATGCAAAATGCCTATGTGTGCAAATACGTCAGTCTTCAAGATGGCACTACTCTGTCCTACTCACAACATGAATTATAGGCTACTACTTGTTTCACTGGCTATTCATGGTGGTGGCTCCAAATAATAATAACTCATGCAAAGCAGCGACAGATTAAGTGTACTTTGGACCCTGGGATGTTTTTAATCCATGGACCCCATATGCTTAGTTTTAAGGATGAGACATAAACTCTATAAAATGCAACAAGTAAGCATCTAAAGTTAGTACTCAAGGAAGGAGGTGGGCAAAACAAATAGTCATTTACATAATGGTACTATAACAAGTTTTCTTTCTGAATGATATCTTTGACAGGAAGTATGCACACTGCCAACAAGTGAGCAATACAGTATGAGAAATGGAGACCCACAGAGTACCATAAATCACCATGAATCTTAAGGAAGCATTCCTCTGTGTGTGTCCTGAGAGGTATGATGGAAGTCATTGGACAACTCTAGTAGGTTAAACACAATGGAAGTGCAGGCTGTCCAGCAGGTGCATACAACCTCTTTAAAGTCATAATACTCAGCCACCCCTGTAGTGCCTTTTTTTGGCAAGGATCAAATGACAAACTTGCCACCATAGCAGGTATAAGTAAGCAAAATCTGAGGATAATGCTACTCAGTACTAAAAGTCTAAACCTCAAAATGCACTCACTCGAGGCACTCCTTAAAATAGAGAACATCGACATCTGTGCAGTGACGGAGACCTGGTTCAAGGCTCCAGAGAGCACCCCTGCATTACCAGGCTATAACTCATACCACACCTTTCGGCCACCTAACCTGGACCGAAACACTAAAGGAGGAGGCATGTCCACATTCATTAAGGATATCCACACCTCCAGGCTAGTTGCTCAACATAATGCATCCAAAATTATCCAAGTGCAACTAACATTAGGCGAGACTGCAATCCAGATTGTAGCTTGTTACAGATCCTCCACCATGCCCAGGATGCCCACTCCACATTTCTTGATGTACTGGGTAATATTCAGGTAGAGCCCAATACCCTAATAATGGGCGATTTCAACTACCTCACCATCAACTGGGAAAACTACTCATGTACTAATTCATTTGCTCAAGGCTTTCTGGAATTCATAAATTCCAACACCCTGGATCAGCTTGTCCATACCCCCACCAGGGGCAACAATATCCTGGACCTGGTCATTACCAATATGGGCAACCGATGTTCCATGCCAGAGATCAACTCCTCGCTGGTCATTTCCAACCCTAAGCTAATCACCCAAGACATCAACATCCTGGTCCCACCCTCCATTAAGGAAAACACCGTAAAAAACTTCTCCAAAGCCAACTTCATGCTTCTTAAGACAGAAGTGGCAAGCTTCATGACACCCATACAGATGGAATATAGAGGTACGACTGCTGAATCCTATACAAATGCACTGTGTAAGCACATACACAAGTGCATGGATAGTGCCATCCCCAACAGAACCAAGACACTATTCTTCAAAAAAAGGAAGCCAATCTGGTGGACCCCTGCCATAAACAAACTCTACAACAGAAGGAAGAAGCTGTTGCAAAAAAGAGTAAAATCACCTGATTTCAGGAACTTCCTGGGTCAGCCTCAGTAAGAAGCTGAGATCTCTCATAAAATCCTCCAAAGCTAGTTATGAAAATAAAACTGCCACTGATTCTAAAGACAACCACAAAGCATTCTACAGCTATGTCAAGAATCTCAATGGCAACACTCAGATCTGCTCTGAGCTACAGCACAATGGCAGTAGATATACAGAACCAACTTCTATTGCCAACATCCTGGCAGATAGGTTTAGTGAAAACTTCACCCCCCCATCACCCCCCAAAGGAGCCATCACTATACTGGAAGAATGCAAAGCCCCTGTAATCATGGCTGCACAAGTAAAGATCACACTCTCCAAAGCCAAGAACACAGCATTCATGGGACCTGACAACATCCCAGGCTGCTTTCTGCACGAACTACAGAAGGAACTGGCAGCCCACCTAAGTACCATGTTCAATCATAGCCTCACTTCAGGCTTTGTGCCTACTGAATGGCACACAGCGACAGTTATCCCACTACACAAAGGGGGTGCCACCACGGACCCCGGGAACTACCACCCCATTAGCCTGATGAGCCTGGTCTGCAAGGCCATGGAATGTATCATCTTGGAGCTTATAAACAAGAACATAAGTAACCTCCAATCTCTGGACTCCACTCAGTTTGGGTTTGTAAAAGGTAGGTCATGTCTCCTAAACCTGATTGACTTCTTTGAAGCAGTCACCAGAGCCATGGATGAGGGTAAGATGGTGCACACAGCCTATCTTGACCTCGTCAAGGTTTTTGACACCATCCCTCACTCTGGAATTACAGATAAACTCGCTACACTGGGCATAAATCCCTTTGTCACTTCAGACCAGTGACAAGTGGAGTACCAGAGGGCTCAGTCCTGGGTCCCCTCCTGTTTGTCATCTTCTTCTCAGAAGTCCAGGCTAATACAGCAGGTCTTTGGCTAATGAAGTTCACAGATGACTGCAAACTAGGTGCCAGAATAGAATTGCCTAATGATGTGGACATTCTATAAATGGGCCTCACTGAGACAGATGTCTGGTGTCAAAGTCATGGCCTCAAGCTCAATGCCAAGAAGTGCATTGTTATCCCCTTTGGGAAAAACACTGTACTCATGAACTACCACATAGGCAGTAGCCTACTAAACACTAAAAGTGTCGTGAGACCTTGGGACACAGGTGGACAGTAGTCTCTCCTTTGATAATCACATTGCCACAGTAGTCGGGAAATCCTTCTATGTGGCACACCTCATCACAAAGGGGTTCACCTCCAGAAAAAAAGAGGTCATTGTTCCTCTCTACTCATCCCTCATTAGACCCATTATAGAGTACAACGCCCCGTTTGGCATGTACCTCGCAAGATATCTACAACAACTAGAAAGGCCACAGAAATACCTCAATAGGATTACCGGCCTCAAACAGATGCCATAAGCAGACCATTACAAAAAACTCCAGCTCTACTCCGTCACTTATCACCTACTCAGAGGTGACCTCTGCCTAACATACAAAGCCATGTCAAACCCAGATCTGTTGGACATACTACACTTAAAGAAACCCCAATCCCTCCGAGCCACATGCTCTAGGGACCTAAACCTTGCCACCACAATAAACAGAACATGCTGGAGGGATAGAGTCCTATCCCAGAGACTTCCCATGCTCTGGAACAGACTACCCATTCATGTCAAGCAAAGCTCCTCATTAGCCCTCTTTAAGAAAAATCTCAACAACTGGATGGGAAATAGTGAGTTCACCCCGGGGATCACTTCTGTGGCTCTGCTAGACAGGGGCGCAGGAAAATAACTTTCTTGGATGGTGAAAGCCAGGGAACTTTTTGGGCTAGGCCTATATAGGCCTCAGGGGTAATAGCTTAGTACCTGCCTATGAGCCTATGAACCTATGAACCTAAGATGTCCAAAATCTTACCATCAATATATTATAATGAAAAAAAAATCTTGTCATTTTTTACAAAATTGCGCAAACTTCGAGTATCTTATAAACTGCACTCCCTAGGCCCATAGTTATCAGACAGACAAGTTATTTTTCTTTTTATGACTGCAAACAATTCATTTCTGACTGTATGTTTTCAGAAGTTATAAAAAATATGAAAAATTATCTTACATGTGTAAAGCCAACAGTTACTTAAAGCATGCAGGTGCAACTCCCTTGGGTAACCTACATCCTGGAATGTGAACACAAATTATGCCCACACATTGTGACAAACTATTGACATTTTCATGTAATAACTATAATCCTAAATGTCTTCCTTAACCCCCAAACTGTTTTCCCAACCCTAGTCCTGAAATCCACTACTAATTCAAAAACTCCATCCCTCTACCTAAACCTAAACTGTCTTCCCTAACTCCAAAACCAAATGACTACTAGTAAAAATCTAGGCCAAGCCCAAAAAATTTGCCTCAGAATGCAATAAAGTGAACTATCTGCCCACAACAGAAAAAAAAAAAAAAACTGAAACTACTTTAAATAGTCTATGAACAATGCTGGCATATGTACTGTTTTTGTTGGCCTAACTCACTGGTCCACTACTTTGGCACACATTCTGCCTGCATACTTTAAGTAACCACGGTCATGATTATCAGGTAGATCCATCTCTTCTATACAGCATTACAGACAGACAGTGATGGCATATTTTTCTGTATTTCAAACTAAGCATCTCAATAACACATGGCCACCCAGAAAATGTACATGTAAATATAAAACCATACATATCGAGTATTGTGCAGTGGTTACAATTTCTACTGCAGAAGAAAGCTAGACAAACATTCACAGGATCTTTTCATTTGTCGTACATGGCCCCAAAGATGTGCTGTTTGCCTTTAACAGGAAAGTCAATCAACTGAAAAAGCCGAGCTCAGTATAATGTAAGGAACTATGGGTGTCAAACAGAGAAAATGGCGAAAAATACATACACAATATTGTATCTTTAAGATGATTTGTTACTTAATTATGGTATGTAAATTTAATAGGCTTGTGATTGGGTGTGATATATCTACCTTGGCATTTTTTTTAAAGATGTGTTTCTGAAGAAGTCTGATGGTTTAGAAGAAAGCAGAGACTAAATATTTTGTACTCTAAAATTGTCCCCTTTGTGCCTTTCTACCATGGAACATGTTTTGCTGGCCACTGAAGGTATTTTTTTTTTAATTTTTGAGAGAGTCTCAGTTTCATCCTTTGCCTACTTGCCTGACAGTCAGGTTAATGTATTATGTCTTTCTGTAGCTGAAGGGGTAGGGCAGTAAATTGTTTCAGGAGTCATCAGCTTTTGGGACTCCTCGACATACATGTGAAAGCCAATGCATAACCAAGGAGTCCTGAGAGAGGCAAACACAAGTGCTTAAAAATCTTTTAGTCAACTTCTGATTATGTGTAGAAAACACTGCATCAGATGAACATATTGGTCGTATTCTTATAAATTGAGATTTAGGAATGTTTCAAATGATGTGTTTAGGGTGAAAACTATGTGACTGCAACAGGGTATTAACCTCGGGATGTTTCCTGTGTACCTCACTCAACAAAGTTCCATCCTCTTTTACACTTATATTAACATCCAAAAAACTATTTGTGTAAGACTAAAACTAGCCGTGAAATGAAGACCCTATTTATTATCATTAAGCTATAAGTTCATAAATTCATAGGTGTGTACTAGGCTAATGGCCCTAGAGCCTTTGCAAGCCTAGCTCATAGGATTACCCTGGCATTGTGCCACCCGACTTTAGTTCCCAGTGCCTCTGTCAAGTAGAGCCACTGGAGTGATCCCCAGGGTGAATTTTCTATTTCCTGTCCACTCATCAAGATTTCTCTTGAAGAGGGCCAGTGAGGTGCTCTGCTTGACATGTCTGGGAAGTCTATTCCATAGCATAGGCAGTCACTGGGTTATGAACCTGTCCCTCCAGCATGTTCTGTTGATTGTGGTAATGAGGTTGAGGTCTCTGGAGTGTGTGGTGCAGAGGGATTGGGATTTCTGTAGATGTAGCATTTCTAACAGAGCTATGTTAGAAATGAATATGAAACAAATATCATGTTTATATATGTATATAAACATATTGAATATGAAACAAATTAATTAAGATTAAGATAATCGACCCTTGACTGCTACACCAACCAACAGTCATCAAAGTATTTGGGCCAGATATCCATAGATTCTAGATAAAGATTATGCATAGGATCATAAATAAACTATTCCTCCACATAACCCATGAACAAATCCAGTTGCCCCCCATTGCTGTACCCTTCAGTTGTAGGTAACATTCCTGTTCAAAATAAAACACGTTTTTAGTTAATACATGTTCAGTTAAACAAACTAATAATGTATTAAAACCCGGATTATATAAAGATATTCTTTTTTTTCAAATATAATTTTTATTAGAATGTTTTCCATATTTATTTAACTGCAGTGAAACAGTACAACACAAGTTGAAGATATACATATCAAATGATTACATACAATTGTAAATACATAATGCATAGAAATCACAAGGCATATGTGATGACTGACTTTGATGTTTTAATAAGAGTTGAGCATGCCCTGCAAAGCTAAATGTGAACTTATATTGCAAACACCTTGTCTAACAACTGGTCGTTAAATTTGACAGTATAATGTTAATCATTGTTATTTTCTCAGAAAAAGAAATAAAACCATATATCTGAGCCTAACAGGCAACTATTTACAAATATTTACACATATAAAGATATTCTATCTAACCAATACTCGAGTGCTTGTAGGCCAGCCCAGTGGGGAATATTGGTATAGAGGGACATCACATCAAGAGTGCACATATACCACCCCAATTCCATCTGTGTATCATTGATTATATTCAAAAACTCTGTGGTATCTTGTATCCTAGGCCTAACATGAACTAGTAAAGGTTTCAAGTATTGTGTCAAAAAGCAGATAATGGTTTTGTTAATGACCCCATACCTGGGAATTGTTGTATATTCTTATGTGTCTTGGGCAACATATAGAAATATTGTTTCAAGGGATCCTTAACCATAAGTGGTAACTTGGTATCCTGACTAATGATACCTTCTTCACAGGCCAATTCCAAAAATTGGTCAGTCTTATTCTTAAAAACTGGTGTAGGATCCAAATACATTCTTTGATAAGTGCCTATATCTTATAATTGTCTATGTGCCTCAGTTTCATATATATTCCAATTCCATACCACAACCTCTCCCCCTTCATCAGCTGGGCTGACAACAACCATTTGAGGTTATCCAATGCTTGCTGCTGTGTAGATGAAAGGTTATGGGACGAAATCCTTAAATGAGATCCATAAGTAAAATGTAAGTCTCTCTACACTAACTTTTGAAACACCATGTCATTCCTGTTGAGAGGTGGCACAAATATAGAGGGTCTAAAACAAAATTGTTGGGGTTCACACTCATCTCTGTGTGGCTGGTTATAAAAAAATAACCTAAGATTTAATAACCTGCAAAAATTAATAACATCTTGCACAAAAACATCCTCCGAAACTAAATAACTGGGTACAAAGCCAAGACCTTTACTCAATAATTGTAATTCATCTGCATTCAAAACACAAGACAAAATATTCAATACATTCTTTTCCTTTACTGTGTAATCATCAGTTGTAATAATATTTATAATGTTTGATTGATACCTACGATGTTTGCGTTGGTTTACTTTTATAAAGGCGATACACAGTCGGGCGAACAGCAATTGTTTGAAAGGCTGTTTGCAAGTTTTGCAAAAGCCGAAAGAAAAAAGGGTCAAATGTGCAATGAGCAAATGCACAGTAACATTTGCTCATTGCACATTCGACATTGTAGGGCAGATTGCTCTATAGTTGGGATCGGAAAATGGTCCCTTTCCCCACTGTAGTGTGATCTCAGAGTTAGAATAGTAAAGTGGGGGGGGGTGCAGGGGGGGCTTGCTTCCTGTTTTACATTTCTTTTTTTTTTGCGTTCGATATTAATGTTCGAAAAACAGCGGATCTGCTTTTCGATTTGCTGTTTTTCAAACATTACGGACTGTCGGCATTTTCACTTTCATGGTTACGAGTCACTCATATGAGCATTTGCACCACTGTGAATTGCCTTTATAAAGGTAAACTGTTTGCATCCACCCCTCCTGGATCACCTAAAGGGAAACCCTCATTTCTTTTCTTGGCCATAGGTGAAGTAATAGGAGTCCCTAACTCTGTGTCTGTGGCTGAAGCGAAATCCTCTTGAGATGTACCTGAGGCCCCAAAACCAACTCCATACTTTTTGAGAATTTTTTTTTTTCCTCTTACATCTAAGCTGAGGCTGGGAAGGTGGTCTGACCTCAGAAAATGTAACATTTTTTTGAGAAGCAAAGGGTTTACCATATTTGTAATCCCTTGAGTCTCGTGAAAATTTCTTGAGCATGTGTATTTTTAGATCTCTCTCTACATTTATTAATTCTTGTGTAAGGTGCTCAAATTGTTCCTTATATGATGTATCATTTTCATATGCTTTCAAATTATCACAAAGTTGACTGACCTAGACAAACATAGGAACCAAGTCCCAGCCACTGATAAAGGTAACTGCCAAATAAACACCGAAAATCCAAAGCATAAAAATTGGCAGAAACAGCAGAGCTTCACCCAGTAAAAATATGTATTTGTAAAAATGGACCAGATAAGCATGTTCACATTGTAAAAACAAAACTTCTTCAGATCATAAAAAACACAGAATCACAGCTCAGTTTAAAAACAGTTAGATATTCAATCAGCGAGATTAAAAGGTAGAATTTTTAGTCATTCTTATGAGATTAGGACTTGCAATATGAACAATGCACTAGCTAAACATATTAAAGAAAATGTTGGACATAAGTTTGTTTTTAGAGTACTCCAAATAGTGCATGTGGGTCACCAGGGGGCTGATCTCACTAACTGTACTGAAACAGTAGAACTTAAATGGATCTTGAGGCTACAGGCTGATAAACATCCTGGTACTAATGCTTGTGTCCTTCTACAGCGTGTATTGAAAGGGAGGAAATTGGTTTAATGAAGTGATGAATTAACATAGCTCATTGAATATCCAACTGTTTTTAAACTGAGCTGTGATTCTGTGTTTTTATGATCTGAGGAAACGTTGGTTTTACAACATGAAAGTGCTTATTTGTTCCATTTTTACAAATAAATATTTTTACTGTGTGAAGCAGTGGAGTTCCTGCCAATTCTTTATGATTTGGATGCTAAAGCTGACTGACCTGAGTAACTAACTCACTAGTTCTACATTCATAAAAAGTGTAAAGGACATTAACAAATGACATAGAGGCTTCCTGTACATGCTATTCCGACAAAAGTTTATCATCAGGGGACTCTATGTCACAGTCTTCTAAATGATCAACTTGTCTCTTTGAATGTTCCCTTTTAATATAAGAATGTGGACCTTTTGATTTACAAAACCTTTTGAAATTATTCCATTTATTGCATTTGTGGCATTACTGACCAAAAGCTAAACATTTTTCTCTTTTAGGCTCATGATTTCACCACAGTTATGACAATTGGCTATGAAACTGGGTATAGGCACATGCTTTGAGTTTGCTGACTCACTGTTATGCTTTGCTGAGACTGTGCGGTTTCCGGAGCACACCTTGGAATTTGTTAGAAAGCTATGGGGTTTCCCTTTAAGTGTTGCAGGGTTTACAATTGCAGCCATGTGCTTGCACCTGTTTCTATTAACCACATGCCGCATACTATCAACATGGGCTTTAGAAGTTACTGGAAGCATGCATCTCTCATTTGTAAGCATATTTGTGTGCATTTCTGTAAGCTCATATATCTGACAAATCTCAATGGCCTTATTCAAATTTAAATCACCTTCAAGAAGCAAAGTCTTTCTCACAACATCAACTTTAATACCAAACACATCTGTCTTTTATCAACTCATCCCTTAAATCACCAAATCTGCATGTTCTAGCTTTGAAAAACAAGACTGTTATATATTTACTTGGAACAGAGGCAATTTTCAGCAGAGGCCCGGTGAGAAACTCTCCAGACGCATATCTTTCAAACGTGGGAGGAAACAGGAGCACCCGGAGGGAACCCACACGAATGCAGACTCAACACAGAAGGCACCCCAGCCAAGAATCTTAGCAGAGAATCCCTTGCTGTAAGGCAACAATGCTACCGCTGCAGCACTGCACCATCCAGTATATAGATATAGATATATATATATATATATATATATATATATATATATTTTATATATATATATATATATATATATATATATATATATATATATATATATATATATATATATATGGGTCTACTTTAAAACACCGACTATGAGAACACCGAGACCAGATCGACAACTGAGATGACCGACAGTTTAAAAGCATAAAACTTCACATGTCCGACAAACCACAATCCCGACAATCAACAAAACAAATACCTTTTCGGAAAAACACACATATAACAAAAGCACAACAAAAACCTTACAAACCTACACTAAACCTTACATACACAACTATATATGCACTAACCTTAACCCAAACCCTAACCCTAAGGTCCGACACTATCGCACACTCACCTAACCCGCACCCTAACCCTAACCCTAACTCACTTAACCCGCCCCTAACCCTAAAGTCTGTCACTATCGCACACTTACCTTACCTGCACCCTAACCCTAACTCACTTAACCCGCCCCTAACCCTAAAGTCTGTCACTATCACACACTTACCTTAACATGTTGGTGGTCTCAGCATCGGGCTTTTAAATCGGTGTTTTGTGTGTCGATGTTTTTAAGTAGACCCATATATATATATATATATATATATATATATATATATATATATATATATATATATACACACACACACACACACACACACACACACACACACACACACACACACACACACCAGGCTTTTGATCCCTTGTGTAAAATAAGTCCTTTTCCATTGTAACATTTGTTTGGGGATTACACATTCCTCTAAATTTACAATTCAAGCACTCATGGTCTTCCCTAGATTCAGCCGGTACAACTATATGATGGTTTCCCCCTCTCCTGCAAAGACAGCAGGTGCATATACAAATGAATGCTCCCTTTCTGTGACTTTTGAACCAGCTAAATTAAGCAGAATAAATGCTTTTGTACTGCCATCTTTATCAGGAAGTGCAGCCTGCATGAAAATATCATATTCCTGCTGGAACATTCTCCAATTCTCTGCAATATTATTGTCAAACAGTGCAGCTGGTTGTAGAAATCCATTTTCCATACCAACAAATTATGCCCAAACGCACTGAAAACTATGGCCCTTGTAATTATGTATAAACAAGCTGCTGTATGTGCTTGTAATAACATTCAAATGCACAATAAACTCTTCGAAGTACTGTACTTTGTGAACGATGCTCTGTAATGACTGTATTTTGTGAAATAACTGTACTGTAACACTGCACAAACGTGAACACTTCATACACTTCAGACAACTCGAATAGCTTTGATTAATGCAAAACAGTAGTGCTTAGCAAAAAAATGTGGTTGTTTCCCTTATTTTATTCATTTTATGCAATTCAGACTTTATTTCAAACATTTTCTGTAGTTATTTCAAATATTTCTGTGTATATGTGTATATATATATATATATATATATATATATATATATATGTGTGTATCGTAATAGGGGATATGAAAATTTGAAATGCACATTGCACAGACAATAAAGTCCATAAAAAAGTCGGAACCCTGTATAGATGCAAAAAGTACCTCACCAATGACAGTAAAGCCACCATCGCAAGAACCCACCTACCATCCACAATCCTCTATACCTCCCCATACTCATCAACCCAAATAAAGCAGACTTTAACAAACTAAACACCTACTACAATAAAATAGCTAGGTTTGCTTCTGACTCACCCTTCAGGACACACCACTGCACAGCAATCAGGCAACTATCCTGGCTAGAATTACCCAACCTGCTCTCATATAACCAGCTTACCATACCCACCAAATTCTATATTATCCCGATAGCATTCCTGCTCTTCAAGTTCTTCTTAATATCTACTCTAACAACGGCTATTAAGATTTAGCTGTACTGTTTACTGTAATACGCTGTGCTCCTTAAACTATATTTACTTTTTGCTCCTTTCTTGACTTTGAAACTGTACCTTATTAACTTTTTGACTCTGTACTGTACTTTATAATATGTATTTACTGTGTTTGCTGTGCTAATCTTTGTGGAACATTTCTGCCCTGGCCTCCGCTGAAAATGGGATCCATGCCCAGTCGGACTTTCCTGGTAAACAAATGTAAAATAATAAATAATAACATAAATAAAGTTTTGATAAAACATGTCAATCTAACTTCATTACTTATTGTTTCATATTTTAATAACATTGTTACATAAAATCTAATGTATTGTTTTCAAAAATATTTTTGTTACTTATGAATTTGCTACTTTTATGTAACTACATCAGCATTGCAAAATGCTTCAGTTATGTGTCCATTGCCTTTGTCAACTGCACAATTGTAATTGTAGCATATTGTTTCGTACTAGACCTTAATGCTGTTTATTTTACTCCTGTGCTGAGCCTGAAATATGTCCTGATGGAATCAGTGTTCTACCCCAGGCAGCAAATCTAAATAAAATAACATTTTTTTTTAGGATATAATCCTTTCTTTCATGCAAACAAATATATTTATCATATCACAACTATTACCTTGTATTTAGTTTAAGAAACACACAGGTTCTGAGTTAAGTAAACATTCCTGCACCAGTCCAAACATCCTGTCTGTGATTATCATAACTATTTACTGAAGTGCAAAGAAATAGCTAGAAGCAAAAGTCAGATACTTTGCAATAAGGCAATTGTACAGGATGGGTTTAAAAGGAAATAATTAAAATGGTATCACTGAACAGCCCACTTGGTATTGTCAAGGGAACGAAACTGACATAAAGCTGGGCAGACAGTGGAGTTAAGTAATATACCTTAACACAAATGAGATTATGAAAGTGATAAATTAAGTCATGCTTCAGAATGATGACAGTTTAAGTAAGGAAAATTAAAGTAAGCAAACTCTGGGTAAATATTAGATTTGCTGAGAGACATGCTGTACAGAGACTACTGCAATGTGCAAGCTAAGGTTAGCCTTATTTGACTCCACTCCTTGGTTGTTTGCTAGTCCAGTCATACATGGCTGAAGGCAGAATGGAATCTACTGGTCAGAAATTTTTTAAGTGTGTAAGTGTACGCACATCCTGCAGTAGGCATCAGAAGAACATGTGCTACTCAAGAAAAACATGGTTGGCCTTCAACTCCACAAGTGCTGCCCACCATGGTGATACCTACATGCCAAGTGCTGCCCACCATGGTGAAGCCTACATGCCAAGTGCTGCCCACCATGGTGATACCTGCATGCCAAGTGCTGCCCATCATGGTGAAGCCTGAATGCCAAGTGCTGCCCACCATGGTGAAGCCTGCATGTCAAGTACTGCCCACCATGGGGATGCCCGCATGCTTCCACACAAGTCTTTCCTTTGGATTCACTCCTATGCACTCTGAGTAGCATGTGGCCATTTGAGATATTCACCATTGGTGCAACACCTAATGATCAAAGCAATCTTTGCATTAATATCCCAAGTTCTATACTCACTCCAGTCAGTGCAAGACCATCCTAATTCACCCAAGAATTCACTCTAAGTACAGATCTTCTTCATCTCACATTGCTGCAGTCCTTACACTTGGGTAGTCCGCTGTCCTCGGTCGGCCCGAATATCAAAGTATAAGGCTGACGTCGGTCAAGGCGCATTAGACTGACATCAGAACGTCAGGGTACAAATGCGCATGACCGACGTCATATCCCCAGTCTTTTTTGCCGCATGGTCCGATGCAGAAGCAGCGTTGCAAGTGCCGTTCGGCGTTCTGAAATTTTTCGAATTCGGAGTTTCAGACCAAGTCAAAGTTGGCTAAGTACCCGTTGGGAATATTTTAGTTTTTCTTGCCTCAGTGGTTTACCGGATGTCAGAAAAGTGAATAACTGTATTTCTTGTGGGAAACAGATACCGCATAGAGATTATCATACTTTGTGTATTCCTTGTTTAGGGCCTGAGCACGACGTTGTTGGGTGTCACTTTTGTGCTAGATTCAATAAGCGCACTATTAAGAGAAGGTTAGATTGTGCCAGGTTAGTCTTCGCGAAGCTGTGCAATTATAATCTGCCGTCCGAAGCTCCGGCCCGCTTCTTCGAAGAAGCGCAAGGATAAGGCAGCTAAGCCCAGGTTAGACGAGTCGTCCGTACCGGACGCTGGTTCTTTAGAGGTGTCGGTGGAGCCGGTGGTTCCACCGGAGGTTTCTCTGGAGTCCCAGGGGGAGACCTTGTTATTGCAAGATGTGGCCTCTCAGGAGGCAGGTCAGGCTGAAGGGGCTTCTCAGGTTACTGTACTCTCCTCCCTTCCCAGGATGGTTAGGCCTTCTCCTTCTGTTTCCAAGGCTTCTCCCAGAGGCAGGCCAGGTTTAGCTTCAGTTGGTGTCACTCCTAGTTCTTCAGGATCTGTGCCCAAGAAGCATATGCTTAAAATGGCAGAAGATTTGATTACCTTGATTAGGGGTTCTTTGCCCCCTCCTGATAAGAGGCCTAGGGTGGAGCCTGAGTTGGGGAGTTTTGGGCAGGCTTCAGATGTTTCAGAGTCTTCGGCTGAAGACTTGCAGGAGTACTCTCCTTATTCTGATTCTGATGTGGATGATTCTACTCCTTCTGCTTCTCCTCCTGAGGATTTTTCTTTTTCAGAGACTCTTCATTCCATGAGGGAGCATTTTAAGTGGGAAGGTCAGGACATCTCTGATTCCAGGAAAAGGCTTAGGGAATTTTTGTTTCTACCCCAGCATAGACCTTTGGCTATACCTCCTGTTCTGGATGTTGTGGAGGATGTGTTTGCAGAGGCCTCTCTTAATCCTGATTCTTTGCCTCCTGCTCCTGTTAAGCCGGATAGGTATTATAGGGTGCCTGAAGCTCATAAGTATCTTTTTAAGAGTCCTAGGGCGGACCCAGAAACTGTTAGTCAGGGGCCTAAGGGTGTTAAGGCTTCTGTTGTTAAAAATCCAGTTCCTCCAGATAAAGAGGCCAGGGCTTTGGATAGATGGGGAAAGAAAGTCTATACTTCTTCCACCCTTGCTATGAGGGCTCTGAATTGCCAGTTTCACATGTTGAAATACCAAAACTATCTACTGTCTCAATTGAAGTCTAAGGTAGATGCTCTGGCGGAAGGTATTGACTGTAAAGAGTTACAAGATTTGGTACATGTCTCTGAACAAGTGGGTAAGCATTCTTTGCAATGTGGTTTTGATGCTGTACAGGCCTCGTCTAGGGTGGCTGCCACTGGATCAGTTCTTCGCAGGCACGCCTGGCTAAGGGATCAGAATTTAGCTGACCATGTTAAGACAAGGATTTTAGATGCTCCTTTACAATCTGATGTGTTATTTGGTTCACCTGTTGAGGCAGTCTTAAAGAAAATGGAAGATAAGGCTAAGTCTATGCAGACTGTTAAAGATTTTTTGCAGGTTCAGCCTCCGAAGTTTAGCAGAAATTGGCCTACCAAGGGGTGAACGTATCCTTCTTATGATTTCCAGTCTAGGGGTAGGTCTAGACGTGGTAGGGGCAGAGCTCAGGGCTCTTTCAGGCCTAGAACAGGGAGTTCACCTGCACAGTCTTCGGGTGAGGGCAGGGGTCAGTCCTTTCGTAAACAGACCCAATGACCTACCTTTTCAGCTGCCAGAGCCTTCTCGTCTGGCAGCACCTTTGGGAGGAAGGTTGGCACTTTTCAAGGAAAATTGGAGTTTAATTACCCAAGACAGATGGGTATTAGATATCATACACCAAGGTTACAGATTTTATTTCCATACCTTGCCTCCTTTCAAAGGCATGCCAGACGTTCCTCCTCAGCAAAGAATAGAGGCTCACAAACAAATTTCTCTGCTGCTCTAAATAGGAGCCATACAACCGGTCCCTCTGTCAGAAGTGGGCCTAGGATTTTATTCTCGCCTGTTCCTAGTACCAAAGAAGGGGAACACGTGGAGACCAATTTTGGATTTATCTATCCTCAACACTTATCTGGACATTCCCAAGTTCAAAATGTTGACGTTACAACAGCTTTCACCTCTGCTGGGCAAAGATCACTGGATGGTGACTCTGGATCTCAAGGAGGCTTACCTTCATGTTCCTATCAGGCTAAGTTGCAGGAAGTATCTACGTTTTCGGGCTGGGACTTCTCATTATCAGTTCTCTGCATTGCCCTTTGGCTTATCTACTGCACCCAGAGTGTTCACGAAGGTTCTGGCTCCAGTGATAGCTTTCTTCAGGCTAAAAGGAATACAGATCTATCCTTATTTGGACGATTGCCTGATTCTGGCTCAAGGAAAGGACGAACTTCTTCATCATCTACACTATGTGATAGCAGTGCTAAGATGCCTGGGGTATTCTGTGAACGAAATAAAGTCCAGTCTAGTACCCTCTCAGGACATGTGCTTTCTGGGTGTGAGACTGAATACAGCATCCCAGATGGCCTTTTTGACCCCGGACAAACAAAAGACTCTTTCTCTTTACTTCCATCAATTGTCTCATCAGTCCAGGCTGACTGCAAGGACAGTCCTTCAAGCCTTGGGGTTCATGGCATCTTGTATTCTGGTGCTTCCCAATGCCAAACTGCATATGAGGAAGCTACAATGGTATCTCAAAATGTATGGACACAGCACTGCCAAGATATGGACACTGTCATTCAGATAATACCTTGCATTCAAAAGGAATTTTTGTGGTGGGCTCAGGAATGTCACCTAAACAAGGGACTCTCTGTGACCCGGCCAGAGGCGAGTCAGATTCTAACGACAGATGCCTCAGACAAAGCTTGGGGAGCTCATCTAAATGGAAAGTGGATACAAGACACGTGGCCTGCCAGACTTCTACATCTACATATCAACCTGAAGGAGATGTTAGCAGTCCAATTTGCATTAATAGCTTTCAAGGATTTACTTCTTCCAGGGCAGGTGTTGATTCTAACAGACAACACAACTGTCATGTGGTACATCAACAAGCAAGGGGGAACTCATTCTTATCCTCTATGCAGACAAGCAATGATTTTGTGGGAGACTGCTCTCAGTTTGAAGCTAAATCTACAGGCAAGGTTTCTGCCAGGAGCACAGAACTCCTTAGCAGATGTGTTGAGCAGACAAATTATGGATCCCCACGAGTGGAAATTGGATCCTCATGTATTTCGGAAATTGACAGTGTCATGGGGAACTCCAGACATAGATCTGTTCGCTTCTCCACTAAACTACCAGCTGCCAAAGTTTTGCACAAAAAGTTTTCATCCCACAGCTTGGAAAGTGGATGCTCTTTCTTTCAATTGGAGCAATCTTCATGTGTATGCCTTTCCACCTCTGCCTCTCCTCCCAAAGGTACTTCTGAAGGTCAGACAGGACAAGCCAAAGATGATTTTAATAGCTCCAGATTGGCCTCGACAGCATTGGTACCCACTACTGAGAAGTCTGGTACGGGAGCCTCCATGGCCTTTACCTTCGATTCCACACCTGCTGTCTCAGGAGAACAGTCATTTACTCAATGTCAAACTTCACTCTTTTCACCTGACAGCCTGGCATATTCTGTTTTAAACCCTGGAGGGTTTCAGCTTCCACAGCAAGTTTTGAATGTTATTTTGGAGGCCAGAAGGCCTAGTACAAGGAAAGTGTACGCAGATAAATGGAAGAGATTTTTATTTTGGAGTGCAGCAAAAGCATTTGATGTTTCTAAGCCTAATTTAAGTGTGGCTCTTCAATATCTTACTGAGTTACTGGACAAAGGTTTGTCCTTCTCTTCTATTAAGATTCATGCTGCAGCAATTTCTGCTCACTATGATTGTGACCCACCATTGTTTTCTCATCCTTTGTTTAAGCAATTCCTGAGAGGGGCAAAGAATATAAGACCCCCACGGAGAGCTCCTACTCCTGCTTGGGATCTCAATTTTGTGTTGGAGAAACTCACTCTACAACCTTTTGAGCCTGCAGCTACTGCTGAGTTGAAATATTTATCATGGAAGACTGCTTTTTTGTTGGCCATTACCTCTGCGAGAAGGGTTTCTGAATTACAGGCCCTTATGGCAGTTGAGCCTTTCTTAATTTTCCATAAGGATAGGGTATCTTTAAGTACTAATCCTTACTTTATGCCTAAAGTGATTTCTAGTGTGGCTTTACACCAAACTATTCATTTGCCTACCTTTTATGCAAACCCCAAAATAAAGAGGAAAAGATTTAGCACACTTTGGATATACACAGGCAGTTGCGATATTATTTGAGCAGAACTAAAGGGTTTAGGCAGTCTCAGCAGTTATTTGTTTCTTTTGCTTTGAGTTCTCAGGGCAAGCCTGTGTCAAAACAAACTATTTCTAAGTGGATTGGGTTTTGCATTGCTTTCTGTTATTCCCATCATGGCAAGGAGGTTCCAGCTGGGATTAGGCCTCATTCCACTAGGGCTACTGCCACTTCAACAGCTTTTTAAGGGGTGGCAACTAAAGATATCTTGGAGGCAGCTACTTGGAGTTCAGTCCATACTTTCTCTAAGCATTATCACCTTCCACTTTACTCTAAATCTAGGGCTGGTTTTGCCACTGCTATTTTACAGGGCATTTTGGCAGCTCCTGCTTCTTTATAGTTGTGCCATCCTCCCTTACCTCTGCTTTGGGATTCTACCCAAGTGTAAGGACTGCAGCAATGTGAGATGAAGAACATAGTACAGTTTTGTACCTACCATAAATGTAGATGTTCGAAGATCCACATTGCTGCAGTCCAATTTACCCTCCCTCCTTCCCCTCTGTAGTTAGAGGCGGTTGTGTGGGTTGGATTGTAAATATTGTGAATATTGTATATATTGTACATATTATTAGTGCTAGGGTGGTTGGTTGGTTGTTTTGTTTTCTTTGTGTGTTGACCTTTCTTGTTAGGGTCTTCTGACATCTGGGGCAAGAAAAGACTGAGGATATGACGTCGGTCATGCGCATTTGTACCCTGACGTTCTGATGTCAGTCTAATGCGCCTTGACCGACGTCAGCCTTATACTTTGATATTCGGGCCGACCGAGGACAGCGGACTACCCAAGTGTAAGGACTGCAGCAATGTGGATCTTCGAACATCTACATTTATGGTAGGTACAAAACTGTACTTTTATCATAGAAGGCTCTAATAACCTGATAAGAAAACTACCACCACATACAGGTTGATCCCAGTCTTCATGAAAGCCTGCTTGCATTTATATCCATGGCTTTTAGGTGGATCATAGATTCATAGACTGTTACTAGGCTAATGACCTGGGGGGGGGCCTTTCTAAGCAGAGCCAATTTTTCCCAAAAGAATAATGACCCCCTGCACCCAGATAGGACAATGAGAGCCAGGTATGTGTAGGCTACCTCTGCCCATAAGGGACATGGGTGCCAGGCCTGGTGTAAATTTCCTGTTCTCCACCCATATGTGTAGGTTGTGCTTAAATTGGGTTCACTTGTTTTTCACTACCCCTTCCCTCCTGACCTTTAGAAATGTGTTAAACATTGCTGTACACACACATGGTGACTGTACCACCAACACTAACTGCAGACTAACTTCAGTCCTCTCTCCTCTTTCCAAACAGTTATGTAATGACCACTCCTCTTAACCCAACAGAGAGTATCTAGTAAAGACATCTCCAAAATACCCACCTACTTGTGCTACAGATAATAATCATTCAGCGTAAAAAATCAGTGCTTTGCTCTGCACAACTGCAGCTGAACCATAACTTACAAAACATTAAACCAAAACTGTCAAAAACCTTTTAGTACAAGGCATTGAAACGTAATCCATCATTCAGTCTATCCTGCCATATAGACCACTGCAAAGAAGGATTTTAGCACAGTTATCATCTATTAATTTTAAAGGATTGTAGGTATTTACTAGTCAGTGGATCGGGTTGCTCATTTGCAGATTATCTACTACAGTTACTTTGCAACCACTTCCCGTAAAGGATTGTCAAGCAGCATATGTGATATGTTTGTACTTACCCATACGTTCATTTCTCTTGTGTTTGTAGGGGGATTGGGAGCTATCTAAACCCAGAGAACACTACGGCCTACACAGAACTGTATACAGGCACCATATGCAAGCATATTATTAGCTGTATAGAAGCAGCTGCACCCACCAGGTATAAGTACAGAACTAGTGCAAAAAAGCCACCCAGGTAGAATAACAACATAAATAGGCTGCATAATAGAAGAAAAAATCATGTAAAAAATTAAGAAGTGTATCACACAGCAGGATAAAATGCTCTCATCAAACTAAACAAGCAACTCGGGGGGACAAGTCAAGTCTAACAAAGTCAAATTTGAGATAAGTCTGGCCCTCCAGGCCAAGGACAATCAAAAGGCATTCATTAGCTGTGTCTGCAACCTCAAGGCAATGCACAGTTGTGTGCAGAGCTCATTGTTAATGGAGCCACCTATACTGAGCCAGAAGATATAGCAAACCTACTGACCAAGAAATTCAGCTGTAAGTTTACCCCTTCCTGTCTGCTGTCAGGAAATGCCAACAAATATACCTCCCCCAGATATCATTAGGGAACAGCTCTTCAGTGCTCCTTCTAAGGCCAAGAGCACTCATTGCTGGTTCCTGACAATATCAAGGCTGCATTCTAAATAGCATGAAATATGACATGTCAGTCATTCTGGAAATGGGAGTGTCCAAACAGGCGTCATGCCTCACAAATGGAAAACAGCAACAATCGTCCCTTTGCAGAACCCATAAGTCTCACTGGTCTCATATGCAAAGCCATGCAAAGAATTATCATGAAAATGATTAAGAAAAGTTTAGGAAACCTACAGACACTGGAACCAACCCAGCTGAGTTTTGTCAAGGACAGGTCATGCCTATTCATCCTGGTGGACTTCTTTGAGAAGGTCACCAAAGCAGTGGATGCAGGCAGAATGGTTCACACTACCTACCTTGACCTGGCCAAGGCATTTCACACAATAGCCTATTCAGGCATAACAATGAGAAACTAAAGGGGTTAGGTACAATATGTCACCTGGTGGATAGCCAGCTGGCTCAGAGACAGGACCCAGCAAGATAGAATTGGGGAGTCCACTTCTACAAAGAGGCTTATCACCAGTGGAGCTTCTCAGAGATCAGTCGTGGGACCTCCCTTTTTTGGCATTTACTTCTCTGAAGTCAAGGCCTATATCAGTGGCATCTGGCTGGCCAAATTTGCAGATGCTTGCAAATTAGAAGGAGTCATAGAATCCCAAACCAATACTAATGTTCTCCAGGAAGGGTTGATAGAGACAAACAACTGGTGTCAGATCCATGGACTAAAACTAAATGCCAAGAAATGTATAACAGTATCCTTCAGGAAGTCATCTGCCTCTGGTAACTATCATATTGACAACACACCTCTAACAATTGACTCAACAGTCAGGGACTTGGGGACACATGTCAGTAATCTAGCCTTTGACTATCAAGTGTCTACTATAGTGAAAAAATCATTCTATAATGTCCAATTTATAAACTAGGTTCAAGTAAGTCACTGTTTCACTGTATGCAGCATTCATCAAACCTATGTTTGAGTACAGTGCCCCGTCTGGAATGTACTTAACCAGGCACATCCAACAAGAAGAACATCCACATAGGTTCATCAGAAAAAGAAACCAGGACATAAATAACATATCCTGTGCAGTCTTCCTCAAATCCCTAGCCCTGTATTCTGTCTCCTACAGGCTGTTGAGGGGAGATCTCTGCCTGGCATACAAGGCCTCACTGGACCCCAGTATGATGGATGTCCTGATATCCACAAAGCAAACAGCACCATAATTCTAATTACTGAAATCTTGCCTGTGATATAAATAGAACTTGCTGAAGAGACAGGTATGTACCCCTTCTCTGGCACAGTCTCCCCATCACTGTGAAACAGAAGTCCTCACTAAACCAGTTCAACTGTAACTTGGACAATACAGAAATTCATCCCAAGTTTGGCAACCATGACTCCAATGGACACAAGCAGCTTGTAAATTGTTGACCTCACAGGCCCGTTTATAAAGGTTTAATCTCTCAAGCCACTGCTTATACTTAAGGATACCAGAGCTGGTCAGAGATTTACGATGCAGCGCTTGGCTTAAAATGGCCCCAGCTACTGATCATCCACTACACACCTATAAACCTATGAACCTATAAGGGGAAATCTGTTTCAGAGTAAAGGAATATGTCATGACAGATCCATTCTACCAGCAGGTTCTATTTATGAGATGGTTGAGATTTATGAACCTATAAGGGGAAATCTGTTTCAGAGTAAAGGAATATGTCATGACAGATCCATTCTACCAGCAGGTTCTATTTATGAGATGGTTGAGATTTAGGTCTCTAGTCCAGGTGACCTTGGTTTTACATGTTTTGCTAACATGTAGAAGGTCGCTCAGCACAGTGTCATTTGAGACCTTGCAGCCTAGGCAAAGGTCAGCATAGAAGTCTCAAAGTGATTTAAAATAGAGACTAAGCTTGCAGGCATTCTGTACATGTCATAAAACTCAGGCACTTGATTTTCATAGTGCAGAATCATTAGGGTCTTTCAAGTTGAATCATGTACCCCAATATGTCCATACCAGAGAAAGCATTATATTCTATTATTGCTGTAATAATGAAGGAGGAGTCAGAGCATCATATTCTGTTATTGCCCTAATAATGAAGGAGGAGTATGAGCATTATATTCCATTAGTACCCTAATAATAAAGCAGAAGTAGGAACATTATAGTCCACTATCGCCCTAATAATGAAGGAGGGGTGGGAGCATTATATTCTGTTATTGCCTTAGTAATGAAGGAGGAATAGGAGCATTATATTCCACTATCACACTAATAATGAAGGAGGGGTGGGAGCGTTATATTCCACTATCACCCTAATAATGAAGGAGGAGTAGGAGCGTTATATTCCACTATCACCCTAATAGTGAAAGAGGGGTAGGAGCGTTATATTCCACTATCTCCCTAAAAATGAAGGAGGGGTGGGAGCATTATATTCTGTTATTGCCTTAATAATGAAGGAGGAGTAGGAGCGTTATATTCCACTATCACCCTAATAGTGAAGGAGGGGTGGGAGCATTATATTCTGTTATTGCCTTAATAATGAAGGAGGAGTAGGATCGTTATATTCCACTATCACCCTAATAATGAAGGAGGGGTGGGAGCGTTATATTCCACTATCGCCCTAATAATGAAGGAGGGGTGGGAGCATTATATTCTGTTATTGCCTTAATAACGAAGGGAAAGTAGGAACATTATATTCCATTAGCACCCTAATGAAAAAGCAGAAGTAAGAACATTATATTCCACTATTGCCGTAATAATGAAGGAGGAGTTGGAGCATTATATTCCGTTATAGCCTTAATAAAGAAGAAGGGGTAGGAGCATTATATTCCACTATTACCCTAATAATGAAGGAGGGGTGGGAGCGTTATATTCCACTATCGCCTTAATAATGAAGGAGGAGCTGGAGCATTATATTCCGTTATAGCCTTAATAACGAAGGAGGAGTAGGAACATTATATTCCCCTTTCACCCTAATAATGAAGGAGGGGTGGGAGTGTTATATTCCACTATCACCCTAATAATGAAGGAGGGGTGGGAGCATTATATTCTGTTATTGCCCTAATAATGAAGGAGGAGTAGGAGCGTTATATTCCACTATCGCCCTAATAATGAAGGAGGAGTAGGAGCGTTGCATTCCACTATCACCCTAATAATGGAGGCGGGGTGAGAGCGTTATATTCCAATATCACCCTAATAATGGAGGAATGGGAGCTTTATATTCCACTATTGCCCTAATAATGAAGGAGAGGTGCGAGCATTATATTCTGTTATTGCCTTAATAACGAAGGAGGAGTAGGAACATTATATTCCACTGTCGCCCTAATAATGAAGGAGGAGTTGGAGCATTATATTCCACTATCACCCTAATAATGAAGGAGGGGTGGAAGTGTTATATTCCACTATTGCCCTAATAATGAAAGAGGGGTATGAGCGTTATATTCCACTATCACCCTAATAGTGAAGGAGGGGTAGGAGCGTTATATTCCACTATCTCCCTAATAATGAAGGAGGGGTGGGAGCATTATATTCTGTTATTGCCTTAATAATGAAGGAGGAGTAGGAGCGTTATATTCCACTATCACCCTAATAGTGAAGGAGGGGTGGGAGCATTATATTCTGTTATTGCCTTAATAATGAAGGAGGAGTAGGAGCGTTATATTCCACTATCACCCTAATAATGAAGGAGGGGTGGGAGCGTTATATTCCACTATCACCCTAATAATGAAGGAGGGGTGGGAGCATTATATTCTGTTATTGCCTTAATAATGAAGGAGAAGTAGGAACATTATATTCCATTAGCACCCTAACAATAAAGCAGAAGTAAGAACATTATATTCCACTATCGCCCTAATAATGAAGGAGGAGTTGGAGCATTATATTCTGTTATAGCCTTAATAAAGAAGAAGGGGTAGGAGCATTATATTCCACTATTACCCAAATTATGAAGGAGGGGTGGGAGCGTTATATTCCACTATCGCCCTAATAATGAAGGAGGAGTTGGAGCATTAAATTCCGTTATAGCCTTAATAACGAAGGAGGAGTAGGAACATTATATTCCACTATCACCCTAATAATGAAGGAGGAGTTGGAGCATTATATTCCGTTATAGCCTTAATAACGAAGGAGGAGTAGGAGCATTATATTCCCCTTTCAAGCTAATAATGAAGGAAGGGTGGGACCGTTATATTCCACTATCACCCTAATAATGAAGGAGGGGTGGGAGCGTTATATTCCACTATCGTCCTAATAATGAAGGAGGAGTTGGAGCATTATATTTTGTTATTGCCTTAATAATGAAGGAGGAGTAGGAGCGTTATATTCCATTATAGCCTTAATAATAAAGGAGGAGTAGGAGCGTTATATTCCACTATCACCCTAATAATGAAGGAGGGGTGGGAGTGTTATATTCCACTATCACCGTAATAATGAAGGAGGAGTTGTAGCATTATATTCTGTTATTGCCTTAATAATGAAGGAGGAGTAGGAGCGTTATATTCCACTATCGCCCTAATAATGAGGGAGGAGTAGGAGCGTTATATTCCACTTTCACCCTAATAATGAAGGAGGGGTGGGAGTGTTATATTCCACTATAACCGTAATAATGAACGAAGAGTTGTAGCATTATATTCTGTTATTGCCTTAATAATGAAGGAGGAGTAGGAGCATTATATTCCACTATCGCCCTAATAATGAGGGAGGAGTAGGAGCATTATATTCCACTATCGCCCTAATAATGAAAGAGGAGTAGGTGTGTTATATTCCACTATCTCCCTAATAATGAAGGAGGAGTAGGAGCATTATATGCCACTATCACCCTAATAATGAAGGAGGGGTGGGAGCATTATATTCTGTTATTGCCCTAATAATGAAGGAGGAGTAGGAGCGCTATATTCCACTATCGCCATAATAATGAAAGATGGCTGGGATTGTTATATTGCACTATCACTCTAAAAGTGAAGGAGGGGTGGGAGCATTATATTCTGTTATTGCCTTAATAACGAAGTAGGAGTAGGAGTGTTATATTCCACTATCGCCCTAATAATGAAGGAGGAGTTGGAGCATTATATTTTGTTATTGCCTTAATAATGAAGGAGGAGCATTATATTACAATATCGCCTTAATAATGAAGGAGGAGTCGGAGTGTTGTATTCCACTATCGTCTTAATAATGGAGGAGTAGGAGCGTTACATTCTACTAATGCCCTAATAATGAAGGAGGGGTGGGAGCATTATATTCTGTTATAGCCTTAATAAAGAAGGAGGAGTATGAGCATTATATTCCATCTGGAGCATTTCTCCTCGGGCCTCCACTGAAAACAGGCTCTGTGGAACCTAGTCGGACATTCCCGGTCAACAAATGTTAAATAAATAAAATAAAATAAATAAAACAAATTAGCACCCTGATAATAAAGCAAAAGTGGGAACATTATATTCCACTATCGCTTAATAATGAAGGAGGAGTTGGAGCATTATATTCTGTTATAGCCTTAATAACGAAGGAGGAGTAGGACCGTTATATTCCACTATCGCCCTAATAATGAAGGAGGAGTTGGAGCGTTGTATTCTGTTATTGCCTTAATAACGAAGGAGGAGTAGGAGCGTTATATTCCACTTTCATCCTAATAATGAAGGAGGGGTGGGAGCATTATATTCCACTATTGCCCTAATAATGAAGGAGGAGTTGGAGCATTATATTCCACTATCACCCTAATAATGAAGGAGGGGTGGGAGCGTTATATTCCACTGTCGCCCTAATAATGAAGGAGGGGTGGGAGCATTATATTCCACTATCGTCCTAATAATAAAGGAGGAGTTGGAGCATTATATTTTGTTATTGCCTTAATAATGAAGGAGGAGTAGGAGCGTTATATTCCATTATTGCCCTAATAGTGAAGGAGGGGTAGGAGCGTTATATTCCACTATCACCCTAATAATGAAGGAGGAGTTGGAGCATTATATTCCTTTATAGCCTTAATAACGAAGGAGGAGTAGGAGCGTTATATTCCCCTTTCAACCTAATAATGAAGGAAGGGTGGGAGCGTTATATTCCACTATCCCCCTAATAATGAAGGAGGGGTGGGAGCGTTATATTCCACTATCATCCTAATAATGAAGGAGGAGTTGGAGCATTATATTTTGTTATTGCCTCAATAATGAAAGAGGGGTATGAGCGTTATATTCCACTATCACCCTAATAGTGAAGGAGGGGTAGGAGCGTTATATTCCACTATCTCCCTAATAATGAAGGAGGGGTGGGATCATTATATTCTGTTATTGCCTTAATAATGAAGGAGGAGTAGGAGTGTTATATTCCACTATCACCCTAATAGTGAAGGAGGGGTGGGAGCATTATATTCTGTTATTGCCTTAATAATGAAGGAGGAGTAGGAGCATTATATTCCACTATCACCCTAATAATGAAGGAGGGGTGGGAGCATTATATTCCACTATCGCCCTAATAATGAAGGAGGGGTGGGAGCATTATATTCTGTTATTGCCTTAATAACGAAGGAGAAGTAGGAACATTATATTCCATTAGCACCCTAATAATAAAGCAGAAGTAAGAACATTATATTCCACTGTCACCCTAATAATGAAGGAGGAGTTTGGAGCATTTTATTCCATTATAGCCTTAATAAAGAAGAAGGCATTATATTCCACTATTACCCTAATAATGAAGGAGGGGTGGGAGCGTTATATTCCACTATCGCCCTAATAATGAAGGAGGAGTTGGAGCATTATATTCCGTTATAGCCTTAATAACGATTGAGGAGTACGAACATTATATTCCCCTTTCACCCTAATAATGAAGGAGGGGTGGGAGTGTTATATTCCACTATCACCCTAATAATGAAGGAGGGGTGGGAGCATTATATTCTGTTATTGCCCTAATAATGAAGGAGGAGTAGGAGCGTTATATTCCACTATCGCCCTAATAATGAAGGAGGAGTAGGAGCGTTGTATTCGACTATCACCCTAATAATGGAGGCAGGGTGGGAGCGTTATATTCCAATATCACCCTAATAATGGAGGAATGGGAGCTTTATATTCCACTATTGCCCTAATAATGAAGGAGAGGTGCGAGCATTATATTCTGTTATTGCCTTAATAACGAAGGAGGAGTAGGAACATTATATTCCACTATCGCCCTAATAATGAAGGAGGAGTTGGAGCATTATATTCCACTATCACCCTAATAATGAAGGAGGTGTGGGAGCGTTATATTCCACTATTGCCCTAATAATGAAAGACGGGTATGAGCGTTATATTCCACTATCAACCTAATAGTGAAGGAGGGGTAGGAGCGTTATATTCCACTATCTCCCTAATAATGAAGGAGGGGTGGGAGCATTATATTCTGTTATTGCCTTAATAATGAAGGAGGAGTAGGAGCATTATATTCCACTATCACCCTAATAATGAAGGAGGGGTGGGAGCGTTATATTCCACTATCGCCCTAATAATGAAGGAGGGGTGGGAGCATTATATTCTGTTATTGCCTTAATAACGAAGGAGAAGTAGGAACATTATATTCCATTAGCACCCTAATAATAAAGCAGAAGTAAGAACATTATATTCCACTATCGCCCTAATAATGAAGGAGGAGTTGGAGCATTATATTCCGTTATAGCCTTAATAAAGAAGAAGGGGTAGGAGCATTATATTCCACTATTACCCAAATAATGAAGGAGGGGTGGGAGCATTATATTCCACTATCGCACTAATAATGAAGGAGGAGTTGGAGCATTAAATTCTGTTATAGCCTTAATAACGAAGGAGGAGTAGGAACATTATATTCCCCTTTCACCCTAATAATGAAGGAGGGGTGGGAGTGTTATATTCCACTATCACCCTAATAATGAAGGAGGAGTTGGAGCATTATATTCCGTTATAGCCTTAATAACGAAGGAGGAGTAGGAGCGTTATATTCCCCTTTCAACCTAATAATGAAGGAAGGGTGGGAGCGTTATATTCCACTATCACCCTAATAATGAAGGAGGGGTGGGAGCGTTATATTCCACTATCGTCCTAATAATGAAGGAGGGGTGGGAGTGTTATATTCCACTATAACCGTAATAATGAACGAAGAGTTGTAGCATTATATTCCGTTATAGCCTTAATAACGAAGGAGGAGTAGGAACATTATATTCCCCTTTCACCCTAATAATGAAGGAGGGGTGGGAGTGTTATATTCCACTATCACCCTAATAATGAAGGAGGAGTTGGAGCATTATATTCCGTTATAGCCTTAATAACGAAGGAGGAGTAGGAACATTATATTCCCCTTTCACCCTAATAATGAAGGAGGGGTGGGAGTGTTATATTCCACTATCACCCTAATAATGAAGGAGGAGTTGGAGCATTATATTCCGTTATAGCCTTAATAACGAAGGAGGAGTAGGAGCGTTATATTCCCCTTTCAACCTAATAATGAAGGAAGGGTGGGAGCGTTATATTCCACTATCACCCTAATAATGAAGGAGGGGTGGGAGCGTTATATTCCACTATCGCCCTAATAATGAAGGAGGAGTTGGAGCATTATATTCCGTTATAGCCTTAATAACGAAGGAGGAGTAGGAACATTATATTCCCCTTTCACCCTAATAATGAAGGAGGGGTGGGAGTGTTATATTCCACTATCACCCTAATAATGAAGGAGGAGTTGGAGCATTATATTTTGTTATTGCCTTAATAATGAAGGAGGAGTAGGAGCGTTATATTCCACTATCACCCTAATAATGAAGGAGGGGTGGGAGTGTTATATTCCACTATAACCGTAATAATGAACGAAGAGTTGTAGCATTATATTCTGTTATTGCCTTAATAATGAAGGAGGAGTAGGAGCATTATATTCCACTATCGCCCTAATAATGAGGGAGGAGTAGGAGCATTATATTCCACTATCGCCCTAATAATGAAAGTGGAGTAGGTGCGTTATATTCCACTATCTCCCTAATAATGAAGGAGGAGTAGGAGCGTTATATGCCACTATCACCCTAATAACGAAGGAGGGGTGGGAGCATTATATTCTGTTATTGCCCTAATAATGAAGGAGGAGTAGGAGCGCTATATTCCACTATCGCCATAATAATGAAAGATGGGTGGGATTGTTATATTGCACTATCACTCTAAAATTGAAGGAGGGGTGGGAGCATTATATTCTGTTATTGCCTTAATAACGAAGGAGGAGTAGGAGTGTTATATTCCACTATCGCCCTAATAATGAAGGAGGAGTTGGAGCATTATATTTTGTTATTGCCTTAATAATGAAGGAGGAGCGTTATATTACAATATCGCCTTAATAATGAAGGAGGAGTTGGAGCGTTGTATTCCACTATCGTCTTAATAATGGAGGAGTAGGAGCGTTACATTCTACTATCGCCCTAATAATGAAGGGGTGGGAGCATTATATTCTGTTATAGCCTTAATAAAGAAGGAGGAGTATGAGCATTATATTCCATCTGGAGCATTTCTCCCCGGGCCTCCGCTGAAAACAGGCTCTGTGGAACCTAGTCGGACATTCCCGGTCAACAAATGTTAAATAAATAAAATAAAATAAATAAAACAAATTAGCACCCTGATAATAAAGCAAAAGTGGGAACATTATATTCCACTATCGCTTAATAATGAAGGAGGAGTTGGAGCATTATATTCTGTTATAGCCTTAATAACGAAGGAGGAGTAGGACCGTTATATTCCACTATCGCCCTAATAATGAAGGAGGAGTTGGAGCGTTGTATTCTGTTATTGCCTTAATAACGAAGGAGGAGTAGGAGCGTTATATTCCACTTTCATCCTAATAATGAAGGAGGGGTGGGAGCGTTATATTCCACTATTGCCCTAATAATGAAGGAGGAGTTGGAGCATTATATTCCACTATCACCCTAATAATGAAGGAGGGGTGGGAGCGTTATATTCCACTGTCGCCCTAATAATGAAGGAGGGGTGGGAGCGTTATATTCCACTATCACCCTAATAATGAAGGAGGAGTTGGAGCATTATATTTTGTTATTGCCTTAATAATGAAGGAGGAGTAGGAGTGTTATATTCCACTATCGCCTTAATAATGAAGGAGGAGTAGGAGCGTTATATTCCACTATCACCTTAATAATAAAAGAGGAGTAGGGGCGTTATATTCCACTATCGCCTTAATAATGAAGGAGTAGTAGGAGAGTTATATTCCACTATCACCCTAATAATGAAGAGGGGTGGGAGTGTTATATTCCACTATCGCCCTAATAATGAAGGAGGGGTGGGAGCATTATGTTCTGTTATTGCCTTAATAATGAAGGAGGAGTAGGAGCATTATATTCCACTATCGCCGTAATAATGAAGGAGGAGTAGGAGCGTTATATTCCACTATCGCCTTAATAATGAAGGAGGAGTAGGGGTGTTATATTCCAATAGTGCCTTAGTAATGAAGGAGGAGTAGGAGCATTATATTCCACTATCACCCTAGTAATGAAGGAAGGGTGGGAGCATTATATTCTGTTAATGCCTTAATAATGAAGGAGGAGTAGGAGCATTATATTCTACTATTTCCTAATAATGAAGGAGGGGTGGGAGCATTATATTCTGTTATAGCCCTAATAATGGAGGATGAGTATGAGCATTGTATTCCATTAGCACCCTGATAATAAAGCAGAAGTAGGAACATTATATTCCACTATCGCCCTAATAATGAAGGAAGAGTTGGAGCATTATATTTTGTTATTGCCTTAATAACGAAGGAGGAGTAGGAGCATTATATTTCACTATCACCCTAATAATGTAGGAGGGGTGGGAGTGCTGTATTCCACTATCATGCTAATAATGAAGGAGGAGATGGAGCATTATATTTTGTTATTGCCTTAATAATGAAGGAGTAGGAGCATGATATTCCACTATCACCTTAATAATGAAGGAGGAGTAGGAGCGTTATACTCCACTATCGCCTTAATAATGAAGGAGGAGTAGGAGCGTTATATTCCACTATCGCCTTAATAATGAAGGAGGAGTAGGAGCATTATATTCCACTATCTCCTTAATAATGAAGGAGGGGTGGGAGTGTTATATTCCACTATCGCCCCAATAATGAAGGAGGAGTTGAAGCATTATATTTTGTTATTGCCTTAATAATGAAGAAGGAGTAGGAGCGTTATATTCCACTATCGCCTTAATAATGAAGGATGTGTAGGAGCGTTATATTCCACTATCACCTTAATAATGAAAGAGGAGTAGGGGCATTATATTCCACTATCGCCTTAATAATGAAGGAGGAGTAGGAGCGTTATATTCCACTATCACCCTAATAATGAAGGAGGGGTGGGATTGTTATATTCCACTATCGCCCTAATAATGAAGGAGAGGTGGGAGCATTATATTATGTTATTGCCTTAATAACGAAGGAGGAGTAGGAGGGTTATATTTCACTATCACCCTAATAATGAAGGAGGGGTGGGAGCATTATATTCCTCTATCGTGCTAATAATGAAGGAGGAGATGGAGCATTATATTTTGTTATTGCCTTAATAATGAAGGAGTAGTAGGAGCATGATATTCCACTATCGCCTTAATAATGAAGGAGGAGTAGGAGCGTTATATTCCACTATCGCCTTAATAATGAAGGAGGAGTAGGAGCGTTATATTCCACTATCGCCTTAATAATGAAGGAGGAGTAGGAGCGTTATATTCCACTATCACCCTAATAATGAAGGACGGGTGGGAGCGTTATATTCCACTATCGCCAAAATAATGAAGGAGGAGTTGGAGCATTATATTTTGTTATTGTTTTAATAATGAAGGAGGAGTAGGAGCGTAATATTCCACTATCTCCTTAATAATGAAGGAGGAGTAGGAGCGTTATATTCCACTATTGCCTTAATAATGACAGAGGAGTAGGGGCGTTATATTCCACTATCGCCTTAATAATGAAGGAGGAGTAGGAGCGTTATATTCCACTATCACCCTAATAATGAAGGAGGGGTGGGATTGTTATATTCCACTATCGCCCTAGTAATGAAGGAGGGGTGGGAGCATTATATTCTATTATTGCCTTAATAATGAAGGAGGAGTGGGAGCGTTATATTCCACTATCACCATAATAATGAAGGAGGAGTAGGAGCGTTATATTCCACTATCACCTTAATAATGAAGGAAGAGTAGGGGCGTTATATTCCACTATCGCCTTAATAATGAAGGAGGAGTAGGAGCTTTATATTCCACTATCACCCTAATAATGAAGGAGGGGTGGGAGCGTTATATTCCACTATCGCCCTAATAGTGAAGGAGGGGTGGGAGCATTATATTCTGTTATTGCCTTAATAACGAAGGAGGAGTAGAAGCGTTATATTCCACTATCACCCTAATAATGAAGGAGGAGTTGGAGCATTATATTCTGTTATAGCCTTAACAACGAAGGAGGAGTAGGAGCTTTATATTTCACTATCACCCTAATAGTGAAGGAGGGATGGGAGCATTATATTCTGTTATTGCCTTAATAAAGAAAGAGGAGTAGGAGCGATATATTCCACTTTCACCCTAATAATGAAAGAGGGGTGGGAGCGTTATATTCCACTATCGCCCTATTAATGAAGGAGGAGTTGGAGCATTATATTCCACTATCGCCTTAATAATGAAGGTGGAGTCGGAGCATTATATTCCAATATCGCCTTAATAATGAAGGAGAAGTAGGGGTGTTATATTCCACTATCACCCTAATAGTGAAGGAGGGGTGGGAACATTACATTCCACTATCGCCCTAATAATGAAGGCAGGGTGGGAGCATTATATTCTGTTATTGCCTTAATAATGAAGGAGGAGTAGGAGCATTATATTCCACTATCGCTTAATAATGAAGGAGGAGTAGGAGCATTATATTCCACTATCGCCTTAATAATGAAGGAGGAGTAGGAGTGTTATATTCCACTATCGATCTAATAATAAAGGAGGAGTTGGAGCATTATATTCTGTTATTGCCTTAATAATGAAGGAGGTGTAGGAGCATTATATTCCACTGTCACCCTAATAGTGAAGGAGGGGTGGGAGCATTATTTTACGTTATTGCCTTAATATTTAAGGAGGAGTAGGAGCGTTCTATTCAACTATCACCCTAATAATGAAGGAGGGGTGAGAGCGTTATATTCCACTATCGCCCTAATAATGAAGGAGGGGTGGGAGCATTATATTCTTTTATTGCCTTTATAATAAAGGAGGAGTATGAGTGTTATATTCCACTATTGCCCTAATAATGAAGGAGGAGTAGGAGCGTTATATTCAACAATCACCCTAATAATGAAGGAGGGGTGAAAGCGTTATAATCCACTATCACCCTAATAATGAAGGAGGGGTGGGAGCATTTTATTCTGTTATTGCCCTAATAATGAAAGAGGAGTTGGAGCGTTATATTCCACTATCACCCTAATAATGAAGGAGGGGTGGGAGCGTTATATTCCACTATCGCCCAAATAATGAAGAAGGAGTTGAAGCATTATATTTTGTTCTTACCTTAATAATGAAGGAGGAGTAGGAGCATTATATTCCATTATCGCCTTAATAATGAAGGAGGAGTAGGAGCGTTATATTCCACTATCGCCTTAATAATGAAAGAGGAGTAGGGGCATTATATTCCTCTATCGCCTTAATAATGAAGGAGGAGTAGGAGCGTTATATTCCACTATTGCCCTAATAATGAAGGAGTAGTTGGAGCATTATATTCCTCTATCACCCTAATAATGAAGGAGGGGTGGGATTGTTATATTCCACTATCGCCCTAATAATGAAGGAGGGGTGGGAGCATTATATTCTGTTATTGCCTTAATAATGAAGGAGGAGTGGGAGCATTATATTCCGCTATCGCCATAATAATGAAGGAGGAGTAGGAGCGTTATATTCCACTATCACCTTAATAATGAAGGAAGAGTAGGGGCGTTATATTCCACTATCGCCTTAATAATGAAGGAGGAGTAGGAGCGTTGTATTCCACTATCACCCTAATAATGAAGGAGGGGTGGGAGCGTTATATTCCACTATCGCCCTAATAGTGAAGGAGGGGTGGGAGCATTATATTCTGTTATTGCCTTAATAACGAAGGAGGAGTAGAAGCATTATATTCCACTATCACCCTAATAATGGAGGAGGAGTTGGAGCTTTATATTCTGTTATAGCCTTAACAACGAAGGAGGAGTAGGAGCTTTATATTCCACTATCACCCTAATAGTGAAAGAGGGGTGGGAGCATTATATTCCACTATCGCCCTAATAATGAAGGAGGAGTTGGAGCATTATATTCCACTATCGCCTTAATAATGAAGGTGGAGTCGGAGCATTATATTCCACTATCGCCTTAATAATGAAGGAGGAGTAGGGGTGTTATATTCCACTATCGCCTTAATAATGAAGGCATATTCCACTATCGCCTTAATAATGAAGGAGGAGTAGGGGTGTTATATTCCACTATCACCTTAATAATGAAGGAGGAGTAGGAGCGTTATATTCCACTATCACCCTAATAGTGAAGGAGGGGTGGGAACGTTATATTCCACTATCGCCCTAATAATGAAGGCAGGGTGGGAGCATTATATTCTGTTATTGTCTTAATAATGAAGGAGAAGTAAGAGCGTTATATTCCACTATCACCTTAATAATGAAGGAGGAGTAGGAGTGTTATATTCCACTATCGCCCTAATAATGAAGGAGGAGTTGGAGCATTATATTCTGTTATTGCCTTAATAATGAAGGAGGAGTAGGAGCGTTATATTCCACTATCACACTAATAGTGAAGGAGGGGTGGGAGCATTATTTTACGTTATTGCCTTAATAATTAATGAGGAGTAGGAGCGTTCTATTCAACTATCACCCTAATAATGAAGGAGGGGTGACAGTGTTATATTCCACTATTGCCCTAATAATGAAGGAGGGATGGGAGCGTAATATTCCACTATCGCCTTAATAATGTAGGAGGAGTGGGAGCATTATATTCCACTATCACCTTAATAATGAAGGAGGAGTAGGAGCATTATATTTTGTTCTTGACTTAATAATGAAGGAGGGGTGGGAGCGTTATATTCCACTATCGCCCTAATAATGAAGGAGGGGTGGTAGCATTATATTATGTTATTGCCTTAATAATGAAGGAGGAGTAGGAGCGTTATATTCCACTATCACCTTAATAATGAAGGAGGGATGGAATATTCCACAATAATGTAGGAGGAGTGGGAGCATTATATTCCACTATCACCTTAATAATGAAGGAGGAGTAGGAGCATTATATTCCACTATCACCTTAATAATGAAGGAGGAGTAGGAGCGTTATATTCCACTATCACCCTAATAATGAAGGAGGGGTGGGAGCGTTATATTCCACTATCGCCCTAATAATGAAGGAGGAGTTGAAGCATTATATTTTGTTCTTGACTTAATAATGAAGGAGGAGTAGGAGCATTATATTCCACTATCGCATTAATAATGAAAGAGGAGTAGGGGCATTATATTCCACTATCACCTTAATAATGAAGGAGGAGTAGGAGCGTTATATTCCACTATCACCCTAATAATGAAGGAGGGGTGGTATTGTTATATTCCACTATCGCCCTAATAATGAAGGAGGGGTGGGAGCATTATATTATGTTATTGCCTTAATAATGAAGGAGGAGTAGGAGCATTATATTCCACTATCGCCGTAATAATGAAGGAGGAGTAGGAGCGTTATATTCCACTATCACCCTAATAATGAAGCAGGGGTGGGAGCGTTATATTCCACTATCACCCTAATAATGAAGGAGGGGTGGGAGCATTATATTCCACTATGACGCTAATAATGAAGGAGGAGATGGAGCATTATATTTTGTTATTGCCTTAATAATGAAGGAGGAGTAGGAGCATTATATTCCACTATCGCCTTAATAATGAAGGAGGAGTTGGAGCATTATATTTTGTTATTGCCTTAATAATGAAGGAAGAGTAGGAGAGTTATATTCCACTATCACCCTAATAATGAAGGAGGGATGGGAGCGTTATATTCCACTATGGCCCTAATAATGCAGGAGGAGTGGAAGCATTATATTCTGTTATTGCCTTAATTATATAGCAGAAGTAGGAACATTATATTCCACTATCGCCCTAATAATGAAGGAGGAGTTGTAGCATTATATTCTGTTATTGCCTTAATAATGAAGGAGGAGAAGGAGCGTTATATTCCACTATCACCCTAATAATGAAGGAGGATTAGGAGCATTATATTCCACTTTCGCCCTAATAATGAAGGAGGAGTAGGAGTGTTATATTCCACTATCACCCTAATAATGAAGGAGGGGTGGGAGCATTATATTCTGTTATTGCCCTAATACTGAAGGAGGAGCATCAGCATTATATTCCACTGTCACCCTAATAATGAATCCACGAAAAAGGCACTGCAGCTCTTAAACGAAACTCTTTATTTACAGATGAATGGTAAGCACTTTCACCGGCACCAATACGCCAGCTTCTTCAGACCAAATTCAAACAAGTCAAACACAGTCCCCACTCATTTTATATATTTACAGAAACATCCAATTAGTGAATAATTGATTAATGACCATGCAAATTAATGAAACAAGATTTTTCTTAAAAAACCCTTTGACACTTAAAAGGGTCATTATTTAAAAGGCAACCAACTTCCTTAAATTAATTGTGCATATAAAATAAGTAAAATACAAAATAAATTCAGCATGTACCTTAATAATCATTTTATAGAATGCTGAATATTATTTAAAAATAAATATAAACAAATATTACCCTTAGTTATTTATATCCACAAGACATTTTTATATTTCTATATATCTTACTAACCAACACCTATTAAAACGACCAGATGGATGAATGAATGAATGAATAATATCTCAAAACCATACATGTAATGTTGAGATGTACTTAAAAATAATTTGTTCCTAACTAATAATGAAGGAGGAGTTGGAGCATTATATTCTGTTATAGCCTTAATAATGATGGAGGAGAAGGAGCGCTATAGTCCAATATCACCCTAATAGTGAAGGAGGGGTGGGAGCATTATATTCTGTTATTGCCCTAATAACAAAGGAGGAGTAGGAGCATTTTATTCCACTATCACCCTAATAATGAAGGAGGGGTGGGAGTGTTGTATTCCACTATCACCCTAATAGTGAAGGAGGGGTGGGAGCATTATATTCTGTTATTGCCTTAATAACAAAGGAGGAGTAGGAGCATTTTATTCCACTATCACCCTAATAATGAAGGAGGGGTGGGAGTGTTATATTCCACTATCACCCTAATAGTGAAGGAGGGGTGGGAGCATTATATTCTGTTATTGCCTTAATAACAAAGGAGGAGTAGGAGCGTTTTATTCCACTATCACCCTAATAATGAAGGAGGGGTGGGAGCATTATATTCTGTTATTGCCTTAATAACAAAGGAGGAGTAGGAGCATTTTATTCCACTATCACCCTAATAATGAAGGAGGGGTGGGAGTGTTATATTCCACTATCACCCTAATAGTGAAGGAGGGGTGGGAGCATTATATTCTGTTATTGCCTTAATAACAAAGGAGGAGTAGGAGCGTTTTATTCCACTATCACCCTAATAATGAAGGAGGGGTGGGAGCATTATATTCTGCTATCCCCCTAATAATGAAGGAGGAGTAGGAGCATGATATTCCACTATCGCCTTAATAATGAAGGAGGAGTAGGAGCGTTATATTCCACTATCGCCTGAATAATGAAGGAGGAGTAGGAGCGTTACATTCCACTATCCCCTTAATAATGAAGGAGGATTAGGAGTGTTATATTCCACTATCGTCCTAATTATGAAGGAGGGGTGGGAGCATTATATTCTGTTATTGCCTTAATAACAAAGGAGGAGTAGGAGCGTTTTATTCCACTATCACCCTAATAATGAAGGAGGGGTGGGAGCATTGTATTCTGTTATTGCCTTAATAACAAAGGAGGAGTAGGAGCGTTTTATTCCACTATCACCCTAATAATGAAGGAGGGGTGGGAGCATTATATTCTGCTATCCCCCTAATAATGAAGGAGGAGTAGGAGCATGATATTCCACTATCGCCTTAATAATGAAGGAGGAGTAGGAGCATTATATTCCACTATCGCCTGAATAATGAAGGAGGAGTAGGAGCGTTACATTCCACTATCCCCTTAATAATGAAGGAGGATTAGGAGTGTTATATTCCACTATCGTCCTAATTATGAAGGAGGGGTGGGAGCATTATTTTCTGTTATTGCCCTAATAATGAAGGAGGAGTATGAGCATTATATTCCATTAGCACTCTAATAATAAAGCAGAAGTATGAACATTATATTCCACTATCTACTTAATAATGAAGAAGGAGTTGGAGCATTATATTCCACTATCACCCTAATAATGAAGGAGGGGTGGGAGCGTTATATTCCACTATTGCCCTAACAATGAAGGAGGGGTGGGAGCATTATATTCTGTTATTGCCTTAATAAAGAAGGAGGAGTAGGAGCGTTATATTCCACTATCGCCCTAATAATGAAGGAGGAGTAGAAGCGTTATATTCCACTATCACCCTAATAATGAAGGAGGGGTGGGAGCGTTATATTCCACTATCACCCTAATAATGATGGAGGGGTGGGAGCATTATATTCCACTATAGCCCTAATAATGAAGGAGGAGTAGGAGCATTATATTCTGTTATTGCCTTAATAATGAAGAAGGGGTGGGAGTGTTATATTCCACTATCGCCCTAATAATGAAGGAGGAGTAGGAGCGTTATATTCTGTTATTGCCTTAATAATGAAGAAGGGGTGGGAGTGTTATATTCCACTATCGCCCTAATATTGAAGGAGGGGTGGGAGCATTTTATTCTGTTATCACGTTAATAATGAAGGAGGAGTAGGAGCGTTATATTCCACTATCACCCTAATAATGAAGGAGGGGTGGGAGCATTCTATTCTTTTATTGCCTTAATAATGAAGGAGGAGCAAGAGCGCTATATTCCACTATCACCCTAATAATGAAGGAGGCATGGGAGCATTATATTCTGTTATTGCCTTAATAATGAAGGAGGAGTAGGAGCATTATATTCCACTATCACCCTAATAATGAAGGAGGGGTGGGAGCATTGTATTCCACTATCACCCTAATAATGAAGGAGGGGTGGGAGCATTATATTCTGTTATTGCTCTAATAATGAAGGAGGAGTAGGAGCATTATAATCTACTATTGTCCTAATAATGAAGAAGGGGTGCGAACATTATATTCTGTTATTGCCCTAATACTGAACGAGGAGTATGTGCATTATATTCCATTAGCACCCCAATAATAATGCAGAAGTAGGAGCGTTATATTCCACTATCACCTTAATAATGAAGGAGGAGTTGGAGCATTATATTCCACTATCACCCTAATAATAAAGGAGGGGTGGGAGCATTATATTCCACTATCTCCCTAATAATTAAGGATGAGTCAGAGCATTATAATCTATTATCACCATAATAATAAAGAAGTAGACGCGTTATATTCCGTTATTGCCATAATAATGAAGGAGGAGTACAAGCATTATATTCCCTTATCACCTAATAATAATTGAGTAGGAACATTATATTCTGTTATCACCCTAATAATGAAGCTGAAGTTGGGAGGTATAATAGCATCTTTGGACCTCTGAGATATTTGTTTATTTATTTATTTATTATTTATTTATTTGTATTTGTGTACTGGGAATGTCTGATAGGGTAAAACCCTTTCTCAGTGGTGGCTGGGGGGGGGGGGGATCCATATTTTAATAGCAGTTTTGATGTATACGCCAAATGCAGTTACATGATATCAGATGGAAATACCAAATACAGGCAGGTATACATACATGAGAGAAAAAAAATTATAAAACACATTTATGTAAGCTATTACAAACAGAGCATGTAAGTACCTTACATAGGTATATACAGTGTTAAGCATTCTTTAGACATAGACACAGACTAGTATACAGCAAAGAGAGGTAGAAAATTGCAAAAGATACTTTAGTATTACCTGCAATTTCTAGCAATTACAGTAATGTATAATGTAAAGAAGAGACAGCTTAACTCTGGAAATAATAGAAAGGGTAGAAGATGGTTGATAATGGAATATAGTATATATGTTAATAACAGAGCAACTATGAATGCATCATTAAAGTTAGGATTGACAAGTCATTAGCTAGCTTAGGTAGACAGATTTTCTAATGTCCACCGATACGATTTGGCCAAAAGAGACTTCATTTTCTACAAAAGTGCCCCAGTCAGTAATACATGTATCAGTTTTAAAGGGGTACTATTTGTATGATAGATGCATGGAGTCTCATGTTTTCCAAAGAAAACAGTACTACATTTTTTCTCATTTAGCTTCAGACAATAGCCCTGATAATATTCATTTATAGTGTTTATCCCTTTTGTTGGATTTGGGAGCCCTCCAGGGAGTTGATGATAGATCCAAATTGGCAGTAATCTTCAAACTTGGTCACATGCATAACTGCAAAGAAAGGTCTGCCCTAGTTAAGTGTACTTTTTTTATTCTGTTCAGCACTGCATACAGACTCCTTTCATTGTTCAGTAAAGTAAGCAGACTTACTATCCCTTTCCCTGGCTAGAACAACACCTCCACCACTCTGTTTGAAAGAATGGCTGATTACCTGTAACCATCCAGGCATTTTTTTTTCAACTGGACATTACACCATATGTTTTACATACATTTGGATATGTCCATGACGTATATTACCCATATGCCTTCTTTCTCTGTGTCTTAACCAGCAAATGAGAATAATGCCAACCTGTTGTGCTTCTCTGTTAATCCAAAGCTCCCTATCACTGAAACTTCATACTGGTAACAAAACAGTCTATGTTTATGGATGAAAGCTAGGGAACATTGTCACTCACTACATCGAGGTTCCTTAAACATACCAGGCATTTTCCTCTTATAAACAACCACTGAAATAACTAGTACCTGTGCTGGTATTCCAATGATAGCTTCTTCACCAGTGACTAAAAATGATTTACTAAGCTGAGCAAAAGGGTCATGCAGAGATGTATATTTGTAGGTCAGAATTCTGTATCCAATCAAATGCAGCCTTTTTAAATTTCAAATATAACACTTTAATTGAATTTGTATCTTTTTTTGATACTAAACTTTATAAGTCTGTACTTTTTTCAGGTTGAAAAAGTTTCAGCACTTGATCAGTCTAACTTGCCACTCACTAAACAACAAATTAAAATAAGAGGTAAACTTAAAAATAATTGGCATCAAGCAATCCAGTCAGCAAACCATTAGCTAGGATAAAGGCAAGAGGAAGATGAAGGCTATATGGACGTGTAGTGATGGTAGCATTAAGGAAAGAATAAGGCAAGGTTTTTGGCTGTCCATCTTGTGTCTTTGTGTCCTCAGTTCCCACTAATGGGAAAACAGAAGCCAAAAGCTTCTCCTCAGTTTTCTCAAACAGGAGACAAAGAGATTACTTTTTTGCATCCAAGAATCCTTTTCTGGTTAGTAATCTGCAGTGGTGCAGCGGTAGCATTGTTGCCTCACAGCAAGAGGTTCTCCCATTCGATTCTCAGCTAGTGTGCGGGGAGTGCCTTTTGTGTGGAGTCTGCATGTCCTCCCCGTAGGTCGAGTGGCGTTCCGAAAGACATGCGTGAATGAGCATGCCTTTGCTGAAGGCTGGGCATCGAGCTGGCAACTCGGCACCATGAAAATCTACTGCCAATCATTAGCGGACCAGAGTTCCGCTGTGGCGACCCATAACCGGGAAAAGCCGAAAGACAACAACAATCCTTTTTCTGGTTAATACAAACTTATGACATGGAAGAAAAAGGGAAGAAAATGCTGTGAACAAGTTGTTTGCTTTATTTGTAATCTCAAAAACAAATCTGGTTATTTGTAATGCAATTGAAAAATGCATAAACACCTGCTGTGAAGTTTAGGAACTGACACTATTTATTGCCCTCCCCACAGTTCAAAATGTACTAAGAAATCTAAAGGAGCATAACAACACAAGACATTAAATGAATAATTCTGTCACAGGATCTTTACATGAAAAGAAAAAAAATCTTTGATAAGCGCTTTGCCAAAGGCAAATTTACCTCTTCACATAATGAAAGACTATCCTTCAAATAATCAAACAGATATTACTCAGAACTTACAAATGTGTCCCAGGAGAGGAAGAAAATTTAAATAAACTAATAAAGTATATAGATAAAGAAGTGGGTTGCACTGAAGAAAGTACCATCAAAAATTAACCATTTCAGCAACAGCCCTTTGACACTACATGTTCTGATTTCATGGATCAGTAACTTAAAATGTACTGATCACTTCTAAAAATGTCAGGTTATTTGGAAAATGCAGCACAGTGGCACAGTGGACAGATATCTGATTTCTGTCTGTAGTGTCTGGGGTTCAGTTCCAGCTTCTGTTCATTACCTGTGTGGAGTTTGTATGCTCTCTGCATATCTGTAACCAATTTCCTCCAAAAAATGCTTTGTGATGGGCCACACTAAGGTGTGTGTGTGTGTGTGTGTGTGTGTGTGTGTGTGTGTGTGTGTGTGTGTGTGTGTGTGTGTGTGTGTGTGTGTGTGTGTGTGTGTGTGTGTGTGTGTGTGTATATATATATATATATATATATATATATGTATATATGTGTGTGTGTGTGTGTGTATCTATCTATCTATATATATATATATATATATATATATATATATATATATATATAGATAGATATATATATATATATATATATTCACACACACACACACACACACACCCATATATGGGTTTATATTACTTTGTCGAATGGCAGATCATCGAACCCCTAATTATCAAAGCTGCTAACTTCCAAATGGAGTTTTCAGCTAAATTTTTCCTTGGGCAAACCAACAGTTGGCCACCATCTAGAATTTGCCCTTTTCCCCACTGTAGTGCAACATTGGTGTTGTTATATTTAGTTAGAGGGTTGTGCAGAGCGAATCCACCCACCCGGGAACGTTTTAAATTTTATTATTTTCTTTACGATCACTAGGGTGGCTTATCGTTGGTTTACCCTAGGAAACGTTTCTCTGAAAATTCTGTTCAGTGATTAGTGGCTTTGATAATTACAGGTTTGAAGAATGGCAGTTTGATGATCTGCCATTTGATAAAGTGATATAGACCTATATATATGTATATATGGGTTTACATCAAAGTATCGAAAACCCACTTACTCAAAACACAGATCATCAACACGACCACAGTGAATGTATATATATATATATATATATATATATTCACATATACTATTTATCCTTGTCCCTTCACCAAATTGTCCACACAGTCACATGTTGCATTTATGCTTTCTGTTGTGGCTAAAAAGGGCCAATGGGGGAGTGTGCCTACCTGATTACAAATGTTAAATTTGTAATTCTATGGGGAATGAGACGATGACGAGTTATGAAACAGCTTCTGTTTTAACTGCTTGCACATGTGTAATGCACTTAATTTCCAGAAGGATTGGCATTTCTACAGTTTTATCATTTCACAAGTCATCTACTAGTCTGGACATCATGGGCAGTGAAGATACAGTGCATTCACTAGTACTAAAACAGATCTCAGGTTCAGCAATACATGTTTCACAAACATTACCTCAGAGCTAAATATTCATATATTAGATCATGAGAAGAAGTGACTGAGAGGGTGGACATATATGCAGATATTTACATTCAAAGCACCTAACTAATTTGAGGTGCAAAATATGAGGAAATGTTATTCGTTATTTTTAGCTTTGGTTGGCCTGGTTAGTAACGCTAGGGTAGTGGCCTCTTTTCAGACGAGACCTGAAGGTGTATTTATACTACTAAGGGAAGTTTAACCAAAGCACTGGGGAGCTTCGCCTTTTCTTTTCTTAGGAGGAAGTGTCGCAACAAGCTGGAGGATGGTCAGCAGGAGGATGATGAAGTGGCTGCAGTTTTTGTTGTAGAAAATGCTGGAAACAATTAATGTTGTGGCTTTTCTTGGTTTACCAGATGAATTTGTTGCAAATATAATCAATTCTGAAGAACTGGAGTTTGAAAATGTGTCTTGGAGTCAAATAATGGATAAAATGAATCATGAGGAAACACTTGTTCCTATGGTAAAGGAAGCGATGTCAATGTATAAAAGGAAGGAAGTCACTCCTCTTTTTGTTTGCCAGTCAGTCCAGGGATTGGCTAGTGTACTACAAACACCAACAACAGATGTTTCCTAGTGTTACATATGCTACTATTGTGAATAGGTCACAGACTGAACTTGTTAAGAGCAATACAAAAAAAAAATCCATTACCTGTGGTACATATTTCATCCACTAAAGACATTATTAATTGGTCAGTAGTTTGGGACTTTATTGTTGCTCAGAACACAACACCCGCAACACATAGACCTCACAGTCAGAGTGTCAAACAGTCACAGCCCTTAAGGCCAAACACAATGCCAGACACACTAGTCATTGGTGACTCCATAGTCAGACACACTGATGTCCTGCTCACCAGACTGAGTAAGGAGAAGGTCACAGTAAGCTGCCTGTCGGGCGCTAGAATCCACCAGCACTCAGGTCTCTCAACAGCAGGTACAAATATGACTCAGTCATTGTCCGGACTACATGAAAAGAGACATTGAGGTCTGATTATGTAGCCCAGGCAGGTATGACACTGACCTTGAGCAGTATCCTACCTTCACCAAGAATGATGCCACAATACAGAGATAAGATGATCAGCTTTAACAATTGGCTTAAACACTGGTGTCATTCAAAGGGGATCCAGTATCTGTCTGCCTGGGATGACATGCTGTCGGCTTGCACCTGTCACCCTGGGATTCAGGATATGCCACCCCATAGTGCCTTTTTAGGCAAGGCTCAAATTCTAAACCTACCACCCTAGAACACAAAAAAAAAACTAAGGGTAATGCTGCTCAATGCCAGAAGTCTAAATCTCAAAATGCGAGGCCCTTCTCAGTATGGAGAACATCGATGTCTGTGCTGTGACAGAAACCTGGTTCAAGGTATCAGGTTTTACCTCATATCCGCCCCAAAATCCGGACAATACCAAGAAAGGAGGGGGTATCCATATTCATCAAGGACACCCACACCTCAAGACTGACGATGCATCGGAGACCATCCAGGTGCAATTAACCATAGGCAAGACTGCTCTGCAAATTGTAGCATGTTACAGGCCACCCTCACAAACTCAGGAAACTCACATGGCCTTCCTGAAAACACTAGAGGGATAAATGTATCACCAAACACCATCATACTAGGTGACTTCAATTACCCTAATATAGACTGGGAACACTACTCAAGCCCAAACACCCTAGCCCAAAAGTTCCTGGAATTCATAAACTCAAATGCCATGGAACAACTAGTCACCATCCCACAAGAGGAGATAACATACTTGATCTCATCATCACGAACATGGGAGCACAATGTTCATCACTGGTGAGATCAGATGGAGGTCCTCATCCCACGAAATAAAACCAGCACCTGCAGGACTGCATGGATAAGGCAATCCCAAGCAAAACAAAGACTGTCTGGTGGACCCCAGCCATAAACAAACTCTACAACAAAAGGAGGAAGCTACTACAAGATAGAGCAAAATCCTTAAAAGGTAAGACACCCTTGATCACTATAAGTAAAAACTAAGAGCTCTCATAAAATCATCCAAAGCAAATTTCGAGAGAAAAATAGCTAAAGACTCAAAGACAATCATAAGGCCTTCTTTAGCTATGTTAGAAACCTAGGAGGAAACTCCCAGATATGCTCAGAACTAGTTCAAAATGATGTGAAGATTACTGATCCTACAGACATTGCCAACATACTGGCTGACAGGTTCAGTGCAAACTTCTCCCCTCCCCAAAGGAGAGATATCTATACCAAATGAGTGCAGCCCCCAAACATCTCCAACGCCCAAGTGAGAACTGCTCTCTCCAAAGCAAAAACACAGCATCCATGGGACCCGATGGTGTCCCCAGCTGTGTGCTCCAAACTCAATGAGGAATTAAACCCACAGCACAGCTGTTTAATCAAAGTCTTACCTCTGGATGGCACACTGCAACTGTGGTCCCACTTCACAAAGGCGGTGCCTCCACAGACCCTGGAAATTACCGGCCCATTAGCTTGACAAGCCTTATCTGCAAAGCCATGGAGAGGATCATAATGGACCTCATAAATAAAGACATAGGGAATTTGCAGACTTTGGATCCAACCCAGTTTGGCTTTGTCAAAGGCAGATCATGCCTTTTAAACTTGGTTGACTTTTTCGAAACAGTCACCAAAGCCATTGATGAGGGAAAGGCAGTCCATACAGCCTACCTCGTTCTGGCTAAGGCCTTCGATACAATACCCCACTCGGGTATCATTGAAAAACTCATCAGCTTAAATGTTAACCCATACATCACAAGATGGGTTGCAAACTGGCTGAGTGACAGAACCCACAGGGTCAGAGTTGCTGGCGCCATGTCAGACTAAAAGCCTGTACCAAGTGGTGTCCCACAGGCCTCAGTCCTGGGCCCACTCTTGTTTGGCATCTACTTTTCCGAAGTACAAGCAAACACAGGAGGGTTATGGCTGACAAAGTTTGCAGATGACTGCAAACTGATAGTAGAAAACACATCTGACACAGATATCCTTCAGAAGGGTCTCACAGAAACGGATAACTGGTGCCAGAGCCACGGCCTAAAGTTAAATGCCAAAAAATGCATAGTCATACCCTTCGGGAAAAACAAGGTTACCCCTAGCTACCAAATAGGTGGCAATCCACTGAGTACAGAAGAAGTTATCAGGGACCTGGGGACCCAGGTTGATAGTAGTCTGTCATTCGACACCCATGTAGCTAAAGTAGTTAGGAAGTCCTTCTACATTGCCCACCTTACCATGAAGGGATTCTCATCTAGATCAAGGGAGGTCATAGTCTCCCTTTACTCATCACTCATCAGACCAATGATTGAGTACAATGCCCCATTCGAATGTATCTGACCCGACACTTGCAGCAGCTGGAGAGGACACAAAAGTTCCTCACCAAAAGGATAAAGGGTCTCAAAATCTGTCCTATGCTGCCCGACTGAAAGAACTCCAGCTCTATTCAGTGCTCACGCTTGCTCAGAGGTGACCTTTGCCTAACATACAAGGCCATGTCAAACCCAGATTTGATGAATATGCTTCACCTCAAAAATCTAGATCCATCAGAGCCACAAGGGCGGAGACTTAAACGCTGGAGGGATAGATTCATCACCCAAAGACTCCCTATGCTGTGGAACAAAATCCCGGTACATGTGAGGCAGAGCACTGGCCTTGTTCAAGAGAAATCTTGACCAATGGATGGGAGATCGCAGATATACCCCAGGAATTACCTCAGTGTCACTGCTCGACAGAGGCACAGCAAAATAATGGGTATAGTTCCCCATACTAAAGGGGTGGCGTAAGCCCGATGGGCTAGGCTTGTAAATGCCCTCGGGCAGATAGCCTAGTATGAACCTATGAACCTATGAACCTATAATTAAAGACATTCATGCATTTATACATGAGGAAAAGTATACTGTTTGTGATACTAACTTTGAGACTGTTGATATTGCAGATCAATTTTTACAGCAGGTCACTTTTAAACTTTGTGTCATCCATAGTCGCAGCATACATTTTCAGCCCTAAATATGATCTTTAAAATCCAAAGACATGCATCTGGAGCATTTCTTCCCAGGACTCCTCTGAAAATTGTCTCTCTCCTAGTTGGACTTTCCAGGTCAATAAATGTTAAATAAATAATAAATAAATAAAAGAAAACTAATTCCTCAGTTTAGAACTGCATACATTAACAATACTTTTATTAGGCAGTATTTCTCACTTCACTGTAAATGTGTTTTCGATATTAAAAAATGTAATAATATGGGTCATGGGAAGTGTGGGTTTTGCTATCTAAGCAGTATGGTAAAGTGAATCATACTTTATTTATTTTATTTTACATTTGTTGACCGGGCTAGTCTAACTGGATATATGTCCATTTTCAGTAGAGGTCAGGGGAGATAAGCTCCAAGTGAGAAACAAGAAAACAAGAAATAACAAATAACATAAGTCATATATACAATGCATATTACAGATATTATATTATATTAAGAGGGTAGTGAGACCAGCTATGTTATATGGGTTGGAGACAGTGGCATTGACAAAAAGGCAGGAGTCAGAGCTTGACGTGGCAGAGTTGAAGATGTTAAGATTTGCACTGGGTGTGACGAGGATGGACAGGATTAGGAATAAGTATATTAGATGGTCAGCCCAGGTTGGAAGGTTTGGAGACAAAGCCAGAGAAGCAAGATTACATTGGTTTGGACATGTGCTGAGGAGGGATGCAGAGTATATTGGGAAAAAGATGCTAAGGATGAAGCTGCCAGGTAACAGGAAACGAGGAAGGCCTAAGATAAGGTTTATGGATGTGCTGAGAGAGGACATGCAGGTGGTTGGTGTGACACAGCAAGATGCAGAGGACAGGAAGAAATGGAAACAGATGATCCACTGTGGAGACCCCTAACGGGAGCAGCTGAAAGAAGAAGAAGAAGACAATGCATATTATAGGTTAGCACAGAATGTTCAGAGAGGGCAGAAATCATAACAGTGCAAAATGCAGGTACAATTCATCATACAGGTACAGTACATAATAAAAAAAAGAAGGCAGGTTATTGTGTAATTATATTAAGAAAGAGTTCTCCCAGTAATAATTGTCCACAGAGGATGGAAATAATATAATGTAGTGGGAGATGATGATTGTAGTTAATAAGGAAGGTATAACAGTGAATGAGAATTACAGGGTAAGCAGAGCCACGTTTGACGAGATAGATGACTAGTCAGACTCTGAGTATCATTTCTATTAATGATTATAATGCATGTATACTACAAACGGCAGCCTAAAACATTTTTATAGTTCCTATCACATCTAATTTAAAGTTCTGATAAGCGATGTGGCAGTCAGTGTGGTGTTCTAGGCCATTTTGATTCTAATTGTGTTCCTTCTTGTAGTGAATGTAAAACTGTTGGGCATTTTTGGTTTGACTATCCCACATTACTAACAAAAGATGTGGAGTAAACTGAATAGGTTTTACAGGATGCTAAACAAAAAGAATATATCAGGGGGTGAGGCATGTCCTCGGGAAAAGGTAATAACACCACATACCAATGCTGTCTAAGAAAATGTTCCTCTTACTACTTGTAATGCATTTCAATATTGACTATAAATGAGGTGCCTGACAGTGATTCTGAACATACTTTACAAACAACAGTAGAGTCCATAAAGGATGATGTGGGAAGGGGGGGCTGATGGCACTAATGATATACAAATGTCTGGAAATGAAGACATGGATGGAAATAGGGTTTATATCATTTTATCGACTTACTATTCAGCAAATAGCAATACATCAAACCCCTATTTAGTGAACACCATTTCAGGGAATGACAAAATGTTTCCCTGGGTAAGGAAGCACTTTACCAAATAAAAAAAACACAACAGAAACCTCACAAAATCAAACCCACCCAACTGGGGTTGGGGGCTTTGCCCCCAACACCCCCTCACCCCCTAACTATATATTCTAACTCTGAGATCGCACTGCGGTGGGGAAAAGTGCAACACTGTGGTGTTGGCCAAGTGCTTCCTTACCCTATGAAAGATTTCGTCATTCACTGAAATGCTATTTACTAAGTAAGGGTTCAATGAATTGTTATTCGCCTAATAGCAATTCGATAAAATGATATAGACCCAGAATATACTACCACTATTGGTAACAGGCTACATAAAAGGAAGCTGAGTCAAGGAGCTATAAAGAATAGAAACGTACAGTCTTGTTCTTAGCAGTGTGAAAACGAACAGCTTGATTAGTGAACATTGTAGATTACACACTTTACATTTTTGAATATGGTCAGGGGCCGACATTGTTTACTTGATATAAGAGTCATTATTGATTAAAAAAATTACACTGAGGTTGTCTACAGATTTAACCTAGTTTGAAGATTTAGAAGAGATGTATGCTCTGGTGTTGCTGATTTTGTTTAAATCCAAAATTTCTTTATAAGATGCATTAACTGCTATTCGAGGGCAAATTCATACTTGTGTTGTGCATTCACAAGGGTGATTTTTAGCCTTGTTGCTTATGTTTGTACTAGTAAAAATGTAGTGAACATGTATTTTGTGCGCTGCAATATTTTTAAGGGGTAATTGTTCCATTATTGTTGTAGGACATTGGAATGCAGTATGAGACCCAAAAATAAGTGCACGTGAAGTTACTGCATGAGTATTAGAATCTTGTTTTAGGACCTTACTTAGAGCCAGTTTATCACAGAGATAGATTATCCCCTCAGATTTATTATTTTTTTTTATAGATTATTTTTCTTAAATTTTTTCTGTACTTATTCATGTAAATATAACTGATAATATGGCATTGTTTTTTGAGCTTGTTAGCAATGTGTCTAGTTTGACAGTTGGTAAAGGTATTAAAAAGTTAAATGGGTAGTTCGAATTAATAGAATAGAAATCTGTGTTGCAGCTGTTATGTGAACAAGTAGTCACTTTAATTCACTTTAGTGAAAACTGGTCACAGTGGTGGACTTTTTATAAAGCAAAACATAAAACTGTATTTCACAAAGCAACGATATGTTATTCAAGGTTCTAAGCAAGAAGCATCTCCCCTTTTTTAGTAAGAAGTTAAAAAAAGATTTCAAAACAATACTAGGGTTGCTTAATCCTGATGGTGTTGTGACCACCGCCCAATCTGAATTAATTCAGATAGTGTCAATTTATTTTCAAAATTTGTTTCCCCCGTGACCTGTTATAACACAATGGAATGTCCCCAATATTTCAACAGAAGACATTAAGGTATTAGATGGTCACGTATGAACATATTGTTGCTAGAATTAGATTCTATTTTACATGCTGTTTCTGCTGATTCATCCCCAATTGTAGATGGCATTACATAACCATTCTATAAAAATATATCTGAGATACAGAAACTTATTTTTCAATGTATTAAATGAATGGTTATGCACCAGTATAACAAGTGAGTCTATGTGTTACAGTATTATATGATTTATATTAAAAAGAAAAGGCATAAAAATGAATATTCAAAATGGGAGGCCCATGATATGATTTCACATAAAAGCTGTAACAGCATTTGTAACGGTCTTGGATTGGATTATTTCATAATTTATATTCAGGCCAATGTAAATAATGTAAATATTTAGTTATTTCTGTTAATATTTACATTTTAATATTTCTTTTGGATAATTTACAAGTAATTAATTGTTAATTTTTTCAAGAAAAACAATAAAAATTCATGAGTAAAAAAAGGCTGTAGGGTATACTGAAATTTTGTGGCGCTGGTATTGACTTTTTTCAGCTTCTACTCAGTATATGTGAACATTCCTAGGACAGGTGTTTAGTAAATGGTTACCTTGATAATAAAATTAAAATTTGTCAGGGTGTCAAACAGTAGTCAGAAAATCCTTCTACATGGCACACCTCATCACAAAAGGTTTCTCATCCAGGGAAAAAAGAGGTCATTGTTCCCCTCTACTCGTCACTCATTAGACCCATTATAGAGTACAACTCCCCTATTGGTATGTACCTCACAAAACATCTACAACAACTGGAAAGGCCGCAGAAATACCTCACAAAGAGGATTACCAGCCTCAAACAGATGCCCTACGCAGACCGTCTCAAAAAACTACAGCTTTACTGCATCGCACATCACCTACTCAGAGGCGATCTCTGCCTAACATATAAAGCTATGTCAAACCCAGAGCTGTTGGACATGCTCCACTTAAAGAAATCCTGATCCCCCAGAGCTACAAGCTGTAGGGACCCAAACCTTGTCACCACAATAAACAGAACATGCTGGAGGGATAGATTCTTGTCCCAGAGGCTTCCCATACTCTGGAACAAACTACCTATCCATGTCAAATAGAGCTCCTCATTAGCACTCTTCAAGAAAAATCTTGATGATTGGATGTGAGATAGGAAATTCACCCCGGGGATCGCTTCTGTGGCTCTGCTCGACAGGGGCACAGGAAAATAATTTTCTTGGGTGGTGAAAGACAGGGCACCATTTGGCTAGGCTTATATAGGCCCCAGGGCCGATAGCCTAGTACCTACCTATGAACCTGTGAATAAGGATACCCATTAAGTGGTATGTTATTTAACTTGGTTTTGAATACTGTTGCAGAGGAATGTTCTAGATCTTGTAAGGATGCTTTATGGGAAATAGTGCCATGCCTTTCTCTACCACTAGTTTTTAATTATGCTGATGATTTTAATCCTATACTTAACTTAGAATATTATATTACTGAAAGTAAGATTGTCCTCAATATGCAGAAGTCACCTTTGAATGAAATCCTGTTTGTGCACAATGTAATTACTGTTGTAGGAGTAACTACAGGTGGGGAGCAGACATGTTGTTGATATACAAAAATTGTGGATACCTGGTGATGTTTCAAATTGTCTTTTTCAAAAAAAGTTTATGTTTGAATATGATTATACTAGGAAAAGTGGGTTATAAAGTTTTTGCTTTTCCAAAAAAGAAAGAAAAGATACTTTTAGACATTTTTTGTCGGGGATAGGTATGATGGACAGGTCTAATAAAGCCAATCGTCCATTTAGCCTCCATGCATTTATACTGAATACTTCTTAGGGTACAATATGACACAGTAGGTAAGCTTAGGAAATTGTTATGGAAAAAATATGATGATATCTGCGCAAGTGTGTTTGTAGGTAAATGCAGGTTTCTTTATTAACTCCAGAAAATTGTGGTGTCTGTGTATGCATATATATATATATATATATATATATATATCTATATATATATATATATATATATATATATATCTATATGTGTGTGTGTGTGTATATATATATATATATATATATATATATATATATATATGTGTGTGTGTGTGTGTGTGTGTGTGTGTGTGTGATGATAGGTTCTTACTTTTTTGATAGGCCACAGGTAAATATTTTCCCTTATATTTTACAAAGTATTAACTGCATAAAACTTAGGTTCGAAAATATTAGAGGAATTCAAGCCTTTTTTGCATAGGAACTTCTTAGGCAAATTATCAGTTAAAGACGACATGAAATACAAGGTCAGAGATCAGTGTTCATATCATATTGTAATGTTGAAGAAACCCTTCCAGATGTTTTTTAGACTGTTCCATAATTCCGTTGTTTTGACAAATGCTTTTGCGCTCTTATACTGCTGATTTTCTTTCTCCTGTCACACTACATTTGATTTTGTACGAATATTACTGTAGGTCTTTGCCTACTGATATTTGTTTGGCAGATACATTCTTGTTGGGGTAATATGGCATATTTACTTGCCAAGATGTGAATAATTGTTGTTTAACAACATGTAGGATTGTGTTTTGATACTGGGAGAGCTAAATAAATAGTTATGGAAGAAAGGGTGGGAGAATATATGTTTATTTCTCAAAATGATATTGTTGGATTACTGGACATGTTTTTTATAGTATTACTTTTTAATGTGTGTGTATTTCTTACTCTTATTGATTATACTAAGTGATGTTCTTGCATGCTGTCATAGTAGAAAGTCCCCTACTCTTTTTCGATAGGTGGTGTGGAATGTTTTATATTCACCTGAGCTAACACCAACTCAAGGAGATGAAATAGCCTAATATCTCATCTGAAGGATAACACCCCCTGGATGCTGTACTGCAGTGTCAGTATTCCAGTCACCTGGAGTGGGAATAGAACCCATTTCATTCTGGTCTTCCAGCATCTTCCAGCATCAAAAGGAAGTTTACTGCCTGTTCCACCATGATACTTGTTTGATACAAACTAGCAGGTTGGATATTTGTGTAGAATACACAACTGTATTATCGTTCGTTAAATCCAGTGAGGTCATTAAGCAACGTGTTTGCAAAGAGCCAGGCAGTAAAGAGTAAACTGGATAGTTCTTGGTTTGCAGTACTGCACTGATATGGTTAGGCTAAGAGCGATGATGCATAACATAATTACTAGGTCAGACTGAAGTATTGTGAGTGACAGACCAGGAAAGGGACTCTAGAAAGATGGCAACTCAGCAATTATGTAGACCAAGAAGTCTAGCAGAGTCCTGGTACGACCAGTGTTTTTCTTTTAGTTTAGTCTGTATTCCAAGGAAAACATGGCCAAACTGAGTGGAATTAGTTTACTTTTGTGAAACAGAATGTTTTTATTTATTTTGTCAAATATGTACTGAAATGACATCAATCTGGAGACATCTTACCTCATTTGTTTTAAAATAGCAAGTGCAGGAAGCAGCAACCACATCTGAGATTATGTCCCATGCATTCTGTCTTGTCATATAACAAATACTGTCCCACATATGGGTCTATATTAGAACACTGAACATTTAAAATGTCGAGTGTTCTAATATTGACCCATTTTCAGCTAACGCTGAAAATATCGAAGAAACAGAAAACCAAATTTTTTCCTAGGGAAAGAATTTGGTTTTCCGTTTCTGTTGCTTCAGTATTTTCAGCGCTCTGGTGGAAAGTTACGGGTCAGGTTCAGGTAAGTGTGCGATTGAGTGTGGGTTAGGTATGTGTACAACTGTGTGGACACAAGGGTTAGGGCGGGTTAAGTGAGTTAGGGTTAGGGCACGGGTTAGGTATGTGTGCGACTGTGTGGATGTGAGGGATAGGTGAGTTAGGGTTAGGGCGCGGGTCAGGTAAGTGTGCGATTGTGTGGATGTGAGGGTTAGGGCGGGTTAAGTGAGTTAGGTTTAGGGTGCGGGTTAGGTGAGTGTGCAATAGTGATGGACCTTAGGATTAGAGTTTGGGTTAAGGTAAGTGGATAGTTAGTGGTGTGTGTATAGTTTAGTGTAGGGTTAGGTGTCAGATTTTAGGTGTATGTGTGTGGATTGCTGTTGGTTTGGTGTGCTTGTGTTCTGTGTATGTGTTTTGGAACAGCGACTTTTTTCCCTAGGAAAAAATTTGCTGTTCTGAATCTTCGATGTTTAGTATTTTCAATTGGTAGGGTGCGATATTAGAACACTCGACATTTTGAATGGTCGGTGTTCTAATATAGACCCCATTTATATGACATAACAGTTTCATTTATAAAATTGTTTTTCATATTTGGTCCTCTCTGATACTATGTGGTTATGCTGCGACCAGAGTGACCTACACAATAGAAAGTACTATTTCATTAGTTTCGTAGTAGTGGAGGTCAGTGAAACCGGAGGTCAGGTATGAAGTTATCATTATCATTTCGATAAATCCCACTCCGGCATTGTTTCCTTACCCTTTACCTTCCACCTGTAGAATAAAGCATCTGTTGCATTATGGTCAGGCATGCTTTACTACATGCCAGTATTGTTTGCATAACTAAACACTGACCCACCATCTTCAGGAAATGGCTGAAGAGAACTGACCTTATTATTGCATTTCCCTACTTGTAATGGTTTAATGGTTGTATAATTCATGAAATACCTAGAGTGAGCTAGCTACTAATAAAATGTTTTCAGTGTACCCCTTTCATTTTTTTGTCATTTATCTCATGCACCTTACTTACAGCATGGTTTAGATATTATGTTCCAAATACAGTACTGGATAAGAAATGCAGGGTGTAATACTGTTACATGTTTCTAACTGAAAAGTATTGCTTACCACACAGGATTATTTTTAATGTATATCATTTTCCATTAGACATTAAAGTATGACCATATTGTAATATGCCCTTGACGTCTGCAGTTGCTCTGTAATAATTTAAAAGCCATGTGAGGTAGTGTAGTGTAGTGAGTAATGCAGCAGAGTAAGTACTAGAGTAGTGTCAGTAAGATACTCAGATAAGCCATGTGTGTAGTGTAGTGAGTAATACAGCATGCTAAGTACTGCAGGTGTGTCGCTATGGTACTCTAATACTCAGAAAAGCCAGATCTGGTACTGTAGTAAGTAATACAGCACAGTAAGTACTGAAGGAGTGTCAGTAAGGTGTACTGTACATTCTCTGTCCAGTTGCAACATGTTTACTGCATGCAATGCATGTTAGAAAAATAACCGCAGATAGGAGAACAACACCCCCTCCCCAGAACTATATTATTGTTTTAGTACCATTGTACAGTACCCCTCCTCATACTCAGCATGGGTAATGCGTTATGCTTTTAGTAGCATTGTGTAGTACCCATCCTCATACTCAGCCTGGGTAATACTGTAGGCTCACTTGTCTTTGGCATGCTACAAGAAGGTACCTTGCAGGTGTTTTGCTTGTCAAACCTTGAAAGGCTACATAATGTCTATCATCAGAAAGATGCAGCCCTGAAGTACTCTCAAACACCTACTCCCCAGGTGTTGTAATGAGATTAATCCAGCAAATAGAGCTAAGCTGTTCTTGTAATGTTAGTGCACAGTGGATGCTGCCAGGACTTTCACAGTATTTAATTATCCCATGTGGCAGTGCAGGAATACAGTACCATCTGTAGGTATAATAAGAAATAAAGTAGAGCACTGAAAGTATTGAGATATATCAGGAACAAGAAGACAGTGTTACTTTTGTGTAGCTTAGAGATAACCACAATGTTTAATACATATTAATAGAAAACTGCCTTAGTTTATAGGTTCATAGGTGTTTACTAGGCTAATGACCACAAGGGTCTTTTTAATCCTAGCCATGCATCCCAAATCTCTGACAAGTTTTGATACCCTTGATAAGTGTAAGCATGGGCCTGGGAGATAAACCATTTACAGGTTACCTTTTTGCATCAGAGACATAGGGACCAAACCATGGATGAATTTCTGGTTATCCATCCAATTGTCCAAGTTGCACTTGAATTGAATTAGAGAGGAACTCTGCTTCACAAGGATGGGGAGCCTGTTCCATAGACAGGGTAGTCTCTGGGATACATACCTATCTCTCCAGCAGGTTCTGTTTATATCACAGGCAAGGTTTAAGTCTTTAGAACAGGTAATTCTGGTATTTTTGTTTTGTGGATATGCAGGAGGTCCATCAGAGTGGGGTCTGACAATGCCCTGTATGCCAGACATAGATCTCCCCTCAAAAGTCTGTAGGAGACAGAATACAGAGATAGGGCCTTGAGCTGGTCTGCCTAGGACATATTACTTACACCCTGTATTCTTTTAGTGAGGAACCTCTGTGGACATTCAAGTTGTTGGGTATGCCTGGTTAGGTACATACTAAAGGGGGCATTGTACTCGATAGGTCTGATGAATGCCAAGTACAGTGGAACAATGACTTCCTTGGACTTAGATGCCATACCTTTGTTAATAGGTTGCACAACACAGAATGATTTCCTCACCACTGTAGCCACGTGATGATCAAATGCTAGATTGCTATCTATGTGTGTCCCTAAGTCCTTGACTACTGGGTCAACTCTAAGAGGTGTGTTGTCAATGTGATAATTACAAGGGATAGATGACTTCCCAAAGGATACTATTATGCATTTCTTGGCATTTAGCTTTATTAATTTCAGTAATGCTACAGCACCTCCACATGGCTACTGTGAGTAATACTGTAACATGTGAAATACTAAGGCAATACAAGTAATTAAGGTTAGAATTTTGTGTAAATCAGGTGGTAACAGGATCATTGCTGGCTGTACACAGCTCTCTTCCTCAGGCTGTATATAATACTCAATCCTTGCTGACTGTAAAGCTCAAAACACAGACTGATCAGCCTGTCTCCATATGAAGCACACTGCATGATGAGTCACCATCTGTGTGAAATACACTGCATGGAAATTGCATTGTATGAAATGCATTTCATGTGAAATGTACTGCAAGCAGATTCCACTTCCATGTGAGGCACACTGCCTGGTTAGATCACTTTCATATGAAACACACTGTATGATTGCCCCCCCCCCCTTATAAAGCACACAGTATCATTAGTTACCTTCTACCTAAACATCACTGCATCATTAGTACCCTCCATGTGAAACACACTGCACAGGGTCCCCATTCATGTGAACCACACTGTACAGGGTCCCCATTCATATGAAATACACTGCACAGGGTCCCCATTCATGTGAAACACACTGTACAGGGTCCCCATTCATGTGAAATACACTGCA
>NC_056732.1:33430973-33520973 GCF_019279795.1 Protopterus annectens
GGAATCTATCCCTCCAGCATGTTCTGTTTATTGTGGTGACAAGGTTTAGGTCCCTTGAGCGTGTAGCTCTGAGGGATTGGGATGTCTTTAAGTGGAGCATGTCCAACAGCTTTGGGTTTGACATAGCTCTGTATGTTAGGCAGAGGTCACCTCTGAGTAGGCGATATGCGACAGAGTAATGCTGGAGTTTTTTGAGACGGTTTGCGTAAGGCATCTGTTTGAGGCCAGTAATCCCTTTTGTGAGGTATTTTTGTGACCTTTCCAGTTGTTGTAGATGTCTTGTGAGGTACATACCAAAAGGAGCATTGTACTCTATAATGGGTCTAATGAGTGATGAGTAGAGGGGAACAATGACCTCTTTTTTTTCTGGATGAGAAGCCTTTTGTGATGAGGTGTGCCATGTAGAAGGATTTCCTGACCACTGTGGCGATGTGATTATCAAAGGAGAGACTACTGTCCACCTGTGTCCCAAGGTCTCTTATCACACTTTTAGTGTTAAGTAGACTACAGCCTACGTGGTAGTTCATGGGTGCAGAGTTTTTACCAAAGGGGATGATACATGTACTTTTTGGCATTGAACTTGAGACTATGTCTTTGACACCAGGCATCTGTCTCAGTGAGGCCCTTTTGTAGGATGTCAACATCATTAGGAGTTTTGATTATGGTTCCTAGTTTGCAGTCATCTGTGAATTTAGTTAGCCAAAGACCTTCTGTGTTAGCCTGTACTTCAGAGAAGTAGATACCAAACACGAGTGGACCCAGGACTGAACCCTGTGGTACTCCACTTGTCACTGGTCTGAAGTCTGATTTGGAGTCTGCTACTTTCACAGTGTGGGTTCTGTTAGTAAGCCAGTTGGCAGCCCATCTTGTGACATAGGGATTTATACCTAGTTTAGCGAGTTTATCTATAATTCCAGAGTGGGGGATGGTGTTGAACGCCTTGGTGAGATCTAGATAGGCTGTGTGAACCACCTTACCCTCATCTATGACTTTGGTGACTACTTCAAAGAAGTCTATCAGGTTTAGAAGACATGATCTGCCTTTTACAAACCCAAACTGTGTGGGGTCCAGAGTTTGGAGATCTCCAATGTCTTTGTTTATGAGTTCTGTGTTGATACGTTCCATGGCCTTGCAGATGAGGCTCGTCAAGCAAATGGGGCGGTAGTTCCCAGGGTCTGTTGTGGCCCCCCCTTTGTGGAGTGGGATAACTGTCATGGTGCGCCATTCAATGGACACAAAGCCTAAGGTGAGGCTATGATAGAACATGGTACTTAGGTGGGGTGCCAGTTCATTCTGTAGTTCATGTAGAAGGCAGCCTGGGATGTTGTCAGGTCCCATGGATGCTGTGTTCTTGGCTTTGGAGAGTGAGGCTTTTACCTGTGCAGCCATGATTTCAGGAACTTTGCATTCTTCCGGTATAAAGATGGGCCCTTTAGGGGGTGAGAGGGGGGTAAAGTTAGCACTGAACCTATCTGCCAGGATGTTGGCAATATCAGTTGGTTCTGAATATTTAGTGTCATTGTGCTGTAACTCAGAGCACATCTGAGTGTTGCCATTGAGATTTTTGACATAGCTATGGAATGCTTTGTGGTTGCCTTTAGAATCAGTGGCAATTTTGTTTTCATAACTAGCTTTGGAGGATTTTATGAGGGATCTCAGCTTCTTACTGAGGCTGACTAGGGAGTTCCTCCAGTCATGGGATTTTACTCTTTTTTGCAACAGTTTCTTTCTTCTGTTGTAGAGTTTGTTTATGGCAGAAGACCACCAGATTGGCTTCCTTTTTTTGGAGGATAGCATCTTGGTTCTGTTAGGGATAGCACGATCCATGCACTCTTGTAAGTGCTTATAAAGTGCATTTGTGTAGGATTCAGCAGTCGTACCTCTATTGTCCATCTGCATGGGTGTCGTGAAGTTTGCCACTTCTGTCTTAAGAAGCGTGAAGTTGGCTTTCACAGTAATAAGATTCACAAAACATAGTTAAGCGAACAAATACTGCAGAAAAGTGATGACACCTTAGAGGTAACTTTTAGGAAACAAAGCAAAAGAAGATGATGCAAAGAGAAATCAAAAAGTAATACAGTTGGCAAGCGATACATAAATCAACAATATGTTGCATTGTAACTAAGTGTCATGGCATAACCTATTAAATGTTCAAAATACAGACTAACACCAACTAATCTTTATAATTTCACATTACTACAGTGCTGTCAGATCTAACTTAAAATGCTACTGTCTCTTTGTGACAGAGGGATGGCACTCTAGAGCCCCCATATATTGAAAGTGGTTTGTCGCTAACATCATGCCAATCCTGAGAAATAAGTCAGATTCGAGTTCCACTACAGAGCTGATTCCTCCTGGGCAGCCAGACATTCTAGTTCAGTTGACGGAGCCATGAAAGTGTTGTATCTGCCAGGGAGTACGCAAGGCCTGCAGCCAGTGCGCTGCCATGTGAAAGCATAAATCCATGCTATGGACAAATATGGCATACCTTGTACCGAGCATGTCTCATGAAATAGTCCTGCAAAAATGGCAAGGCATTCTGTCTCTGTTTCTTACCAGCACCACTAAGCTTTGGATGGTAGGATACTAGAAACAAAAAGGCCTGTGGAGTAACGCCACAAAAGTGGGAACAAAAGTACATGTTCAGTTAATATTTCTCCTTATTTTCTGAATGGGATTTTTTTTTTTTTATAAAAAATATGCTACAGATTTTCCAGTATGGTGTATGGTGTTTCCTAATAATGCAGTGTAGAGAGTGCATTAACCTTTGAATTTTCTCTCACAGGTGTGTATAGTTCGATGAAACATTTGTTAGTCTATGGATGTGTGTTTGCATATGCACTTGTGTTTTTACAAGTACATGTATATGCATCTGTGCATTGGCATGTTCTTTATATATATATATATATATATATATATATATATATATATATATATATATATATACACACACACACACACACACACACACACACACACACACACACACACACACTTTGTTGCTTTAACTAGTAGTACATAGTGCAGATTAATCCACATACACTACAAAAAAATTATGATTGGGTCTCTGTGACCAGAACCCTATATTATGTGTTCTCGACCTGAGTGCAGAGATTCAGCTCTGAGGCTTTGCTCATGAGGTGAATTCTTTGACATCCATTTACTGAACACATAATAAACATATCACAATTGTAGACCTGAACATAATCCTCTATATAGCATTGATATATATGCACACAAACAGACACACATATATGTATATGTATTTATATATATATAATATCATTAGATGTTTGATATTTATATATATATATATATATATATATAAACACACACATACATATTTATATATAATATCATCAAACATCTAATGAACGCACACAGTTGACACTGACAAATCCCAAAAAACTCTGCAACTAAACATTCCATAGCAAAGTCTTCAAACCTCTGCATATGTCGTAAAGGAATCCCTCACACTACCTTGCAATGCCAACAATGACACCATGAACTACATATAACATTCCGGCAGCAATTTCAGACCCATTTCCATAATGGAGTAAAACTGTGTTTGTTGATATATTCCCAATGTTCAAATCACAAAACTAAATAACAGAACTAAAATTATGGGTTGTAATCCCCCTACCCTTCTTTCATGTTCTATAACTTCACAGAATTTGAAAACCAAACCAACAAACTCTACCACAAGGAAACCACAAGCATTGCCCCAACAAAATTCACACATAAAGTGACATGGATATGATCACATTTATTTCTAAAACTCTTTTAATACTAAATGAATCTACAGACATATTTAATATGAAAACATTTGTTTAGAAAAAAATTGGAACGTTATCGCTGGCAATTTGAAGTTGTTTTCCATTAGTGGTGTCAAGCTGTATTTTGTATATAAAAATACCGGTTCCCTGAAAAAAATATTTTAGAACACATGGATACTTCTATTCCTAGACTTCTCACTTCAAAAACAATGGTACCTATAAATGTGGTGGATGCAATAGTTGTAGGTTCTCTTTTGAAGGAACTAATATACAACAGCTAGACCACATTATACATATAAGTCTAAGGGGTTATTTATATTGTTCTTTGCACTGTTTGTGAAGGATTTTACGTAGGGATGACTAGTAGGGTTTTAACTAAAAGAATAAGCAAGTCTATGCTATAAAAACAAATTAATGCACTTTTTAGACACCACATATAAAGTGAAGGTTTCAAAAAGTTTTACTTTTTTGTCTTAAGCAATGTTTCAGAACACCAGAGAGGTGGAGATAATTTAAATCAGCTAGAAAACAAAGAGACAAGATGGCAGTTATCTTTAAATGCAGATAAACATCCAGGCTTAAGTGAAATGGTGTTATTAATATTAAATGTTGTTTAAAAGTATATAGAAAGTATAAGTAAGTAAATACTTTAATTATTAATACATGTTTTATTAAGTGTAAATAATGTGAGATATGCTTTTCAAATGTATTTGTGGGGTCATGTGACTTACCATGTGGTATTTTTTATTATATTTAAATGGAGTATTAATCAAGTGATATTCATTCTGAAAAAAGCCCTTGTACATAAAGACAAAAGTGCTTAATATGTAGTAAATTTTTTGATGATATGCACATCACTTTACAAGTGAATTTTGTTTAGATAACTTCAGAATTGCCATACTTTACATAGTGAGAGTACTCTGAGATATGCCATACTTTACATAGGAGTACTCTGAGATGAAATACTTTACATATGAATACTCTGAGATATGGCATACTTTACATAGGAGTACTGAGATGACATACTTTACATATGAGTACTCTGGACTATGCCATACTTTACATAGGAGTACTCTGAGATATGCCATACTTTACATAGGAGTACTCTGAGATGACATACTTTACATATGAGTACTCTGAGATATGGCATACTTTACATAGGAGTACTCTGAGATGAAATACTTTACATATGAATACTCTGAGATATGGCATACTTTACATAGGAGTACTGAGATGACATACTTTACATATGAGTACTCTGGACTATGCCATACTTTACATAGGAGTACTCTGAGATGACATACTTTACATAGGAGTACTCTGAGATGACATACTTTACATATGAGTACTCTGAGATATGCCATACTTTACATAGGAGTACTCTGAGATGACATACTTTACATATGAGTACTCTGAGATATGGCATACTTTACATAGTGGGAATACTCTGAGACATGGCATACTTTACAGAGGAGGAGTACTCCGAGTACTCTGAGATATGGTAGATTCCTGCTTAGTATGCCTTCCCATCATTCTCCCTGGCAATATTGCAGTTGCTGGGGTAAGTGGTTCCAGAATGTCAGCAAGCACCAACAGTTTAAGGGTTAAAAATAAATAATTACATTTATTTTAGTTCAGTAATTTTGCATATGTCAAAGTGTGAATATTTTTACATACAAAGAGATAGCAAACCTTTATAACTAAAAGTTCAGCTCTCAGAAATGAGCAAAATGTGAGTCCTTTATGTCTATGTCTGTCTGACTATCCATCTGTCTATCTATCTAAGCAGTTATCTATTATTTGCAAAAGCAGCAAGAAACAACTACACAATTAGCACTAGCAGAATTCCAGAAATGGAAAATTTTTATACCAGTAAAAAGGCAAAATCCCATAACTGGAAACTTTTGTTAGAGAAATGAACTCTGTGGTCATCAGGTGTATTTGGACTGTTACTGTCATGCCATTTGTGGGATGGAAACTCTCATAAATCCCACTTGTAGTCTGCTATGCATTAGAAGGTTTACTGACCATCTGAAAGTTTATTACTTATTATATTGTTTTCTAGGTGTATTTATTTTACTTAGTATAAAACCTGCTTTCACAAGAGATCAAAAGACAGTGTTTTTAAACTGTGGATGGGTCGTTTAACTAGGGTAACAGAGAAATTCTGCTACTCATTGTGGGGATCTTGCTGCATTCCACACCTTAATGTACATCACTCTGCTGGTAGTTGCTTGGAAGCTTCCTCAGAGACAAAACAAGCAAGCATTGTATCAGAGGATATGGTGGAGGATTTCCTAAATATTTACAGCGGCATGTAGACCTAGCAGGATATCCCTGTGGAATCTGTTGATGACATGTTTGAAGGAGATGCGTTTGATAATTCATTCGATCATGTGATGGATGACAGACAAATTAGACTAGACTAGAAAAGGCCAATGCTGTGACTGTGGTTTAGAATGATGCTACAAGGAAGGAAGGAAGAATTAACTCCTGGCAGACTGGTACAATAAACTGCTAGGTGTTTTGTTTCTCCAGCTTCTAAAGCCTGGGACAAATTAAAATAAAGGTCAGATTAGCCTTCTGAACCTGTTTTCAATGAGGCAGCCTGCATTTGGAAGAAGGGTTAATGAGGTAAAATTATTAAAGCGGTAGCGTAAATAAAGTATGAATACCACCTCTGGTCTCCCCTGAAATAGTCAAGGATTAGTGGAATTAGCCATGCCCAGGAATCATAAATACATAATAAGCAACATTTAAAGCTGTCTACAGTGGGGCACATTATTTCTGTGAGATCCATTGTGGTGGTATTGCTTTTTAAAGGGAATAATAAAGATTCATCTGATCACCGATTTGATTAGAGCATACCTCTCTACACTGTTTAGATGTTTGCATGTTTGTATTTTTGCCTAATATTTTTGGTTTGTCCCTCATAAAATTTGTTGTGTTGTGGAAAATCATTGCGGACTGAAGTTATCAAACAATGGCAGATATTTGAGTTTGAGACTTCATAGCCTCCAGAAAAATGCAAGCTAAACTAAATGCTGTTATTCTAGCAACTTTCTAATTTTATAAGAGCAGTATTAAAAATCTATTCCTATTTAGTGACCTTAGTGCCTCCATTATTTTTGGATTTGTCCAGATTTCTTGCACTAACAGGTTGAGAGGTATAGTTTAGAGGCATTTGTTCCATGACCTACCAGGGGATGGAATATACCACATATTGTTTGTGTTCCCAAAGAAATTACTGTAACTTCAAGTCAAGTTTTACCAGCATTGATGTGCAGTGATAATGGGTTATTAAGGTTAATTTGTTGCTAGATAAGTCTGCCAAACTGAAATCTAAGCCAATGCACAGAAGATTAATTACAGATTATAGGGAAGCAAAACAGTTACTATATAAAACTAACTGCAGTGAGGTGTTCAGTGGAAAAACTGCAGATGGAATGTGGGAACTTTTCAAAGAGAAATTGTTTGAGTGCAAAAAGTCAAAAAATGTTTAACATCAGGATCTAGGCACACAACATCAGGGAGGTATATTTCCATAAGAACAAGATACCTGATTGAGGTGAGAGACAAAAAAATATAAGAAATGGAAGAGGTCGAACTACAACTTTGAAAACTGAAATAAACGAGCTGAACAAACAGATTAAGCATAGTGTTAGACAAGATCAAGAAAAATTTGAAGAAAATTTATATAAAGATATTGAGCATAATAGGAAACCTTTTTATAGATACATAAGATGTGGAAGGAGTAAAGATACACAAATTGATAAACTGTGTGCAGATTCTAAAATGTATTCTCAGACACAACAAATTGTAGATATATTTATAAAATCTTATGCAAAACAGTTTGGCTCCACAAAAGGGGTGGTAAGTTGTCCTATTGACATCCAGGTAACCCCAGATACTGGAATCAAATTAGATTATATTGAAAAAGAACTGCGCAAACTGGATTCAAACAAAGTGCAGGGAGGAGACGGAATAAATAACAATGACCTGAGAACACTTCAGCAAGAATTTACACTACCATTATATCTATTATTCAGTAGGTCATATAAATATGGGGAGATTCCTCAAGATGGGAGACATGCACTTATTAAACCTGTCTTTAAGGGGAAAGGAAAGTAGGACAAACCCAGAATCATATAGACCCTTAAGTCTGCTTTCATGTTGTAGAAAAATAATGGAAAGAGTGAGTCTTCAGTTCAACAGTACTCAGGAATAGCCTTTCTTAGAGTCCACCCGGGATTTAGGGAGCTGGGGACTCCATCCCACATGTTGAGGGACGAACGAAAATTCACATCAGGTAAAGAAGTTATTTTTATTCTTCCTCACCTCCCCTCCCTCCATACCCCTACCTTTTGTGGGTTTTGACTTCATGAAGGAGGAGAGGAAACCAGAGGAGCCAATGTTCCTCTTTTTGAGATCCAGATGGTGTTTTTTCTCTTATATATACATGGTTGTTTAGAAATAAAGAGCAACAAACAAGATCTGAGGTAAGAAGGAGGAGGACCAGAGCATTATTGGTAAGGGAGGAGCTCAACAGTTTACAGTAGGCCACTTCTGTGACAAACAAGATCTGAGGTAAGAAGGAGGAGGACCAAAGCATTATGGGTAAGGGAGGAGCTCAACAGTTTACAGTAGGCCACTTCTGTGACAAACAAGATCTGAGGTAAGAAGGAGGAGGACCAGAGCATTATGGGTAAGGGAGGAGCTCAACAGTTTACAGTAGGCCACTGGTAAGAAGGAGGAGGACCAGAGCATTATGGGTAAGGGAGGAGCTCAACAGTTTACAGTAGGCCACTTCTGTGGCTCTGCTTGACAGGGGCACAGAAAAATAATTTTCTTGGGTGGCAAAAGCCAGGGTATCATTTGCCTAGGCTTATATAGGCCCTAGGGTCAATAGCCTAGTACCTACCTATGAACCTATGAGAAGGTAATACTGGATAAGTTATTGTCAGAACTGGATAGGTTGGGACTTGGAATCATATATCAGCATGCATATGTTGAAAATAGATCTATTATCACCTGTAACATGATGTTCTATAACAATATAATAACAGCTATTAATGAAAAATTGTGCTGTGATGTGATTTATATAGATTTAACTTCAGCATTTGACAGGGTCATACACAAAACACTGCTCAATAAATTAGTGCAACTAGGTATTGATGTACTGTAGATAAGATGGATAGCTGCATGGCTTACAAATAGCACATGTATTTATTTTATTGTATTTTATATTTGTTGACCGGGTTTGTCTGACTGGGCTACTAATACCCATTTTCAGCAGAGGTCCGAGGAGAAAAGCTCCACCAGAAAATAGAAATTTTGCATATTGAATACATATAGAAATACATTCATCAGTACCACACATTACATTCATCAGTACCACACATTATTGCATTACAGTGTCATACATTAACCTGTGGCAAGTGAAATACATAGAAATGAATTCATCAGAGGGATGCATTCTTAATTACATATTATATTCATAATAGTGCAATAGTTATATTGCTGAAATATTTTACTAGTTATGTTTGTACAGTGATGTACCAAGAGGAGACGATAATTTTATTTATTGACGGGAAGGAAGAGAGAAGAGAAGCAGACGGTTATAGTCCATTTTTCATGAAGCTGTTTTTTGTAGTGGTTTTGAATTGATTGTGATGTTCAAGGGATCTTATATCTAGTGGTAGGCTATTCCAGGCCTTGGAAGGGTTAAAGCTATAGACTAGGTGACCCATTTTGGTCCTTGGTTTGTAGATTTTTAGTAGGCCTTGTTCAGAACTGCAGAGTAATCTAGTGAGTGGGTAATGAGAGATTAGAGATGAGATAGTTGGACAGAAAGAGGGTTTGTAGAGAATGGAATGAATAATCTGAAACTGATTATATCGAAGCAGGTTAGGTAATTCTAGCCAATTCAGTTCTTTTAGTGAGAGACAGTGATGGGACTTGTAAGAATTTTGGGCAGCAAATCTAGCAATCCTGTTATAAGTTGTTTCTAACTTGTTTAGTAGTCCAGTGTTGAGGCTGGTGAGAATTTGGGAGCTATAAAGTAAAGTGGGTAAGGGGTAGGCATTTGAAAGGGTTAGTTTTGCTGTTTTGGTAAGATGTTTTTTGTTTCTATAGAGGAGACCTAGTTTGAGATGTGTTTTTCAGATACAATTATTGACGTGTAAATCAAAGGTTAGTCTATCATCAATAGTAACACCTAAGAGTTTTGTACTGGTGTCCACCTGTATTTGAGTATTATTGTGTGACAGTATGGAGAAGGAAGACTTTATGTGGTTAAGGTTTTTAGGGAGAAAGAGTAGTAATTTGGTTTTCTTTGGATTGAGGATAAGTTGGTTTTCAGATAGCCAGTTTTCTACTGAGTTAAAAGTGGACTGTGTGTGTAATTTTAGTTGAGTTGGTGATTTGGCAACAGTGATAAGTGTAGAATCATCTGCGTATTGTATCATTGAGTATCCAGGACAGGAAGAGTAAAAAAGGTTGGTAAAGATGTTAAAAAGAAGTGGCCCAAGGATGGAGCCTTGTGGAACACCCATTTTAACAGGAAGAAGAGGGAGAAAGCTGAGAGCAATTTGACTGATTGGAGTCTATCAGAGAGATAGCTGTTAAACCAAGATATGGTGGATGGAGAGAAGTGTAAGTTTGCTAGTTTAAGGAGAAGGAGTTCATGAGAGACTGTATCAAAGGCTTTATAGATGTCAATGAAGAGACAGGAAATAAGTTTGTTACTGTCTCTAGCTAGTGGTACAGAGTTTAGGAAAGACAGGAGAGCTGCAGTAGTGCTGTGTATGGGACGAAAGCCATGCTGGGTAGGTGTGAGTAGATTTTCTTGCAGAAGGTAGTGTAAGACTTGATTGTGTATACATTTTTCCAGAATTTTGGAGAGTGGTGAGAGTATGGCTATGGGTCTAAAATTAGTTGTATCGATGGAGTTTCCTAGTTTGTATATTGGAAGGGTGTAACATTGCTTCCAGATGGAAGGGAATGTGGATTCCATGATAGAGCAGTTTATTAGAATAGAAACTGGGAAAGCAAGAACTTCAGCAGCAGCCTGAAGAAATGCAGAGGGAATGTTGTCTACAGATGTGGAGCAAGGTTTTAATTTAGATAGTAGAGTTTTAATATAGTTAGTGGAGACAGGTTTGAGGGAGAAGGTAGTGGTAGGGTTACTACTGATGGAAGAGTTTGAGCTATTAGGTCTATTATTGTTGGTGGGATGGTTTGTGTCTTGATTTAGTAATTTGGATATTGAGTCTATAAAGTAGTTGTTAAATATGGAGGCAGTTTCCTCATGTGTTTTGTCAGGATGAGGGTTAGGGGAGGCTTGCATACCTGGGTGTAGTATTTGATTTACAGAGTGCCAGAACTTTTTAGGGTTGGATTTAAAGGTAGAAGATGGATTATTATAGAAGTTTTTCTTATCTTTATTTATGTGACTTTTGGCAAGATTTCTAAGTTCTTTATATTTCTGGAGGTCTGGTTGATGTTTAGTTTTAGTCCAAATTTTCCATGCTCTGTCTTTTTTTTTAGTAGTGCACAGTCATGGGGATATGTTAGACTTTATGCGGACTGTTCTAAGGGGTGCCAGAGAATTTAAAATACTAAGGAAAATGGAGTTAAAGTGGACAGCTTCATCCAAGGGGAGTAGTTTTAAGGGATTCCAGTTCACTTTTGATAGTAAAGATTTGAGAGTTTCAGGATTAAAGTTTGTTAGTTGTCGGTGTTTGATAAATCTTTGGGGTTTAGCTTGATGGGATGTGTATCTTATTATTTTTACTGAGCAGTGATCACTTAGGGAATTTGGTAGTATTTCAGGGATATGGTATTTGGAAGGGTGAGAGAAGAATCCAGTCAAGGAGAGATGAGGCTGTATGGGAGTTATTGAAATAAGTGGGATCAGAGATGAGTTGAGTAAAGCCGTAGAGATTAAGGTGTTGTGAGGAGTTTTGAGAGGAGAGAGATAGCCAGTTAATGTTGACATCCCCAAGAATGATAGTTTCATTTGGGATGTGTTGGGAGATATGAGCAAGCATATTTTCCAGTAGTGGGATATTATCACCTGGTAGAATGTAAATAGCTACAGTGATGATAGTGGAATGGCTATTAATATTTAGGTTTACAGATAAAATTAGTATCACACACCAACTGGACAAGTGAAATCCTTGGTTACAGTCAGGGTGTCCCACAGTGCTGTGTACTAGGCCTGTACTTGTTTAGATTGTATCTTTCAGACCTTACTTTTTCATCTGAGGTGTTCTACAGTCTATATGCTGACAACCTGAAATTGGGTAAACTGATTACAAGTGTTACAGATAAGGCAAGTCTGCAAAATAACTTGACTAAATTGACCATTTGGGCACAGGAGAATAATATGTTGATAAATACATCAAAAACTAAGCATGTGAGATTTGGGAGACATAAACTGAAAGGTGAATATTTAATACAGCACACAGTGATTGAAACTGTAGACTCATTTAAGGACCTGGGTATATGGGTAGATTCAGCTATGAGTTTTTCTAATCATATCAACTAATTGGCTAATGGTAGTTATAGAACTATAGGATGTGTAAGCAATGTATAAAGTTTAAGAAATCAGAAATAATTAAGTCATTGTTTGCTAGTTACATTAGACACAAACTTGAGTATGGAATAACAATATGGAAATCTTATGAGAAAACAACCATGAATAAACTGGAAAGAGTACAGCGGAAATATACAAAGGGCATCTGGATGTGAAAATTTACATTATTATGAAAGACTAAAATATCTGCACTTGTACAGTGCCTCTTACAGATATTTAAGAGGAGACCTTATTCAGGTATACAGGGCTTTTTGAGACAGCTACCTCTGGGAATGTTTAGGGTTATCAAAAAGTACTAGAACATCATCAGACAACCTATGTAGAGGATTCTATAGGAATGAGACGTGTACTAATTGGTTCTCTGAGATAGTAGATGATGCTTGGAACAGACTCCCAAATTACATTAAAGCAAGTGCTAGTTTTATAGTTTCATAGTATAGTACTAGGCTATCTGCCCTGGGGCATTTGTAAGCCTAGCCATAGTGATGTGGCTTTTGCCACCCCATGAAATGGTACAAAAATGTACAGAATAAATTTAGAATACTGTGCCTCTGTCTAGTAGTGACACAATGAAGGTCCCCTTATATAATAGAATTAGTTTACTGTGCCCCTGTCTAGTAGTGACACAGATGTGACCCCTGGGGTAAACTTACGATCTCCCATCCACTCATCAATATTTCTCTTGAAGAGAGTCAGTGAGAGGCTCTGCCTAATACGAACTGGGATCTTGTTCCAAAGCATGGGAAGCCTCTGGGTTATGAATCTATCCCTCCAGCATGTCCTATTCATACTTGTGCGAGGTTTAAGTCTTTAGCTCTCGTGGTCCTGATGGATTTGGATTTTTGAGGTGGAGCATGTCCATCAGATCCTGATTGGACATGGCCTTGTACGTCAGGCAGAGATCACCTCTGAGCAGGTGGTATGCTACTGAATAGAGCTGAAGTTTCTTTAGTCTGGCAGAATAAGACATATGTTGGAGACCCTTGATCCTCTTGGTGAGGTATTTTTGTGGTCTCTTCAGCTGTTGCAAATGCCGGGTGAGGTACATACCAAATGGGGCATTGTACTCAATCATGGGTCTGATGAGGGAGGAATATAGGGGTACAATGACATCCTTGGATCTGGATGTGAATTCCTTCATGATGAGGTGTGCAAGGTAGAATGTTTTTCTAACCATTTTGGCAACGTGGGTGTCAAATGAGAGGTTGCTGTTGACTTGGGTCCCTAGGTCTCTGATTACTTTTTCCGTACTCAGTGGGTTGCTGTCTATGTGATAATTTGTGGGTACTTTGTTTTTACCAAAGGGGATGACTATACATTTTTTGGCATTTAGTTTAAGGCCGTGACTCCAGCACCAGTTGTCCGTTTCTGTGAGGCCTTTTTGTAGGATGTGTGTGTCTGCTGGTGTATCGACTATGGCGCCTAGTTTGCAGTCATCTGCGAACTTTGTCAGCCACAGCCCTCCCATGTTTGCTTTAACATCTGAGAAATAAATGCCGAACAAGAGGGGTCCCAGGACAGATCCCTGTGGGACACCACTTGTGACTGGCTTTGAGTCTGACATTGCTCCAGCGATTTTAACTTTATGGGTTCTGTCCTTTAGCCAGTTTGCAACCCATCTAGTGACATAAGGGTTTACTTTTAAGCTGTTGAGCTTATCTATGATGCCTGAGTGGGGTATTGTGTTGAAGGCCTTAGCCAAGTCCAGATATGCTGTATGGACTGCTTTGCCCTCATCAATGGCTCTAGTGACTGTTTCAAAAAAGTCAACCAGGTTTAAAAGGCAGGATCTGCTCTTTACAAAGCCGAACTGGGTGGGATCAAGTGTCTGTAGGTCCCCTATGTCTCTGTTTATGAGTTCCATAATGATTCTTTCCATAGCTTTGCAGACCAGGCTGGTTAAGCTTATGGGGCGGTAGTTTCCAGGGTCTGTAGACGCACCCCCCTTGTGGAGTGGGACCACTGTTGCTGTACGCCAGTGTACAGGTACATATCCCGAAGTAAGGCTAAGGTTAAATAGCATTTCCCGAAGTAAGGCTAAGGTTAAATAGCATTTTTATGTGTGGGCTTAGCTCCTCTTGGAGTTCCCGTAACACGCAACCCGGGATACCATCAGGTCCCATTGATGCTGTGTTTTTTGCTTTGTTTAGGGCGGTTCTCACTTGGACATCTGAGATGACAGGGAGATTACATTCAGCTGGGATAAGTATTTCTTCTTTTGGGGGTGAGGGAGGGGAGAAATTTGCACTGAACCTGTCAGCCAGAATGTTGGCAATATCTGTGGGTTCAGTGTATTTTTTGTTGTTGTGAACCAACTCTGAGCATATCTGAGGGTTTCCGCCCAGGTTTCTAACATAGCTGAAGAAGGCTTTGTGGTTATCTCTCAAAGTTGGCCTTGGATGTTTTTATGAGAGAACGTAGTTTTCTGCTGATGTTGATCAGAGATGTCTTCCCTTTATGGGATTTTGCTCTGACGTGCAATAGCTTCTTTCTTTTGTTATACAATTTGTTTATGGCCGAGGTCCACCAGACAGGACGCTTACCTTTGGTGGGGAGGGACTTGGATTTATTTGGGATTGCATGATTCATGCATTCTTGGAGATGTCCATAGAAAGCATTTGTGAAGGATTCGGCATTGTGGGATGTGGTATCCACTGGCACAGTGGGCTTAAAGGATACCATCTCAGTCTTAAGAAGAGTGAAGTCTGCTTTAGAGAAGTTTTTCACTGTGGTCTTTTGTGCTGGGGGTGGAGGTGGGATATGTATATCCAGGGTGATTAGTTTGTGGTCAGATCTCACTAGTGAGGGGTATACTTCCTGTGTGGAGCATTTTGTCCCCATGTTTGTGATGATCAGGTCTAGTATATTATCTCCCCTAGTGGGAGAGGTGACTAGTTGTTCCAGTGCATTTGAATTTATGAATTCCAGGAACCTTTGGGCTAGGGTATTAGGGCTAGAATAATGTACCCAATCTATGTTTGGGTAGTTGAAGTCTCCCAGATTGATGGTATTTTGTAATACATTCATATACTCCAATGTCTTCAGGAAGGCTGATTGGGGTTCTTGAGATTGGGAGGGTGGTCTGTAACATGCTACCAGTTGTATAGCAGTTTTGCCTATGGTTAGTTGCACCTGTATGGTCTCTGATGCTTCATGTGTTGCTACTAACCTGGAGGTGTGGATGTCCTTGATGAATATGGACACTCCCCCTCCATTTGTGGTTCGGCCCGGGTTTTGGGGCCGAAAATTATGATACGCAGTATAGCCTGGTAGCGCTGGGGTGCTCTCAGGAGCCTTGAACCAGGTTTCAGTTACTGCACAGACGTCGATGTTCTCCATGCTGAGGAGTGCATCAAGTGCCTGCATCTTGAGATTTAGACTTCTGGCGTTGAGCAGCATTACCCTTAGTTTTTTTCCATTTTTGTTTTCTAAGGAGGTGGGTTTGTCTTTTGAGCCTTGCCTAAAAAAGGCACTATGGGGGTGGCAAGAGCCTTAGCCAATATCCGGAAGCCCAGTGGTGACAGGTGTAAGCCATCTCTTGCGAAACAGCATGGCTTGTCCAACATGTCATCCCAGGCAGACAGGCATTGGATCCCCTTAGAATGACACCAGTACTTGAGCCAATTGTTAAAGCTGATCATCTTGTCTTTGTATTGTGGTATCATTCTTGGTGAGGGCAAGATGCTGCTCAGGGTCAGGGTCATACCAGCCTGGGCTACATAATCGGAGAGCTCCTCTATGTCTCTTTTCATGTAGTCCAGGGGGGTACGTCTCAGGTCATTCACACCAGCATGGACAATGACGGAGTCATATTTGTACTTGCTTTGGAGTGACTTGAGTGTGTGTGTTATGTGGCGGATCCTAGCTCATGACCGACAGCTCACAGTCACCCTCTTCTTGTTCAGCTTGGTCAGCGGGACATCAGTGTGTCTGACTATAGAGTCACCTATTACTAGTGTATCAGGCAAGGTGTTTGGCCTTAAGGGCTGTGATTGGTTGACACACTGATTTATTGAAGTATGTGTTGCATGTGTTTTGTTTTGAGGTGGGGGATTTTGGATGTCTGCTTTGGGAGCCTCTGTTGTTTTGGTAAGTTTTTTTATTAGAGCCTCCGAGTATGTCTTTGTGTTTTTATGTGTTTGGTTTGCAGTTGTGGTAGGTCTATGTTGGACTGGGATTGTTGTGTGTGTGGTTGCCATCTCCTCCTGTCTGGTCATGCCAGCCCTGAGTTGAGAGAGTTCAGCCTCCAGTTTGGCTATATAGTTGCATCTCTCACATGTATTTGTGTTTGTTGGGAGGAGGAGAGGGTTGTCTGTGTACATGAGACAATTGTAGCATTGTCTCAAGATACCCAGATGGACGAGCTGAACTGGAGAGGACGCCAGTAATCTACCACTCGACATGCTAGAACAGTATAAGGGAGTGCTGTACCTTTAAGGGAAGTGGATATTCCCAGGGGTGGTAAGTAGATGTAGTGCTTTACTTAGTACGAGAGTGCTTACTTAGTAGAGAAGTATTGAGAACAAGTGCTAGGCTTATAATACAGTGAGTAGTCTGGTTATACTAAGAGTAGAGCTTCCTTAAGGGAAAATTTGAAGAGCAGACCTGGCGGAGCCAGAAGAAGTTTAACCTTCTTTAACCAGCACTGCGCTATTTTAGATATTTTTAAGAACAACCTGGACATTTATAGTGGGAACAAGTGTTTTGGTATATTGTCAAGCTTATAAGGACATTAATGCCCGTGCTTGAAACATTTGCATGTATGTATGTATGTATGTATGACATAGTCGGCTCTGCTCACAAGGAATCACATGCTTTCTTGAATGTATCAGGAGATATGAATTTAGCTTTTTGGGAAAGGACAAAGCTTAAACTGTTTTTGAGCAGATGTCAGTTACATATGGTCACTGACTTGCAGCTCTGTGGCATTTTTGTTTTGTTGAAAGGAAATGTTGACATAGTTACTTTTTTGTTCCTTTCACAATCCAGTTCCACCAAATACATTTTTACTAGCTAAATACAAAATGTAAAATGTTAGATGATTGAATAAACAAATTCAGTTACAATATTTTTGGACTGTGGGTTGGTAAATGAAAGTGTAGCTTTTCTGTAATAGAGAATAGAGCATTTACTGAGAAATGTGTAGCTTGTCTAACATAAAGGGATGATAGTTTAAACTTTGGCAACCTCGGACTACTTGGCTGGTCATATGTGAAGTAATTGCAATGTACGGAGATGAGACTGGGTGATATTGTACATAAGGAAGTGACTGGAATTGCACTTGAATGAGAATTTATTAAGATTAGTATACAATAAATAAATAGAATTAAGTATTAAAATAAAAGAAAAAGAATGAAAGTTTAACAATCTGTTATAGTTTTCATACATCCAGATTTACGTCTGCATTAATGTGTCTTATTGCAGTTGGATAAAAACTGTTTATGAATCTGAAGGTCCTGCAGCGGATACTCCGTAACCTTTTACCAGAAGCATGTTTAGTGAACCAACCACACGCTGGGTGAGAAGTGTCACTCAGTATTTTGTGGGACCTCTTTTTACACCTCATTTCAAAGAGCTCCTGTAAGGTAGGAGGACTAGTGCCCACGATCTTAGAGCTCCTGTAAGGTAGGAGGACTAGTGCCCATGATCTTAGAGCTCCTGTAAGGTGGGAGGACTAGTGCCCATGATCTTAGAGCTCCTGTCAGGTAGGAGGACTAGTGCCCATGATCTTAGAGCTCCTGTAAGGTAGGAGGACTAGTGCCCACGATCTTAGAGCTCCTGTAAGGTAGGAGGACTAGTGCCCATGATCTTAGAGCTCCTGTAAGGTAGGAGGACTAGTGCCCACGATCTTAGAGCTCCTGTAAGGTAGGAGGACTAGTGCCCATGATCTTAGAGCTCCTGTAAGGTAGGAGGACTAGTGCCCATGATCTTAGAGCTCCTGTAAGGTAGGAAGACTAGTGCCCATGATCTTAGAGCTCCTGTAAGGTAGGAGGACTAGTGCCCATGATCTTAGAGCTCCTGTAAGGTAGGAGGACTAGTACCCACGATCTTAGAGCTCCTGTAAGGTAGGAGGACTAGTGCCCATGATCTTAGAGCTCCTGTAAGGTAGGAGGACTAGTGCCCCCAATCTTAGAGCTCCTGTAAGGTAGGAGGACTAATGCCCATGATCTTAGAGCTCCTGTAAGGTGGGAGGACTAGTGCCCATGATCTTAGAGCTCCTGTAAGGTAGGAGGACTAGTGCCCATGATCTTAGAGCTCCTGTAAGGTAGGAAGACTAGTGCCCACGATCTTAGAGCATCTGTAAGGTAGGAGGACTAGTGCCCACGATCTTAGAGCTCCTGTAAGGTAGGAAGACTAGTGCCAATGATCTTAGAGCACCTGTAAGGTAGGAGGACTAGTGCCCACGATCTTAGAGCTCCTGTAAGGTAGGAAGACTAGTGCCCACGATCTTAGAGCACCTGTAAGGTAGGAGGACTAGTGCCCATGATCTTAGAGCTCCTGTAAGGTAGGAGGACTAGTGCCCACGATCTTAGAGCTCCTGTAAGGTAGGAGGACTAGTGCCCATGATCTTAGAGCTCCTGTAAGGTAGGAGGAATAGTGCCCACGATCTTAGAGCTCCTGTAAGGTAGGAGGACTAGTGGCCATGATCTTAGAGCTCCTGTAAGGTAGGAGGACTAGTGCCCACGATCTTAGAGCTCCTGTAAGGTAGGAGGACTAGTGCCCATGATTGTAGAGCTCCTGTAAGGTAGGAGGACTAGTGCCCATGATCTTAGAGCTCCTGTAAGGTAGGACGACTAGTGCCCATGATCTTAGAGCTCCTGTAAGGTAGGACGACTAGTGCCCACGATCTTAGAGCTCCTGTAAGGTAGGTGGACTAGTACCCACGATCTTAGAGCTCCTGTAAGGTAGGAGGACTAGTGCCCACAATCTTAGAGCTCCTGTAAGGTAGGAGGACTAGTGCCCATGATCTTAGAGCTCCTGTAAGGTAGGAGGACTAGTGCCCATGATCTTAGAGCTCCTGTAAGGTAGGAGGACTAGTACCCATGATCTTAGAGCTCCTGTAAGGTAGGAGGACTAGTGCCCATGATCTTAGAGCTCCTGTAAGGTAGGAGGACTAGTGCCCCCAATCTTAGAGCTCCTGTAAGGTAGGAGGACTAATGCCCATGATCTTAGAGCTCCTGTAAGGTGGGAGGACTAGTGCCCATGATCTTAGAGCTCCTGTAAGGTAGGAGGACTAGTGCCCACGATCTTAGAGCTCCTGTAAGGTAGGAGGACTAGTGCCCACGATCTTAGAGCTCCTGTAAGGTAGGAGGACTAGTGCCCATGATCTTAGAGCTCCTGTAAGGTAGGAAGACTAGTGCCCACGATCTTAGAGCATCTGTAAGGTAGGAGGACTAGTGCCCACGATCTTAGAGCTCCTGTAAGGTAGGAAGACTAGTGCCAATGATCTTAGAGCACCTGTAAGGTAGGAGGACTAGTGCCCACGATCTTAGAGCTCCTGTAAGGTAGGAAGACTAGTGCCCATGATCTTAGAGCACCTGTAAGGTAGGAGGACTAGTGCCCATGATCTTAGAGCTCCTGTAAGGTAGGAGGACTAGTGCCCACGATCTTAGAGCTCCTGTAAGGTAGGAGGACTAGTGCCCATGATCTTAGAGCTCCTGTAAGGTAGGAGGAATAGTGCCCACGATCTTAGAGCTCCTGTAAGGTAGGAGGACTAGTGGCCACGATCTTAGAGCTCCTGTAAGGTAGGAGGACTAGTGCCCACGATCTTAGAGCTCCTGTAAGGTAGGAGGACTAGTGCCCATGATTGTAGAGCTCCTGTAAGGTAGGAAGACTAGTGCCCATGATCTTAGAGCTCCTGTAAGGTAGGAGGACTAGTGCCCACGATCTTAGAGCTCCTGTAAGGTAGGAGGACTAGTGCCCACTATCTTTTCTGCTGTTCTTATTATTCTTTGCAGCTTCTTCCTTTTGGCAGTTGTGCTGTTACCAAACCATACAGTGCAGTTGCTGGTGATAATGCTCTAAATACCTCCTCTGTAGAAGGTACTTAGAGCATTCAAAGAGAGGTTTGCTTTTCTAAGCCTTCTTAGGAAGTGTAGTCGCTGGTGGGCTTTTTTAATTAGCTGGCCTGTGTTTGTACTCCATGGAAAATCATCTGATATATGTACCCCCAGGAACTTTATAGTTTGGACTCTCTCCACTTCTTCAGGGTCAGGTGCATGGCAGAGTTTTTTCTGAAGTCAGTAATGATTTATTTTGTTTTATTGACATTCAGGTCCTAATTTTTGTTATTGTACCATTCAGTCAGGGGGTTGACCTCATTCCTATATCCACTCTCGTCATCACCACTTATAAGTCCCACCACTGTGGTATCATCTGCGAATTTGATGATATGGTTGTTGCTAGCTTTCACAGAGCAGTCATGGGTAATGACTGTGAACAGTAGAGGACTCGGAACACAGCCCTGGGGTACTCCGGTGTTGATTGTAATACTCCCTGAAGTGTTGTTACCAGCACAGGTCCTTTGTGGTCATCCATTCAGGAAATAGAGAATCCGGTTGCACAGCCCTTTATTCATGCCAAGGTGGATTAGCTTTTCTAAAAGGTGCATTAGAATCACCGTATTGAATGCCAAGCTGAAATCTGTGAACAACAGTCTGGCATAGTTCTTCTTCTCTTCAAGATGTTCCAATGTCAGGTGAAGTGCTACCGAAATGGCATCAGCAGTTGATCTGTTTCCCGGATAGGCAAACTGCAGTGGGTCAAAGTATTAGGGTAGTACTGTAGTCAAATGCCTTTTAACCAGTCCTTCAAAGCATTTCATTACATTTGATGTAAGGGCTACTGGCCTGTAATCATCTAAGCAGGTGGGGGTTGACTTTTTTGGGCAGAGGAATTATGTTGGTAACTTTGAAGCATGCTGATACTTTTTCCTGGACAAGTGAGGTATTGAAGATGTCCACCAGGACTATGCTGAGCTGGTCTGCACAACTATTCAATACCTTCCCCAGAATGTTATCAGGGCTCACAGCCTTCCTGGGGTTCATTTTCTTCAGTTGGTTCTTTACTTCACAACACTGAAGTTGAGTATGCCTCCTTTTAGTCATTGAGAAGCTTTACAGCCTCCAGGTTATTTTTCTCTTCAAACCTGCCATAAAATGTGTTTAGACTGTCCAGAAGTTCAGTGCTATCATCACACTGATCTGACTTGGTCTTGTAGTCAGTTAGCTGTTAAATACCATGCCACAGGTGCACTGAGCTGACTTGGTCTTGTAGTCAGTTAGCTGTTGAATACCATGCCACAGGTGCACTGAGCTGACTTGGTCTTGTAGTCAGTTAGCTGATGAATACCATGCCACAGGTGCACTGAGCTGACTTCATCTTGTAGTCAGTTAGCTGTTGAATACCATGCCACAGGTGCACTGAGCTGACTTGGTCTTGTAGTCAGTCAGCTGTTGAATACCATGCCACAGGTGCACTGAGCTGACTTGGTCTTGTAGTCAGTTAGCTGTTGAATACCATGCCACAGGTGCACTGAGCTGACTTGGTCTTGTAGTCAGTTAGCTGTTGAATACCATGCCACAGGTGCACTGAGCTGACTTGGTCTTGTAGTCAGTTAGCTGTTGAATACCATGCCACAGGTGCACTGAGCTGACTTGGTCTTGTAGTCAGTTAGCTGTTGAATACCATGCCACAGGTGCACTGAGCTGACTTGGTCTTGTAGTCAGTTAGCTGTTGAATACCATGCCACAGGTGCACTGAGCTGACTTGGTCTTGTAGTCAGTTAGCTGTTGAATACCATGCCACAGGTGCACTGAGCTGACTTGGTCTTGTAGTCAGTCAGCTGTTGAATACCATGCCACAGGTGCACTGAGCTGACTTGGTCTTGTAGTCAGTCAGCTGTTGAATACCATGCCACAGGTGCACTGAGCTGACTTGGTCTTGTAGTCAGTTAGCTGTTGAATACCATGCCACAGGTGCACTGAGCTGACTTGGTCTTGTAGTCAGTCAGCTGTTGAATACCATGCCACAGGTGCACTGAGCTGACTTGGTCTTGTAGTCAGTTAGCTGTTGAATACCATGCCACAGGTGCACTGAGCTGACTTAGTCTTGTAGTCAGTCAGCTGCTGAATACCATGCCAAAGGCTTCTTGAGTCTTTCCCATCCTTGAAGCATCCTTGTATCCTCTTTCCATGCTCCCTCTTGGCTTCCTTAGATGCTTCTTATCCTTTGCCCTGAAAGCAGTGTTTCTTGTCCTTGGCAGCTCATGCACCTTGCTGTTTAGCCGTAGTTTTTCATTGGCTCTTACTTTAATATTTTTGTGTTCATTACATCCTCCATGCATTTGGATATATAAGCCATAGTTGTCTCGATATTTTCATCTATGTTCACCAGATTATTCACCATGTCTACCTCCCTGAAGACATCCCAGTTTGTGGTATCAAATCAGTCCCCCGAGACTTTCCATGGCCCTGATTTGTTTCACAGTGGGCTTATCTCTGATCAAGAGAAGTTTGTAAGCTGGTATTAGTTTTATGGAGCTGCAATCAGAGTCACCCAGGCCTGGTTGCTGTACAGCTCTGTGTACACCTTTTATGTTTTTGTACTTTTTATCTGTTTGTTAAAGAGGGGGGCAGTCTGATAAATAAATCCTTGTCAGACATGGCCTATGAAAGGGAGACTACAAATGTATACAGTTAGTTACAATATATTTATACAATTGAAGAGCAGTGTAGAATTAATTTATGGGTATTAGATAATAGCAAGTTGTCAAATCATCAATAATACATCAAATTTTGACAATAAGACAGTTTAAACATTTTATGAGTTCACTTTGTAAGTAAAACAAAACTCAATATCTATGTGGAAGTTGAATTGCTGTATATGTTGTTATATATTGAACATTAACTGGTTATATTGTTGGTTAGAATTAAGGGTAAGGGTTATTTGAAATATAAGTAAGGGGTGGAATGTGTATGCTTTATGTCTGTTTGCCAGAAATATGCAAAAATGTATTTGTGATTTGTTTTCTGAGTATTTTATTATATCTTTTAGATATGGCAGGTTGGCAGTAGAACTGTTTTTATCTGAGAAGCATCGACTATTATTATGCAGTTTGCAAACATGAATAGGGCAAGAGTTATTTAAACAAGGTATAAGCTTTGTACTTGTAACAAATGTATTAATTTATTGTTTCCATACGAGTTCCCCACAACAGACAAAAATGAGGAGGGAGTAACACTGTTTCACTTTATATAAGAAGAATACATCAGGCTCTGTAGATGGATTCTACAGAAATCTGAACCAACAGTTCCTCGCAACAAGTCAGGATGATGATATTTCATTGTAAAAATAATTATACCCGTAGTCCCATTAGACAATACAAATGCCATAAAACCTGAGGGAGAAGTCAACCTGTATAAGATATGTCCTTCTGCCCTTTTAAGACGTGGCATGCAATTTGTTGGATTTCTATTAAAACATAATTCATTATCACTATTTAAATGGTCTATATGCTTATACTGGTTATATAAAGTATCTTAGGCAATGTGTTGTGTGCATTAAATCAATGTCCTGCCATGGTCCCTCTGCTGTAATACAGCTGCTGACTGTGGGAGGGGCTGGTCATTGCACTTTTGCATGGAGAGAGAGAGGGATATCTACAGACTGGACCCTTGTAACCATGATATGATAGTGACAGGCAGGGTGGACACTAACAGAGCTCTAGGAGTTAGGCAGGGCAGATTTTTTGGCAGTGTTTAATTGCAGAGACTAAGATTCCCTGAAGAAGTAAAGAGTAAATCTGAAAAAAGAAGAAGCCTGATACAACAAGAAAAATATGTTATTAGTCATCATCAACATGAACTCTTGATAACTACAAGAAGAAAATGTTACTACAGTAATAACGAAATAAATTTGTTGCCTTAACAAATGGAAATCATTTGAAATGTTTCCAGAATGTATGCAGAGTGCAGTGTATATTGTTTATATTAAGTGATCTCCAGTTAAAGGGTTCACTGTATCTACTGCAGTTCTAATTACAAGGTTAGGATATATGCCATAGAACAAGGCACAGTGTTGGGGGTATTGCAGCTTGCTGTACACGTCTGACATTTCTTGTTGCATCCCTGCATGCATCTTCTGTATCTTCATTGTTTCAGCTCAGCGGAGTTAAAGCATTGCCCTTTAACTCTTGTGTACAAGTCAGCTGCAAAGAAATAAGCTATTATCAGAGTCCTGTGTCTTGAGAAAAAAGTCCCTGAAGGTAGGATATAAAAACTTACACTTTAATAGCAGTTACTTAATCGCATTTGGCTTGCTGAAGCTGCTTTGATATGGAATGATGTAGAAAGTGCTACATCGTTAACTATTGTGGCTTCTCTCTAGCCAAAGTATTGAAAAATATTATCATAAAAAAAGTTTATTTTGCAGGTAGTTGGGGATGCAAATAACACAGATTCAATGAAGTTTGGCTACAGATTTTCAGAATGAAGGTAGAGGATGTGACACTGCCCTCTTGTGGTTTGATAGCAATGTGCAAGTTAGGGCAACACTGCATAGGACCTTTTTAAAGGTACATTATAAATTCAGTAAGACAACACTTTTTTTCCCACAAGGTCAGCCTCGAAATACATATGCCAAAAGAAAGCAGCATCCTTGTATAATGTTAATACAGCATTCAGACAAAGATTACTGTTAAACTGTAATCCTATTTTCCATGATGTGCTTTATTATATTTTCCAAGCAAACTGCTGTTATTTATTTTGTTACTAGACCCGTTTAATTAGTTTTTAATTAGTTTCATAATTTTGTAGGGGTGCCTGCCTCAGAGGGTTTACACAATGTCTGTACACATAACTTGATTATTAATTTATTGTTTCTGTACAAGGCACTGATACAGCCTGAAGAAAAAAAGGGTAGTCATTTTGTTTTACTTTTGCACTAGACGAGACATCAGAGATTCTATAGATGGCGGTTTCCTACAAATATGAACCTGATTGCTTTGAATAAAACCAAATTCACATTGTGCTTATGAAGTGAGGTTACAAGTTTCCAAGTATGACTTTAAGAAGCTAGTTAATTTATGTTGTGCATATAACTGTCTCGCTGTAGTTAGGGAGTCAGTGTGGGTTGTTGGGTGACTATAATGCAGTAACAGCCATAGTTAACTAGTACAAGCCCAGTGAGTTGCTGGGAACCTTACAGAGTTTGCAACAAATGGGAAAATGGAACATTTTGGTTTTATGTGTTTAAGACATAGATGTAGTTGAAAATAGGCCGAGTACAGAAAGTTTGTTTTATTTAGGGACTACAGATTAAAACGTCTTAAAAGATCCTAAAAAATAGCTCAGTTGTCAATCTGGTGTTTAAGCATTTTGGTTTATTACATAATGGATGGTATTAAGATATGAAATACTTAAATGAGTACAAAGAACCCAGGAGTTACTATATCATGATATTTAACTGTTGTACCAGAAGTGGTCTGGATGCACCTTTATGGACAATATAGCACTTTGCAACCAGGAATTCTTAATAAGTAATTATTTATTATAATGTTTATATAACAGCAAACTAGTTTATATAATTAATGAGAGTTTTATTTCTCTGTTTCTTAAAGCATTTCTTGTGTTGTTAATTTAACTATTTATGTCTGCATTAATGTGCACTATCTTAATTATATAGTGAGAATATTATTACTTTAATATGCAATAGTTGTATTTTTTCTGTCCCACATCAAGAGATGCCTTTCTTTTATCTCTCAGGCTACTAGTCATTCTCTTCTTTCCATTTTGTTATTAATAATATAGCTGAGTTCTGCTTTTGTCTCATTTATACGATATTTTTGGTATGCAAGGAGTTCATCTGATTGTACAACTTTAACCCTGTAAGCAGAGGTATGCAAAACATAAAATAAATAAAGGCACTAGTTTTTTTTTTATATTTTAAATATCTCACAATAATGTTTGCCTTTTTAGATCTAAGTCATCTTTCTTTTGTGTATTATTAAGTGTGCAACTAACTTTCTAACTGACAAGGAACTTTTAGCAAAAATAAACTATTCTGAAGCCTTTGGAGATAGCAAATTTTCTGCCTTTAAATTATTTGAGTGTTGTGTTAAGATACTGTGCTTTGTATTCATAGGTTCATAGATATGTACTAGTCTAAACACTACTATTGCTTTTATTAGCCTAGCCATGCAGCCCACCTCAAATCAATTGCATCCCCTGGTAACGTGTCTGGGGGGTATGTTTATTAGGAGGGGTATGTTTGTTAGGAGGGGTATGTTCCTTTGGAGGTTGTTAAACGTGTGTTAGTTATGGAATGTCTCTTATTGATCTCTTTCTGTAAGAGACATGGGGACCAGCCCGGGGATGAATTTATGATTTCCCATCCAATGGTCAAGGTTATGTTTGAATAGGGTTAAGGATGGACTCTGCTTCACATGGGTGGAGAGGCTATTCCACAGCACGGGGATCTTTTGAGACACATATCTGTCTCATAAGTATGTTCTATGTATGTCACAAGAAAAGTTCTAATCCCTGGATCTAGTGATTCTGGTTCAGCTCATTTTGTGGATGTGCAAAAGCTTCATCAGGTATGGATCTAAGAATGCCTTATACGCCAAACACAGATCACATCTCAGCAACCTGTAGACAACTGAGTATAGAGACAGGGCTCTAAGGTGATCTGTGAGCAATCCAACTGTTGGAAGTGTCTGGTTGGATACTTGCCAAAGGGGGCATGGTACTCAATGAAGCCTCTGATAAGGGCAGTTGTACTTTAACTTCCTTGGAAATGGATTATTTTATTTAGCATTGCAGAATTATTTTATGTAGGACATAGTTACCTGAATACTTTGCATATGATATGGCTCTCCATTTGATATTTAGTATGTTTGCACCATTAATTTTGTAGTGTTTGACAGGTCTGTTCTCATTTCATAATTAAAACAATATTCTTACTTAATATGTGGGCTGCTGCTTATCTTTTTTTAAGTGATTTCTCCTACTTTGCTCTTCTTAACAATCTTCCCACCCCCCACCCCCAAAAAATCAACACATTTCCATTAATAAACATCATTGTTGCATAGCGTAGTACATCTTTTTATTGATACTTTTTTGTATTTTCCCTTCACAAGATGTATATATTTTATTATTGTTTATTTATTGCATTTGTTTACTGGGATAGTCTGGCTAGGCAAAAAGCTACTCCTTTTCAGGCCTGGGCAGCAGAGCTCCAGAAAAATTGCAACATTACAAGTAATCAACGCAATTATAAAAAGTAAACAGAATATTATTAATTAACAGCAGGATAATGTAATGAGCTATGAAACACATTTGGAAATGTAATTGCTAGCAGGAGAGAAAAGGAGGAAGCAAAGGACTGGTATTAAGGGCTGAGAGAGAATATTTTAGGACAGGTAGGAGGAAGAAGAGGGAGAGGTAGAGGACAAGGAAGAGAATTTGGACTGACACCACCTTCGCAGAGGCTCTCAATACAAATCTACACAAACAGAAGAGACCTCAAAGGCAGAAACGCACTCGACCAACACAACACTAATCACAAGACACATAACCCTCCTAAACAGTGCGACACTCAACCAAAGCCCCTAAGGTAAAACAGCATGCCTAACACACTAGTCATAGGTGACTCGATAGTGAGGCACACTGATGTCCCACTCACTAGGTTGAATGAGGAGATAGTAACAGTCAGCTGCCTGTCAGGTGCCAGGATCCATCACATAACGCACACACTCAGGTCCCTCAACAACAGGTACAAATATGACTCAGTCATTGTTCATGTGGGTGTGAATGACCTGAGATGTACCTCCCTGGACTACATGAAAAGAGACATAGAGGAGCTCTCAGATTATGTAGCCCAGGCGGTTATGACCCTAGCCCTGAGCAGCCTCCTACCATCACCCAGAATGATACCACAGTACAAGCAGAAAATGATTGATTTCAACAATTGGCTAAGTTTCTGGTGTCATTCTAAGGGGATCCAGTATCTGTCTGCCTGGGATGATATGAATGACAGAACTACATGCTTTTCCAGAGATGGCCTGCATCTGTGACCCCTGGACTCATGGATATTGGCCAAGGCACTTGCCACCCCTATAGTGCCTTTTTAGGCGGTGTTCCAAAGACCAAATTACCACCGTAAAAGCTGCAAACAAATGCAATCTGAGGGTCCTGCTGCTCAACGCTACAAGTCTAAATGTCAAAATGCACTCGCTCGAAGCACTCCTTAAAATGGAGAACATCGACATTTGTGCTGTAACAGAGACATGGTTCAAGGCAGCAGATAGCACCCCTGCACTACCAGGCTATAACTCATTCCATACCTTTCGGCCCCAAAACTTGGACCGAAGCTCCAAAGGTGGTGGTGTTTCCATATTCATAAAGGATGCACACACCTCCAGACTGGTAGCCCAACATAACGCATCTAAGATACTTCAGGTGCAGCTAACACAGGGTAAGACAGCAATTCAGGTCGTAGCCTGCTATAGGTCCCCAACCATGACCCAAGACTCACACTCCATGTTCCTAAGCACCCTGGAGAATATTAGGGTCCAACCTAACACTCTCATACTGGGCGACTTCAACTACCCCTCCATTAACCGGGAAAACTACTCCTGTACCAATACATAGGTTCATAGGTTGGTACTAGGCTATCGGCCCTAGGGCCTATACAAGCCTAGCCATAACAATTCCCTGGGTATTTCTTCCCACACTGTTTACTTTCCTGGACCCTTGTCTAGCAGGGCGACTGACGTGATCCCCGGGGTGAATTTCCTTTCTCCCATCCAATCGTCAAGGTTCCTTTTGAAGAGGGCCAAAGAGGCACTCTGCTTGACATGTATGAGCAGTCTGTTTCAGAGTCTGGGGAGTCTCTGGATCAGGAACCTCTCCCTCCAGCATGTTTTGTTTATTGTGATGACAAGGTTTAGATCCCTGGAGTGTGTGGCTCTGAGGGATTAGGATTTCTTTAAGTGTAGTATTTCCAGCAGCTCTGGGTTTGACATGGCCTTGTATGTTAAGCAGAGATCGCCTCTGAGTAGATGATATGTGACAGAGTATAGCTGGTGTTTTTTAAGGCGGTCAGCATAGGGCATCTGCTTTAGGCCTGTGATTCTTTTAGTGAGGTATTTCTGAGGCCTTTCCAGTTGTTGCAGATGTCTTGAGAGGTACATACCAAATGGGGCAATGTATTCTATAATGGGTCTAATGCGGGATGAGTACAGTGGGACAGTGACCTCCTTTTTTCTGTATGAAAAGCCCTTAGTGATGAGGTGTGCCACATAGAAGAATTTCCAAGTCAAAAAGTACCAACCTACCTGACTGTTGTGGCAATGTGGTTATTGAAGGTGAGACCACTGTCCACCTGTGTCCCTAAGTCTCTTATCACACTTTCGGTGTTTACTGTACTGCCACCTATGTGGTAATTCATGAGTACATGTTTATTCCCAAAGGGTATAACTGTACATTTCTTGGCATTGAGCTTGAGCCCATGGCTCTGGCAACAAGCATCTGTTTCTGTAAGGCCCTTTTGTAGAGTATCCACATCATTTGGGGATTCAATAATGGCTCCCAGTTTGCAGTCATCTGCGAACTTTGTTAGCCAGAGTCCCTTAGTGTTGGCCTGTACTTCAGAGAAGTAGATACCAAACAAAAGCGGTCCCAAGACTGAACCCTGAGGTACTCCTCTTGTCTGGAGCTACATTTGGAGTCAGCTACTTTTACAGTGTGGGTTCTGTCAGTAAGCCAGTTGGCAACCCATTGAGTGACTTAGGGTTTAATGCCCAGCTTAGTAAGTTGATCTATGATTCCAGAGTGGGGGATGGTGTAAAAGGCCTTGGTGAGGTCCAGATAGGCTGGGTGGTCTGCCTTTCCCTCGTCTATGGCTCTGGAGACTGATTTGAAGAAGTCATTCAGGTTCAGGAGACAAGATCGGCCCTTCACGAACCCAAACTGCGTGGGGTCCAGTGTTTGAAGGTTTCCAATGTCTTTGTTTATTAGTTCCATGATAATACGTTCCATGGCCTTGCAGATCAGGCTCATCAGACTGATGGGGCAGTAGTGCCCGGGATCCAAGGTGGATCCCCCCTTTTGGTGTGGGATAACTGTAGCTGTGCGCCACTCAGTGGGCATGAAGCCTGAAGTGAGGGTATGATTAAACATGGCACTTAGGTGAGGTGCCAGTTCATTTTGTAGTTCATGTAGTACACAGCCCGGGATGTCATCTGGTCCCATGGATGCTGTATTCTTAGCTTTGGAGAGTGCATTTTTTACCTGTGTGGCCGTTATTATCAGAATTTGGCAATCTTCCGGTGTTGAGATGGGCCGTTTAGGGGGTGAGAGGGGGGTGAAGTTGGCACTGAATCCATCTGCCAGGATATTGGAAGTATCCTTGGGATCAGTACATTTAATGCCATACTATTGTAGCTCAGAGCAGATCTGAGTATTGCTATTTAGATTCTTGATGTAACTATAGAATGCCTTGTGGTTGTCTTTGGAATCTTTGGCAATTTTATTTTCGTAACTAGCTTTGGTGGATTTTATAAGGGATCTCAGCTTCTTACTGAGACTGGTAAGGGAGATTTTTGCATCCTGGGATTTTCCTCTTTTTTGCAACAGTTTCTTCCTTTTGTTGTAAAGTTTGTTTATGGCAAGGGCCACCAGATTGGCTTCCTTTTTTTTGGAGGAGAGCATCTTGGTTCTATTTGGGATGGCACAATTCATGCATGAGTGGATGTGCTCGTACAGTGCCTTAGTGTAGGACTCAGCAGTCAAACTTTCAGTTCCTGTCTGCATGGGTTTCTTGAAGTTTGTCACATCTGACTTGAGTAGCATGAAGTTGGCTTTGGAGAAATTATTTATGGAGGTTTCCTTACTGGGGGGGTGGGAGTGGGATGTGGATGTTAAAGGTGATTAGCTTATGGTCTGACCTGACCAAAGAGGGGGTGACCATAGGTGTGGAGCATTGATTTCCCATGTTGGTAATGACCAGGTCTAGGATACTGGAGCCCCTGGTGGGACTATGGATTAATTGATCCAGGGCATTGGAATTTATGAATTCCAAGAACCGTTGGGCAAAGGTGTTGGTACACGAGTAGTTTTCCCAGTTAATGGCAGTGTAGTTGAAATCACCCAGTATTAGGGGGTTTGGTTGTATCTTAATATTGTCCTGTATGTTTAGAAAAGTGTAGTGAGAATCTTGGGGCATAGTGGGGCATCTGTAGCAAGCTACAATTTGGATTGCAGTCTTACCTAGTGTTAGTTGCACCTGGAGAATTTCAGACGCATTGTGTTGGGCAACTAGCCTGCTGGTGTGAATATCCTTGGTGAATATGGACACTCCTCCACCTTTAGTGTTTCGATCCTGGTTTGGTGGCCGAAAAGTGTGGTAAGAGTTGTAGCCTGGTATTGCAGGGGTGCTCTCTGGAGCCTTGAACCAGGTCTCAGTTACTGCACAGATATCGATGTTCTCCATTTTCAGGAATGCCTCGAGAGAGTGCATTTTGAGGTTTAGACTTCTAGCATTGAGTAGCATTACTTTCAGATTTTGCATGCTTGTACCTGTTACAGTGGTGGTTTTGTCCTTTGAACTTTGCCTAAAAAAGGCACTATAGGGGTGGCAAGAGCCTTAGCCAGTAACCTGAATCCCAGGGGCGACAGGTGCAGACCATCTCTGGCAAAGCATCGTGGTCTGTTGATCATGTCGTCCCAGGCAGACAGATACTGGATCCCCTTTGAATGACACCAGAAGCTTAGCCAGTTGTTGAAGTCAATCATTGTGTCCTTATATTGTGGCATCATTCTGGGCGAAGGCAGGATGCTTCTCAGGGCTAGGGTCATACCTGCCTGGGCCACATGATCCGAGAGCTCTTCCATGTCTCTTTTCATGTAGACCAGGGAGGTACGTCTCAAGTCAGTCACTCCAACATGGACAATGACAGAGTCATATTTGTACTTGTTGTGGAGTTACTTGAGTGCATGCATTATGTGGTGGATCCTGGCACCCAACAGGCAGCTGACTGTAATTTTCTCCTTGTTCAGCCTGGTGAGTGGGACATCAGTGTGCCTGACTATAGAGTCACCTATGACTAAAGTGTTAGGTATGTTGTCTTGCCTTAGGGGCTGTTGCTGTGTGGCACACTGGTGAGCTATGTGACACTTTGGTTGTGATTGGTGTCTGTTTGCGTTTTAGCTTCGAAGGTCCTTGTTGCTTGGGCAGGTTACAGTTAAGGGCCTCCACATATGTGGATTTAGTGTTGCTACGTGTGCCAACATTTCCTGGAATTCATTAATTCCAAAGCCCTGGACCAGCTCATTCTTACCCCCACTAGAGGTAGCAACATCCTTGACCTGGTCATTACTAACATGGGTGACCATTGCTCTGTACCAATAGTCAACTCCTCCCTGGTTAGATCTGACCACAAACTAATCACCTTGGAAATCCACATCCCTCTCACCCCCCTGCAAAGGTAACCACCATGAAAAACTTCTCCAAAGCTAACTTTGTGCTCCTAAAAACAGTGGTGGCTGACTTCATGGCACCCATGTAATTGGAGAACAGCTGCATGACCACCGAATCATACACTAATGCCCTGTACGAACATATATACAAATGCATGGATCTTGCCATACCCAAATGAACCAAGACGCTCTTCTCCAAAAAAGGAAGCCAATCTGGTGGTCCGCTGCCATAAACAAACTCTACAACAGAAGAAGGAAAGTGATGAGAAATAAGGTGAAGTCCCAAGTCTGGAAAAACTCTCTTATCAGTCTCAACAAAAAGTTGAGATTCCTCATCAAATCCTCTAAAGCTAGCTATGAAAACAGAATTGCAGAAGATAGTAAAGACAACCACAAGGCCTTCTATAGTTATGTAAAGAATCTCCATGGCAATACCCAGATTTCCTCGGAGCTGTTGCACAATGACACCTCCTATTCTGAGCCAACAGATATTGCCAATATACTGGCCTACAGATTCAGTGCCAACTTTACCTCCCCCCAAGGACCAATCACAATGCCAGTATTACTGCTGCGCAGGTTAAAACAGCACTTTCCAAGGCCAAGAAAGCAGCTTCTGTGGGACCTGACAATATCCCTGGCTGTGTTCTACATGGACTACAGAGTGAACTGGCACCTCACCTGTGTGCCCTGTTCAATCACAGCCTCACCTCAGGCTTTGTCCATACCAAATGGCGCACTGGTACAGTCATCCCTCTTCACAAAAAAGGAGTGACTACAGACCCTGGGAGCTATCACCCCATTAGCCTGACAAGTCTGATATGCAAAGCTATGGAACGCATCATCATGGACCTAATAAACAAAGATATAGGGAACCTCCAAACTCTGGATCCCACACAGTTTGGTTTTGTGAAGTGTAGATCATGCCTGCTCATCCTGGTTGACTTCTTTGAGTCAGTCACCAGAGCTGTGGATGAAGGCAAGGTGGTTCATACAGCCTACCTTGATCTGGTCAAGGCCTTTGATACCATTCCCCATTCAGGAATCATAGAAAAACTCACTAAGCTAGGCATCAACCCCTGTATCACTAGGTGAGTTGCAAACTGGCTCACAGTTAGAACACACAGTGTGAAAGTAGCTGACTCCAAGTCAGACTGTCAACCAGTCACAAGTGGAGTCCCACAGGGTTCGGTCCTGGATCCTGTCCTGTTTGGTATCTACTTCTCTGAAGTCCAGGCCAACACAAAGGGACCTGGCTGACAAAGTTTGCAGACGATTGCAAGCTGAGAGCCATAATTAACTCCCCAAGTGATGTTGACATCCTACAGAAAGGCCTCACTGAGACCAACGACTGGTGTCAGAACCATGGCCTTAAACTCAATGCCAAAAAAATGTGTTGTCATCCCCTGTGGGAAAAACCCAGTTCCCATGAATTACTGCATTGATGGTAGTCCACTGAACACAGAAGGCATCATAAGAGATCTGGGAACACAGGTTGACAGAAACCTCTCTTTTGACCACCACATTGCCACTGTGGTCAGAAAGTTCTTCTCTGTGGCACATCTCAGTACTAAGGGTTTTGCATCCAGGAAAAAATAGGTCATTGGCCTAATGAGGGAAGAGTAGAGGTAAACAATCATTCAGTGCAATGCCCCATTTGGCGTGTACCTCACTAGACACCTGCAACAACTGGAGAAGCTGCAAAAGTACCTCACAAAGAGGATCCTGGGCCTTGATCACTTGTTCTATATGGACAGACTCAAAACTATTCGCTGCCACATATCGCCTACTTAGAGACAATCTCTGCTTGACTTATAAAGCCATGTCTGACCCAGCTCTGTTAGAAATGCTACATCTAAAGAAATCCCAATCCCTCCACACTACATGCTCCAGAGAACTCAACCTCATTACCACAATCAACAGAACAAGCTGGAGGGACAGGTTCATAACCCAGAGACTGCCCATGGTATGGAATAGACTTCCCATACATGTCAAGCAGAGCACCTCACTGGCTCTCTTCAAGTGAAATCTTGATGAGTGGATGGGAAATAGAAAATTCACCCCGGGGATCACTCCAGTGGCTCTACTTGACAGAGGCACTGGGAACTAAGGTCGGGTGGCACGATGCCAGGGTAATCCTGTGGGCTAGGTTTGTAAAGGCTCCAGGGCCATTAGCCTGGTACACACCTATGAACCTGTGAACAACTGAGTATATAGAGCTTGGAAAAATTGTGAGAAAGTAAAGCGCAGGACATTTCTCATCCAGGGGCTGTACATGTCCAGATCCTGGTATGTTTTAGCTATTCTGTTGTTTGTGCTTTAAAAGCGTTGGTGCTTTCTTTGTTTTTTGTAGACAGAGGAGGGGAGGTCCAAATTGTGGCCAGGAAAGAGGAGTACAAAAGTCACCACCTGAGTTGTTTTGTTTTTGCAACAGTTGCATAATATTGTCACTGGATCTCAGCTGTCTTCTTGGGTTATAGTTTTAGACTATATTTTCCAGACGAGGGTATTTGTCTGGATAATAGAGAAGTTTGTAGAAAGTTGTGACTATTTGGAAAAGTGTAAAGGTAATACCTTGGCTTTAACCAATGAAGACTTTTTAGAGCCAGACAGTGATGTATCCTATAATGATGACTGGTGACAAATGTAATGATGATTGGCAACAAATTTCTCTGCCTTATATACTGTTCCAAGAGTGAGAGCTGAGTGCATTGTAAGTTACTCAGGATGGGCGACACCCAGTCACAGAGAGACAGTTCAGGGGCTCAGAGAGTACCCTAGCCATGCAGGGCTATAATACCTTCTGCACATTCAGATCATACAATGGACATGGAAAACCAAGGGAGGAGGAGGAGTATCCATCTTCATCAAAGACGTATACACCGTTAGAATGGTTAAACAGTACGACCCCTAGAGCAGTGATGGCGAACCTATGACACGCATGTCAAAGGTGACACACTCCATGACGTTTTGGATGACACATCAGTGATCACCAGCACCTGAGTTACCAAAGACACTTCTTTTGCATTCATTGCTCATGTGAAGTGTATTGAATTATTTTGTGCCAGGAGCTTTTGACACTCCTAACCCAAAAGGTACGCCATCACTACCCTAGAGTTACTCCAAGTCCAACTAACTTTAGGAAAGACCCCCTCGATCTCATTGCTAGTTATAGGTTCCCCACCTTGAGCCACAAAAACCACACAGGCTACCTGGACCTACTTGAGTCACTCTAAGTACAGCGGAATACCCTGGTCATGGGCGACTTTAACTATCCTTCCATCGATTGGGTAAGATATGTGAGCAAAACTACAGTTGCCCAAAGGTTCCTGGACTTTGGTAACACAATGAAAAAATAAGCTGCTCCGGTGGACATCCAGCATAAATAGGTCATACTGTAAGAGGGAATGGTCCTAGCAATGGAATAACCCCTTCCAAAGCATAAACAAGCAGATTAGATATCTTGTAAAGTCCTCTTAATCTAATTACAAAACTCAGTTGGCATCCCTAGCTAAGGAGAATCACAAAGCATTCTTTAGCTTGTAAACAACTGTAGTAAATGCCCAAACAAGCAGTAGAAACACCATAAGCTCCACACATAATGAAACGAAAATCAGGTGCCAAAGTCTTTAATTGTTAAACGCTTTTATCCCCTGGATGAACCTTCGGGGACTTCATCAGAACTTAGTTATGCCTGAAATCTAAAAGGGAAGGCCCATTTTTTTGAAGAACTAGCTGTAAACAGTACCACTTAAACTGAACTTGAGGAGATTGTCAACCTGGTAGCAGAGAGATTTGGCAAAAACTTCACCCCCCCCTATCCTCACAAATCATACCCCATAACATACCTGTTACCAGTCCTCTGCCCTGTATCTCCAGAGAGCAGGTCAAACCCACACTTTTCAAGGCCAAAAACACAGCCTCTGTGGGATCAGGCAACATCCCAGGATGCCTGTTAAATGATCTAAAACAGGAGTTAGTGGAATCACTAAGCACGCTCTTCATTCTCAGTCTAAGCACTGGCTTTGTCCCAGCTGAGTGGAAAACAGCAACTGTAATCCCCTTGCACAAAGGGGGTCCCTTAACGGACCCCAGGAACTATAGACCCATAAGTCTAACCAGGCTAATCAGCAAGGCCACAGAGAGACTCATCATGGATCTCATCAGCAAGGATATAGGTAACCAAACTCTTGACCCAACCATGTTTGGCTTCATTAAAGGCAGATCTCACCTGCTAAACCTGGTGGACTTCTTCGAGAATGTCACCAAGGCTCTGGATGAAGGCAAAAACAGTTCACACTGCCTATCTTGACCTAGACAAGGCCTTTAAAACAATCCCTTACTCAGGCATCATTGAGAAATTCACCCATCTGGAGATTAACCCTTATGTCACTAGATGGGTTGCCATCCAGCTAACAAACAGAATGCATGTAGTCAAAATTGTGGGTATCAACTCTGCTAGCAGACCTGTTACCAGTGGTGTTCCCCAGGGATCTGTGTTAGACCGCCAACTGTTTGGTATCTATTTTTCAGAAGTCTAGGTGAAAATAGATGGTCTATGGGTTGCCAAGTTTGCTAATGACTGTAACCTGGGTGCAATCATCAAATCCTCCAAAGATGTCAACATACTACAAAATGGGCTTACACAGACAAGTGATTGGTGTCAAAGCCACGGACTTAAACTAAACACAAAAAAAGTGAATTATCATCCCCTTCAGCAAAGGAGAAACCCCTGCTAATTACAACATTAATAATAACCCCCCCTAAGTTCAAACCCAGTGGTGACAGATTTGGGAACACTTGTTGATAGCAACCTTGATTTTGATCATCAGGTGTCCACAGTGGTAAGGAAGGCACGCCTCATAAGCAAGGGTATAGCATCCAAAGCTAAGGAGGTTATAACTCCCCTGTATTTTTGCTCTCATCAGACCAGTAATAGAGTACAGTGCTCACAGAACCTCACCATACATCTGCAGCAACTGGAGATACCTCAGAGGTTTCTCACCAAGAAAATTCAGGGCCTACAACACATGACCTACATGGATAGACTGAAGGCCTTATCACTTTATTCCGTATCATATATTCTGCTTGGAGATGAATTGTGCCTGGCCTACACAGCAGTCTCAGACCCTGCCTTGATGAAACTGCTGCACATCCGCAAATCCAATGGGACAAGATTCAGTCACTCTAGGGATCTTAATCCCACCTGCGATATTAACAGGACATGCTGGAGAGACAGATATGTCTTCCAGAGGTTGCCGCTTCTCTGGAACAAACTCCCGGTTTATGTAAAACAGAGCTCCTCAATGACCCTATTTAAGCATAACCTGGACAATTTGATGGGAAACAGTAAATTTACACCAGGGATTTCACCTATGTCCCTCTTTGACAGCAGCAGCCTGTGCTAATCTTAGATTCACATGCAAACATAGACTATGTATCTTGGTCCATAAGGGAACAAGGGTGTAACATGACTAGGCTTGTAGACTCCTTAGGGCCAATGGCCTAGAAACCTCCTATGATCCTATGATAAAGTAGTTTAGGAATGAGAAGGGATTGAACAATACTTTTTTCTGGCATTATCTGTAAGGTAATGTTTGACTCTGTATAGAACACCCAACATTAGGTGGGTGTTTTTTGATGCTTGTTTTATGTGATGATCAAATTTTAAGCTTTTGTCACTAATGACTCTAAGAAGTTTAGTCCAACTAATTAGTTATATGATGGTGTTGCTAGAGGAAGCAGTTTTTAAATGATTTTATAGACAGTTGTATGCTTTGGGGTGAATAGGATCAATTTTGTTTTTAGGGTTAAACAGCAGCTGTTTATCAGACAGCCATGCCTCTGTAGTGGAGAAAGACACTTGGGTGAGTTGCTTTTATTTATTTATGCTTTTAGTATAAGAGAGGATTCATGAATCTTTACTGTATGATAGTGGCCTGTTTAGAAGCTAGGTGGAAATTATTAATGAATATATTGAACACCAGAGGACCTAAAATGGATTCTTGATGGACATCTACTGTAATGGGAAGGTAAGAGGAGATGTCATATTGGCATTTTACTGCCTGTTGCCTGTTTCAGAAGTAACTGGAAAAACAATATAGTGAAGTTTCATTTATTTCTTAACAAACTAGTTTTTGAAGCAATTTCTGGTGGGATACTGTGTCAAATGTTGTGGGTATATCTAGGAAAAGTACAACACCAAATTCCCAGAGTTTCAGTATTGGCTAAACAAATGTTTTAAAACTAAGGACATCTGTACATGTACTCTGAAATGGATGAAAAATTATGTTGTGTTAGCATAAGGAGGCAGTCCAGCTGTCCCATATGCCTAGTCAGATACATGACAGTTTTTTTGCAAGTGGAAACAGTGTGGCTATAGGCCTGAAATTTGAGTGCTCATTTGAGTTTTTGCCTTCGTGGAGAGGAAGACTATAGCACCTTTTCCACAGAGCTGGGACATAACTATTGGTGACGGAGCAATTGATAGGACAGACAAGAAAAGCTAGGGTGTCAGCAGCAATTTTTAACTACTCAGATGATAGGGTGGTGGGTTTTATTGTTAGTAATAGCAGTTGAGAGTGACACAGCTAGACAGACAGACAGATAGATGGATGCAGTTAACTCTTATTCAGTCTTTTCCCTAAATATGAAAAGAATCAGAACAGTTTTAGTTACTATTGATAGCATTAGAAGTACATTTGCCTAATTTGATGCATGCCTGTATGTAAATAATTCACATGGAAACTTAATTGACATAATCTCGACTTCAGTGGCAGTCAATTATAATGCTTTTCAAAGGCCAGAAAAAAGAAAGGGTATTATTGCCAATCTTCTCATTCCATTAAAAAATAAAAACAGAAAGCTTTGGTAACAAATTTAATTGCGAAACGTAATGGCTTGTTTGTGGGCATGTGGTTTTATAGTCTGTTAAACTCCAAATTGGGCTTATACACCATTTACCTCCTAGACTCAAAATGCCGTAAATGAGGTGATAGAACTTGTCATCCAGCTCACCATATCAGTCTGCCTAGAGCTGCTCTGACCTTGCACTTGGCAATCTGGTTTTCACTAACCATTGTTATTTCTTTCTGCTAAACGTAATTATCTTAAAGGCAAAATTGCCTCATATTGAATTTTCCTTCATGATTTTGAAGGTGGAATGTGGAATGAGTTTTCTGTTATTGATAGGTGACCTGTCACCTCACAGATAGACTACGGCATAACACTTGACTACTTCCTTAATTTCCTCTCACCTCTGCAGGATGAGTTCTACTCCTTGCAAAATGAAGGTTAGAGGACTGCCAAGCTCTTAGATTTTTATTGAACTGAGGCATGATTTTGCTGCTAGGAAGGCAGCTTAAAAGAAATGTGAATGCTCATTTCTCTTATCTGATTAAAGTAAATATTGTATGTGAAGAAATCAGTGTTCAAAGTTCACTAACAGGTTTTTAATGTCACTACATCAGATAAAAAAGTAACTGCTTGGTAGTCCTATATATTTTTGATGTGAAATAAATAATCTAATGGAAAGGCTTAAACTCGGCCAACAGTTTAATTTCTCTCAAAATGATTAAGCAATTACTGATCATAGACAAGACTATTGAAATACATGCAGATTCATTTGCAAAACATGTTTTCTTCAGAACTTTGTTTCTTACCTCAATCACTGACACCCTCTCAACAGAAGATAGTTTTGGTTTCTGCATCTAAAATATCCGTTTTCAATGTAGATGCCTGGCTTAAGGCAATGGCTTGCATTACTCACATGTTTTTGTCTTGCATTTATTCTGGCTTGCAACTCTTTTATAGACATTCCCCAGTAATGCTTGAGGGACCCATGGAGAGAGCAGTCCTTCCAAGGAATTCATTCCTCATCACCTTAGCATCATATATATATGGAAATTGCACATACATATGCTCATTGTATTGGGGATTACACTGCAATGTCCAGTCAAAGGACTTGTGAGCATCTGCAGACCTTCTATTGCCCAGTGGGGAGCAGCTATGAGCACTGACTCATGCTTCATTTTTTGTAAATTACCATCAGATACCAAGTTCAATTGAACAATGGGCCAACAGGGGGCAAAGGTCTGATGGTTATGGTGGAACAGAAAATAAAGTCCAAAAAATTATTATAAAAAAGTACATGGAAATGTAATATTCTTCATTGTCTAAAACCATAATGAAGAAACCTATGGGTGATAATACCTGATTATACCTTCATTTACTCAGAAGAATTTTAGAAGATTAAGGGATTAATTGATAATCTGGGCTAAAATACATTGTTTTCAGTTTATAGAAATAATTTCATTTCAGTTTTTGTTTGCCTTTTGTACTCTGGGCTAAGATACATTGTTTTCAGTTTATAGAAATAATTTCATTTCAGTTTTTGTTTTGCCTTTTGACTGTTTGTACTTAGTAAAATTAGCAAAATGGTCGATTTTGCCCCAGAGAGTTAGAGAAAGTGAAGTAAGATTTATCTAATTAAAATGAAATAAATCGGGTTATCGATAACAATCTTTTGATTTTGCAGTTACATTTTTCAGTTTTTTTCATTTGATTATATACACAACATATATTGAAATGAGCCAACACATTCATTGCATTCTCCTAATCTGTAAATTCACATTTCCAATATATTTCAAACTGCCATACATTCCATACATAAAACAAAATGTGGCTTATACGTCTAGATTGTAACCATTTCCCTCTTCCCCCTTCCTGTAGCATCAGCTTTGCTCTCCTGTCACTTTTTTGGACCCTCTTGCCCCTATTTTTTGTATTTTCTTTTTCCTCCTTTGACTCCCTACTTTTTACGTTTTGGTTACCTCTCCCCTCCTTGGCTGACCTGACTTTAATGTAAGACAAGTTCTGATTTTGTATCACTCCTAAACAAGTCAATAATATTTCAGGATACTTTCCACTCGCTTGTAATTTTCTCCTCTTTTATTATTTTTCGTTAAATGTTAGAATTGTTGATCATTGGCTCCCAGTCCTTTCATTTTGATTTGCCTATCCATTTGCTCTCTAACTTGCCTTGAGTCCCCCATTCTTGGTCAAAATATGCTTTGTTATCTTTCTCTTCGTACTGTTCTAGTATAAATTCAATCCTAGTCAGTAATTATCCCACGCATATGTTTTCCATTCACAATCCTAGAACGTCTGTATCATCCCAACTTTTCTCCTCCTTGCTGCAGATTACATTTCTTCTCTATGCCTGTGTAGGTTACAACCTTTTTTTTTTTTGGCATCTATGATCCATTTGTTAATCTCCATGCTTCTTTACAATCATGATAAGTAAACAACCATCCTTCCTTTTCTTCCCACATTTTCTTGAGGTCCTGTCATTCATTATCTTCCTTATCCTTTTATTCTTTCATATCAGATCACTGCAACCTCTCCCTTGCTGACATCCCACCTCTGCCTCTATAACCGCCTTTCTCCATTATCTCCCCTTTATGCCTTGGCATTCCCATAATTCAAATTTGTTTCTTCCAGCCTCCTTCTACTAGATTCCCACATCTTCCTTCAATGTTCCAGCTTTCTTACTGATGCCCTTAAATTTTGATTTACAAATGGAATTTGTAAATCTCACCCTTTGCATCCCAATCAGCCAGGTCAGCCATTGTTAAAGGAGTTCTCCTTTCGGAACTTGAATATGAGCTCCCAGTTTTTGCTTTTACCTCCAAGAAAAGCATTGTCACACTCCAGACTATATCTAGCAGTATCTGCTGATTCATTACAAGCTCACCTCTCACTGAGCATCACTGTATCACCCTAGAAAAAGACAAATGGCTACCCATAAAACAAAGATCTTACCTATTTTTAGGATCCCAACTCTACAAACTACTCCATCTCCACACATTTACTCCCCTTGTTGCTAGAATTCATGAAAATAAAACCCTCATACACCTTGAGACAGTACTGACAAGCCACACCATCTTGCGTTACTCCTAGACCCAAGCTCCACAGCACAAGACAGCACATGCTTTCTCCTCTCGGGCAACTACTCTTTGGCAAGCTCTCCCCATCAACATAAAGGAAAACAACACTTATTCCAAATTCAGAATGCAGCTCAGAAAGCACTTGTTCATCCAAGCCAAACGTTCCTGCTTCAACACAGGAACCATCACCTGACCCATCTCCTTTCCGAGTCTCTGTTCCTGTCAGCATTCACGGAACATTGACCCACTTTAGAAACAAATATATATATTGTACATTATGCAGTGCTTGACTGTACATTGCACTGCACTTGTCCATAAGAATGTATATACACAGGTTTTTTTCTATGTAATTAGCCTGAACTACTCTGTTATGTTTATGAAATGTTTTGCATTTCACTAAGGCTAAGCCTGAAATTGGTCAGTATTAATCAATGCACTATCCCAGTAAACAAATATAAATAAATAAATAGCTCAATCAATTCCCCCCCCCCGACATGATGTTGATCTCTTTATCTTTCCACCCCCCCCCATTTTCCCTTTCTGAAATCATATCCTTCATCCTCTAGCAACCCTCCAATCAATTGATTTAGAACTTTTCTCTCAACATCTGTTTTCCTGCTCCCTGTCACTGTCTGCAGATTCTGTAAGTGTTGTGTCTTCCTTATTTGTATTTGTAACTACTAGTTTGTAATGCATGCTTCAGCATATCTTTCCCAGTCTGTGGATCCCTATCTTCCATTCCCGAGACTGGTACCCAGTTTACTTATGCCTACGGTCTGTACCATCTCCCCCTCTAGTTCCCTGTAATCCTTTCCAAAATCTTTTCCTCTGAAATATCCCTCCCTAAATATTTTGCACTCTGTTTCTCTGGTATACCTGACTCTTTCCATGTACTCTGACTCCATTCTCATCATGTCCTTGAGACTTTGCATTCTACTTCCCAATTAAATCACAAATGTCTGCAGGGACTGTTTTGCTGCCCTTTTCACATTCACTTTCAGTAAAGTTCAGTTGTCTGCAAAATGGTGGAATTCAGCCCTTACCCATTCTTGTTGCGTTTTTTCCTGTAGTGGTTTTCTTATATTCCTTGCTATTGGCTCATGGCTAAAACAGACAGGCTTGGAGATGGTGGTCTCCACTACATGTTTTTCCTTTGAGTCAGTATTTTTTATACTCTGTTTAGTATTATAGCCAATGATAATCTTCTGCACATAACTCTAATAAAATACACAAAACCCTCTCTAGTCACTGATTTTTTCAGTGTTCTGCATATAAATGCCTAGCCCAGTGAGGTGAAAGCAGTTTTGATATTGAATAGCACAACTCTGCCTTGAGTGTTCCTGGTTTGTTCCTCCTTCTCAAAACACTTTACCACTTGCTGGATGAGAGACTTTTTTCTTTTATAAAAACTGCTTTAGACTCATGGTTGTACTTTGTGAGCTTCTGTTTCAATCTTCTTGGTAAAATCCAAAAATCTAAGAGCCAATAAACCAACAAAATATCCACAGGTCCAGGTGAATCACCAAACACAAACAGGATACCAAATCCTCCAGCAAAAACTTTTATTTAGCACTTTCGTCTGCTTATAACAACTGACTTCTTCAGAACAATTTTAAAATAAAAAAATATTTATATAAACGATAAGAATGAAAAAAGACATGATGTCATATCTAATAAAAAAAACAACACTAATTAAAAAATTATTCAATTATTCAAATGAATAACAAACCTTAAAAGGACTTCCCCAAGCCTCTTCCTTTCCAAAATTACATTAGAACATAGTTTTAAAAAACTACCATTAGTAACACATTCATTTAAACCTGGTGGCACATGAGCATTTAGTTGTATTTGCTAACAAAGTTCTTTGAATTCCAATAAATCGTCCCATGGACCCCCTTGCAAATCTTTTTTCAGACCTTCCAAAACTACAAATTTAAAATTGTGTGTTGGAAAATTCTCAAGATGTTTATATAAGGCATTGTTGGTGTTCTTTTTTCTTATATCTCTAATGCATGTGCATATTCTCTCCCTAAATTTACTTTTTGTCTTTCCTATATTAAAACCACTACATTGACAGCATAAAGCAGTGTAAACCACCCCTACAGAATTACAGTTATAATTTCCATTTGGTCGTACAGTAATGTAATTAATTCTTATTTTGTCAGTATTCGTAGTGTGAATACACTATGAACAAAAGCCACATCTCTTCATACTCCCTTTTCTAGCTTTGTTGTGACAATTCCATTCAAGCATGTTTTTAATCGTAGAACCTCTTCTAAAAACAATATCAGGTTTATGGCCAAACTTATCCATTAGCTCTTCTTGCCCACAAAAAAAGTTGCCAGTTCTTCTTCGAAATATTATTGATATCCTGATGGTCAGAGCTAAACTTCATAATAAAGGTACAAGCATAGTCGTATTTACCCTTCTGCGTAGTAGTATCTAAATCTATATTATTTAAATCATTGTAGGCTAATCTATTATTCAGTAAGAGGAAAATAACCCCATTGTCCCTTTTGGCCAAAATCTCTTTATTAACTCTTTCTATTAAGCTAAGTGGATATTCTCTAGATAAAAACATATCCGTCAAGACTTCACTTTGTATAAAAAAGTCACTATCATGTGTAACCATATGTGCCAGTCTTACAAACTGTCCTTTCACAATACCTTTTGGAACATGCTCTGGATGGTAGCTGCAATAGTGCAAAAGACTGCTGCAATAAGTAGGTTTTCTGTAAATGTTACTAGAGGAACATCATTTGTCAGTAACTTTAGTAATTTCAACATCCAAATAATTAATTCTCTCTCTATTGTAAGTAGAGGTAAATTTAGGAAAAGTTGTGGGAAAGATGTGCAGCAGGTAAGGGTGATAAAGGACAGTGAGGGAAACGTACTCACAAGTGAGGAGAGTGTGTTGAGGAGATGGAAAGAGTACTTTGAGGGGATGATGAATGAAGAGAATGAGAGGGAGAGAAGGTTGGATGATGTGGGGATAGTGAATCAGAAAGTGAAGCAGATTAGCAAGGAGGAAGTAAGGACAGCTATGAAGAGGATGAAGAATGGAAAGGCTGTTGGCCCAGATGATATACCAGTGGAAGCATGGAGGTGCTTAGGAGAAATGGCAGTGGAATTTTTAACTAGATTGTTTAATGAAATTTTGGAAAGTCAGAGGATGCCTGAGGAGTGGAGAAAAAGTGTTTTGGTACCTATCTTTAAGAATAAGGGTGATGTGCAGAGCTGCAGTAACTACAGAGGGATAAAATTGATCAGTCACAGCTTGAAGTTATGGGAAAGAGTAGTGGAAGCTAGGTTAAGAAGGGAGGTGATGATTAGTGAACAGCAGTATGGTTTCATGCCAGGAAAGAGCACTACAGATGCAATATTTTCTCTGAGAGTGTTGTTGGAGAAATACAGAGAAGGTCAGAAGGAGTTGCATTGTGTCTTTGTGGACTTGGAGAAAGCATATAAGAGGGTGCCTAGAGAGGAGTTGTGGTATTGCATAAGGAAGTCGGGAGTGGCAGAGAAGTATGTAAGAGTGGTACAGGATATGTACAAGGGTAGTGTGACATTGGTGAGGACTGCGGTGGAAGTGACAGATATGTTTAAGGTGGAGGTAGGATTACATCAAGGATCAGCTCTGAGCCCTTTCTTATTTGCAGTGGTGATGGACAGGTTGACAGATGAGATTAGACAGGAGGCCCCGTGGACTATGATGTTTGCAGATGACATTGTGATATGTAATGAGAGTAGGGACCAGGTTGAGGAGACCCTGGAGAGGTGGAGATATGCTTTAGAGAGGAGAGGAATGAAGGTCAGCAGGGCTAAAACAGAATATATGTGTGTAAATGAGAGGGAGGATAGAGGAATGGTGAGGATGCAGGGAGTAGAGTTGGTAAAGGTGGATGAGTTTAAGTACTTGGGATCAACAGTTCAGAGTAACGGTGAGTGTGGAAGAGAGGTGAAGAAGAGAGTACAGGCAGGGTGGAATGGGTGGAGAAGAGTGTCAGGAGTGATTTGTGACAGACGGGTACCAATAAGAGTGAAAGGGAAGGTCTACAAGAGGGTAGTGAGACCAGCTATGTTATATGGGTTGGAGACAGTAGCACTGACGAAAAGGCAGGTGTCAGAGCTAGATGTGGCAAAGTTAAAGATGTTAAGATTTGAACTGGGTGTGACTAGGATGGACAGGATTAGGAATCCGTATATAAGAGGGTCAGCTCAGGTTGGACAGTTTGGAGACAAAGCAAGAGAGGCGAGATTGCATTGGTTTGGACATGTGCTGAGGAGGGATGCTGGGTATATTGGGAAAAGGATGCTAAGGATGGAGCTGTCAGATAAGAGGAAAAGAGGAAGGCCTAAGATAAGGTTTATGGATGTGGTGAGAGAGGGCATGCAGATGGTTGGTGTGACAGAGCAAGATGCAGAGGACAGGAAGAAATGGAAACAGATGATCCGCTGTGGCGACCCCTAATGGGAACAGCCGAAAGAAGATGATGATGATAATGATGATGTAGTATTGTTAATATAATCCAAAAAATTACTACTGTCTGAAACCTCTCCTGTCCATACAAAAAACAAATCATCTAAATAACGTAAGTATAGACTCCAATTTTCTGTGAACTGTGAAGTAAAAAGGAATTTCCTTTCCCACATAAGCATGATAATATTAGCAAAAATGGGGGCATAAATAGCCCCTATCGCTACTCCGATTTTCTGTAAGAAGTATTGTCCCTCAAAAAAGACATAGTTATTCCTTAGTATGGTTTCCATAAATGTAACCAAGACATCCACTTGCTTGTTACCAAATAAATGACAATCAAATAAGAATTTGTGAAAACATTCAATCCCTACAGTATGTGGGATTACATTAAATAAACAACATCCACTGTAAGAAAGGTTACATCACCTTTAAATTCCAGACTGTTCAGTCTTTTTAAAAAATGCCAAGAATCAATGCATATATGTTCCTCATCTTTGAGTACTTCCTTAAGTTTTTTATCTATGTATTTCCCTAAAAAATGTGTTGTAGAGCCAGAACCACTGACTATTGGTCTCATAGGGGGGTCATATTTGTCTTTATGTATCTTTGGAATTCTGAAGATGCTAGGTATCTTAGGGTATTGCATAGAAAAAAACTCAACTACAGCATGATCTAACTGTCCTTGATCTTCCATGTCCTTAATCAATAAATTTGTTTTTTATAGGAAATGTTCACCATATTTAATGAAGCTTCTTCGTATAAAGAACCAGCCAACAAAAAAATATTCATCCAATTGATATAGTCCTGTTTGGACATGATGACAACCCCATCCCCCTTGTCAGGTTTATTACCCTCAGGTTTTATCTTTAAAAAAATTAATAGTAAAGCTCTTTAATTTTCTGTAAGATTATCCACAATACTAACGTTGTCTTGCTTAATGAGTGCCCTGAAGTCAAACTCACACATTTTTTCAAGGGATTGGGATTCAAGTGGATTAAACATGCTTTTTCTCCATAGTGGCATATAAAGATCATTAGGAGTCACATTACTGAACCATAATTTAAAATTCAAGTTTCTAACCAACAATTTCAGGTCCAAAACTATGTCCACAGTACTAGAACGTGTAACAGCAACAAAAGAAAATTCTTAACTGAACAATTCAGCAACATTAGAGTCAAAATGTGCAGAAAAGTTATAAACACAAAAGTCACCATTGGTATTTAAAATGCAGATCAGATAGTCTGTGATTGTATCTTCAGAAGTTCCCCTACATGTTAAAAATCAAAGGAAATCAGTTCTGCCTCGTTTGTTGCCTCCTGCCCTGCCATTGAGGCTGGTTCTATGGCTATAAGGCCCTGTAGTTCCTCTGTTGTCTCTGCTGGACATTCTGGGCCTGGTTCTGAATCCTTTCCGAACATCTCAATGGTTTCTGCCCCAAGGGGCCTGATTAGATGGTGAATGGCTGGTTTCGTCATCCCTGGCTGTGCCTTCCCTAATAGGCTCAAACTCAGAGGAGTGGTTCAAGTTGGTGAGAGGAGGTTTCGGATAGGCTATTCCGGCTGAGTACGCTTTACAGTCCCTTTCAATTTTTTTTTTTCTCACCAAGAAATATGTAAAAGGGTATATGTTAAGGAAGCAGCCATATACCTGACACATATAAAACGGTACACGTTAAGGAAGTAATCATATGTTCAAGACATACATTTGTAAAACAGTACAGATTAAGGAAGTAATCATATGTTTCATATATATGTAAAACAGTACAGATTAAAGAAGTAACCATATGTCTGACACATATATATGTAAAACATTACAGATTAAGGAAGTAAACATATGTCTGACACATGTATATGTAAAACCTCAATACCGAAAGATTGCCAGATTCCGGTAATAATGGCCACACAGGTAAAAAACGCACTCTCCAAAGCTAAGAATACAGAAACATGGGACCAGACGACATCCCAGGCTGTGTTACTACATGAACTACAAAATGAACTGGCACCTCACCTATGTGTCATGTTTAATCATAGCCTCACGTCAGGCTTTGACTCTCACTGAGTGGCACACAGCTAGTTATCCCACTCCACAAGGGGGGATCCACCTTGAATCCTGGGAACTACCGCCCCATCAGTCTGACGAGCTGCAAGGCCATGGAATGTATTATCATGGAACTTATAAACAAAGACATTGGCAACCTTCAAACACTGAACCCCACGCAGTTTGGGTTAGTGAAGGGCCAATCTTGTCTCCTGAAGCTGATTGACTTCTTCGAATCAGTCTCCAGAGCCGTGGACGAGGGTAAGGTGGTCCACACAACCTGTCTGGACCTCGCCAAGGTCTTCAACACCATCCCCCACTCTGGAATCATAGGTAAACTTACTAAGCTGGGCATTAATCCCTACATCATTCGATGGGTTGCCAACTGGCTTTCTGACAGAACCGACACTGTAAAAGTAGCCGACTCCAAATCCAGCTCCAGGCAAGTGATAAATGGAGTACCTCAGGGTTCAGTCTTGGGACTGCTCTTGTTTGGCATCTACTTCTCTGAAGTACAGGCCAACACTAAGGGGCTCTGGCTAACAAGTTCGCAGATGACTGCAAACTGGGAGCCTTTATTGAATCCCCAAATGATGTGGATAGTCTACAAAAGGGCCTTACAGAAACAGATGCTTGGTGCCAGAGCCATGGGCTCAAGCTCAATGCCAAGAAATATATAGTTATCCCCGTTAGGAAAAAACATGTACCCATAAATTACCACATAGGTGGCAGTACACTAACCATCGAAAGTGTGATAAGAGACTTAGGGACACAAGTGGACAGTGGTCTCACCTTCGATAACCACATTGCCACAACAGTCAGGAAATCCTTCTATGTGGCTCACCTCATCACTAAGTGCTTTTCATCCAGAAAAAAGGAGGTCATTGTCCCACTGTACTCATCCCACATTAGACCCATTATAGAATACAATGCCCCATTTGGTATGTACCTCTCAAGACATCTGCAACAACTGGAAAGGCCACAGAAATACCTCACTAAAAGAATCACAGGCCTAAAGCAGATGCCTTATGCTGACCGTCTAAAAAAACTACACCTATACTCTGTCGCATATCGCCTACTCAGAGGCGATCTCTGCTTAACATACAAGGCCATGTCAAACCCAGAGCTGTTGGACATGCTTCACTTAAAGAAATCCCAATCCCTCAGAGACACACACACTCCAGGGATCTAAACCTTGTCATCACAATGAACAAAACATGCTGGAGGGATAGGTTCCTGACCCAGAGACTCCCCAGACTCTAGAATAGACTGCCCATACATGTCAAGCAGAGCGCCTCTTTGGCCCTCTTCAAAAGGAACCTTGATGATTGGATGGGAGATAGGAAATTCACCATGGGGATCACGTCAGTCGCTGTGCTAGACAGGGGTCCAGGGAAGTAAATACTGTGGAAAGAAATAGCCAGGGAATTGTTATGGCTAGGCTTGTATAGGCCCTAGGGCCAATAGCCTAGTACCAGCATATGAACCTATGAACAGAACAGATTAAGAAAGTAATCATACATTTAAAACATACGTATGTAAAGCAGTACACAGATTAAGGAAGTAATCATATGTCTGAAACATATATATATATATATATATATATATATATATATATATATATATATATATGTAAAACATTACACATTAAGGAAGTAATCATACGTCTGACACATATATATGTAAAACAGTACACATTAAGGAAGTAATCCTTTGTCTGACACATATATATGTAAAACATTACAGATTAAGGAAGTAATCATATGTCTGATACATATATATGTAAAACAGTACAGATTAAGGAAGTAATCATACATTTAAGACATACGCATGTAAAACAGTATATATTAAGGAAGTAATCATATGTCTGAAACATATATATGTAAAACAGTACACATTAAGGAAGTAATCATACGTCTGACACATATATATGTAAAACAGTACACATTAAGAAAGTAATCATTCGTCTGACACATATATATGTAAAACATTACAGATTAAGGAAGTAATCATATGTCTAACACATATATATGTAAAACAATGCAGACTAAGGAAGTAATCATACGTCTAACACATATATATGTAAAACATTGCAGATTAAGGAAGTAACCATATGTCTGACACATATATATGTAAAACAGTACACATTAAGGAAGTAATCATTCGTCTGACACATATATATGTAAAACATTACAGATTAAGGAAGTAATCATATATTTGACATATATGTAAAACAGTACAGATTAAGGAAGTAATCATACGTTTAAGACATATGTATGTAAAACAGTACAGATTAAGGAAGTAATCATACGTTTGAGACATACATATGTAAAGCAGTACAAATTAAAAAAGTATTCATACGTTTGAGACATACGTATGTAAAACGATACACATTAAGGAAGCAATCATACGTTTGAGACGTACGTATTTAAAACGATACACATTAAGGAAGTAATCATACGTTTGAGATGTATGTATGTAAAACAGTACAGATTAAGGAAGTGATCATACGTTTGAGACATACGTATGTAAAATGATTCACATTAAGGACGTAATCATACATTTGAGACATACGTATGTAAAACAATACACATTAAGGAAATAGTCATATGTTTGAGACATACATATGTAAAACAGTACAGATTAAGGAAGTAATCATACGTTTGCGACATACGTATGTAAAACGATGCACATTAAGGAAGTAATCATTTGTTTGAGACATACATATGGAAAACAGTACAGATTAAGGAAGTATTCATACGTTTGAGACATAAGTATGTAAAGCGATACACATTAAGGAAGTAATCATATTTTTGAGACGTACATATATAAAACGATACACATTAAGGAAGCAGTCATACTTTTGAGACGTACGTATTTAAAATGATACACATTAAGGAAGTAATCATACGTTTGAGACATATGTATGTAAAACAGTACAGATTAAGGAAGTAGTCATACGTCTGAGACATACGTATGTAAAACGATACACCTTAAGCAAGTAATCATACATTTGAGAGATTCGTATGTAAAACAGTACAGATAAGGAAGTATTCATACGTTTGCGACATACGTATGTAAAACGATACACATTAAGGAAGTAATTATATGTTTGAGACATACGTATGTAAAACAGTGCAGATTAAGGACTTAATCACACGTTTGAGACATACGTATGTAAAACAGTACAAATTAATGAAGTAATCATACTTTTGAGACTTATGTATGTAAAATGATACACATTAAGGAAGTACTCATACGTTTGAAACATACGTATGTAAAACGGTACACATTAAGGAAGTAATTATACGTTTGAGACATACATATGTAAAACAATACACGTTTATGAAGTAATCATACGTTTGAGACATACGTATGTAAAACAGTACAGATTAAGAAAGCAGTCATATGTTTGAGACATACGTATGTAAAACAGCACAGATTAAGGAAGTGATCATACGTTTGAGACATACATATGTAAAACAATACTACATTAAGGAAGTAATCATGTGTGAGACATACGTATGTAAAACAGTACAGATTAAGGAAGTAATCATACGTTTGAAACATACGTATGTAAAACAGTACACATTAAGGAGCTTCTGAGATCTTAGTGTCTCCAACTAGCAGCGTGTTTCTAAATTAGCAGCGCCAGCCCCTCTCTAGGTGAATTAAAGTGTTTCTTCACTCTTTTACAAGATACGCAAACACCTAAAACCGTTCACTTCTCTCCTTGCACCCACCTTCTCTACCCTCTTCTACTTCATATACATGACATGCCACTAAAAATCTATATTCCCTCTAGCTTTACTCTATACTTACATTCTTTATTTATCTTGTACCCAAGCTCCACTTAATGCCACTCCCTCACACCTCATATATCTCCCCTCACCCCCAGCCTAGCTTACTTACACTTCCTCTCTATATGTCCTTACAGCAGCTGACTTTTCAGCTGAACACCTCCCTACACCCTTTCCACATAGCCCCACAATGTTTCTCTCTTCTAATATAATGTAAAGACCACTCAACAACAAATTCCAGTGCAAGAACAACTGAAGAATAATACGTAATACTCCATATAAGAAGGTAAACTAACTATCCTCCGTTTAATGAAGAAAAAAAATAATATGTTTGTACATGGATGCTTGAATGTATTACTCTGTATATGAAGGTAAATTACCCACCCACTGTATAAATTAAAGAAATAGTAATATGTTTGTACATAGATGTTTTTAAGTACGAAGCTTTTCTCCTAGGGCCTCCACTGAAAATGGGTACTTTTAACCCAGACAGACTTTCTTGGTAAAAAATGTAAAATAAATAGATTAATTAAATAAATATAAGTTTTTCCACAGAACAACAATATCTGGAACACACAGCTGAGAACGCCAATAAATAAACTGCATATAACAGCATATAACAGCATAAAACACTTAAATGTTTAATAGACGGAATAAGCGCTTTCACAGTAAAATTCCAGAACTGCTTCATCAGATAAAAAAATCTGTACATGCTCACTTAATATAAGCTCTTGTAACCAATCACAAACATTGACATAGACACACCTCCAACAAAGCACCAAATTACCTCTCAAGTCATCTGCAACAACTGGAAAGGCCACAAAAATACCTCACTAAAAGAATCACAGGCCTAAAGCAGATGCCATATGCTGACCGTCTAAAAAAACTCCAGCTGTACTCTGTGGCATATCGTCTACTCAGAGGCCATCTCTGCTTAACATACAAGGCCATGTCAAACCCTGAGCTGTTGGACATGCTCCATTTAAAGAAATCCCAATTCCTCAGAGCCACACGCTCCAGGGATTTAAATCTTGTCATCACAATGAACAAAACATGCTGGAGGGATAGGTTCCTGACCCAGAGACTCCCCATACTCTGGAATAGACTGTCCATACATGTCAAGCAGAGCGCCTCATTGGCCCTCTTCAAAAGGAACATTGATGATTGGATGGGAGATAGGAAATTCACCCCGGGGATCATGTCAGTCGTCCTGCTACACAAGGGTCCAGAGAAGTAAATATTGTGGGAAGAAATATCCAGGGAATTGTTATGGCTAGGCTTGCATAGGCCTTAGGGATGATAGCCTAGTACCAACCTATGAACCTATGATCGGCAAACTCAGACAAATAAAGAAAAACAATATCTAAACTAAGCCTCACTCTATTTTCCTGACTGAATCTAGGAGAATTACTATTCCCTACTTACTTAACAGAGCAAGGCAGATGATGTGGTGAATGGTCCTTCTTGTTGTCAAGCCCAAGACAGAATACACAATGCTCAGAGATTTTCCACTATAATATCTAAAACTATTATTTCCAGGGCTGGCAGAATGACTTCATCTGGTCACCTGACTCTAGATTCTCACACTATTCCCCTTTTGAAGCTAAGACAGGAATTTAGCATAGATATTACAATACACATCTAATTTTTTATGGTAGTACCCTGGAGCCATTAAACAATTGCAGTAGTTACCCTCTTCTTTACAAAGGCTATTAAACAATTGGCTCTCCCAGACCTACCATCTCCGGTCCTATTTATCACTGCGGGATGCCATTTTAATGGTTTAACAGCTCATTTATATTTCCCTTATTTTTCTTAAAGTAAGCTAGCTGGTTAACCTCTACTCTTCCAGGGTCCGTTGCTAACATATATACATACAGTCTCACATGTATTTCCTTCTCTGTCTAGCAGGACCCACTGTTGATACATTTTTCAACACTAGGAAATTTACAAATATATTTATTTATTTATTTTATTTATTTATTTCAGTTTGATTACCGGGGAAGTCCACTGGGCCAAGAAGTGCCCATTTTCAGTGGAGGCCCGGGGAGAAAAGCTCCATGTGCAATACAATACAGTGTAGGTTACAAAATACAAAGGTTACAAAATGTTGTAGAAGAAGTACAAAATACAAAAGAAAAACAAAAAAGTTACAAAATGTAGGTTATAAATTCAAAAAATGAAAAAAAATAATTCAAATTTAATATACATGACGAGACTCTTTTTTTTAATATAATCACAGTGTAGTAGTTAATTTGACATCTGCTAGTACAGGCTCTTTGGATAGATGGGATTAAGCTTGACAGTATAATAGAGCAAGAGTAAGTAGAGCAAGTAGAGCTTGGAGGGAAAGTTTATGTAGGGTGAAAGCATGAGCATTTCCATTTGGAGGATAGGTGAAGGAAGAGTTGGTTTTTGAAGGATTTAATATTGGGGATAGTCCTAAGTGAAGAAGGAAGAGAGTTCCATTTTTTACCTAGGGAGAAGGAGAGTAGAAGCTGACCAGCGGGACGTTTGGGTTTATGAATAGAGATTAGGTTTCGGTGTTCAGATCTCAAAGATCTGTTTGGGATGTAGGGAGGGAAGAATATTCTTTAAGGCTGGCCATTTATCAGGGGAGAATATTAGTTTATGAGCGTTGGTTAGCTGGAGATAGTCTAAGTGGTTAAGGAGTTCTAACCAGTTCAGGGATTGGAGGCAGAGGCAGTGGCGAGTTGAAGTTTTGGATTTTGTGGCAAATTTGGAGATCTTATTATAGCAAGCTTCAAGTTTAGAGGTGATGGATGTGGACAGATTGGTTAGAAGAGGGGCTCCATAAAGAAGAGAGGGTAGAAGGTAGGTTATTGCCAGGGTGTGCCTGGAGGAGTTGGAGAGAAATTGATTGTTCCTATATAGCATGCCTAGCTTTTGGTGGGTTTTCTTTATGTTTTGTAGTATGTGAAGATCGAATTTGAGGTGTTCATCTATGGTAATGCCAAGGAGTTTTGCTGAGGGGACTACTTCTATTGCAGTGGATGATTTGCTTTGTACCTTGAAAGTGTTTTTGTCAAAGGAGAGAACCTTGGAGGGGAGAAATATTAGGATTTTAGATTTATTAGAGTTGAGGGAAAGGTGATTTTGGTGCATCCAGCTCTCAGTGGTGGAAAAAGCTATTTGAGTTTTGTTCAGTAGTTCAGGAATATTAGGGGCAGCGCAGACCAAGGTAGAGTCATCAGCGTATTGGATGACTGTAGTGTCAGGGATGACAGAGTGAAGGTTATTAATAAAGGTGTTGAAAAGAATGGGTCCAAGGATGGACCCCTGGGGAACAGCAGTAGGAGTAGGCAGGAAGAAAGAGGAGGAGTTTTTCCATTTGACAGCCTGTGATCTGTCGGATAGGTAGCTGGAGACCCAGGAAAGAGTATTAGAGAAGAGATTGAGGTTGGCAAGGTGGAGGAGAAGATGGGAATGGGAAATGGTGTCGAAGGCTTTAGAGAGATCTAGCAGAACTGTGGATACTATGAGTCCAGAGTCTCGAGCTAGATTGACAGTTTCTAGGAAGGATAGTAGGGCAGTTGTGGTACTATGGCCAGGACGGAAACCATGCTGGGTGGGAGTAAGAAGGTCATTCTCAATTAGGTATGGCAAAAGTTGAAGGTGGACACATTTTTCTAGAATTTTAGATATTGGTGAGAGGAGGGCAATGGGGTGGAAGTTGGAGATAGAGGTGTTTTTGCCTCCTTTGTAGAGAGGAAGAATGTAGGCTGAACACCAGAGTTTGGGCACATATGATTCATTTAAGGATCTATTAATCAAGATACTGATTGGGAGAGCAATTCCTTCAGCTGCACATTTGAGGAAAGAGGAGGGTATGTTGTCTGGGGCATTTGAACAAGGCTTTAGTTTAGATAAAAGCTTTTTTATAAGAAAGGTAAATACTGATTTGAGATGGAAATAGGGGGGATGTTATTTGGGGAGGTAGGTGCTTTGAGGGGGGAGTTGGGAGGGTTCATATTTGGAAATGTTTTAGTTAGTTTAGCTATGGATTCAGTGAAGAAGGTATTGAAGTTGGAGCTAAGTTCATCGTCAGTTAAGCTAGGATCAGGGCAGGGGTTATTTCCAGATCCTGGATGGAGAAGGGAGTTAACTGATTTCCAGAATTGCTTAGGGTTCTTGTTGTTGTTTTGCTGAAATTTATTATAGTAGTTTTTTTTGTCTTTGGTAATAAGTTTTTTTGCTTGGTTGCGGAGTTGGGTATATTGGAGTAGGGCAGAGGACAGTTTATTTTTCTGGTAAAGGTTCCAGGATCTGTCTCTGTGGCGCATCATTTGTTTAGTTTCTTTGGTGAGCCAGGGGGCAGGATTGTTTTTAATTCGTTTGTTTCTTAGAGGTGCTAGGGAGTTAAGAGTCTTTAGGAAAATAGAGTTAAAAAGCTCTACAGCATCGTCAAGAGGGAGAGAGTTTAGGATTTGCCAGTTAATTTGTTTAAGGATGTTGGAAAACGTAGAAGGGTTGAAATTGCTAAGGTTACGAGTTTGAATGTAGACATGTTGGTGTTGGATGCTACTAGCATTGATATTCAAATGCCATACAGTTCCAATATATTTGTAACAGAAACATCTTGTACACATCAGTTTCGTATTCAAAGGACATATCATTCTTTACAAAATTCCAGGTAGCTATGCTGGTACTAGTCCATATCATCACAATGGGTCACTTGATTATAGATGCCGGAGGTTTTCTTATTGAAAGGATATGGCTCTTTAGGGAAAACAAAACACTTATCTGTCCATATGTTTTTCTTGATCCATTAGCAGTGATACCATACTGCAGATATTGGGTATGAGTCCCAAATGAGAGGGAACATTATCCTTTAATTTTTATGATGCAGTGACACCATACTGCAGATTGTGGGTATGAGTCCCAAATGAGTGCTAACGGTATCCTTTCAGTTTAATGATTCTAACAGTGTCTAAGCAATGGATATTCTCTTTATTTTTGTGTATTCAGGGATTGCACAATAGTGGGGAAAGAGCAAATTACCCCTTTCTAGATTTTGAGTTTTTAATCAAATAAATCAGTGCACACATATCTCAACCTGTATGTGTCTAATGTGTCTGTCTATCTATCTATCTATCTATCTATCTATCTATCTATCTATCTATCTTTGACTGATAACCTTTTGGGTTAAAGTTTATATTACTTTTTTATTAGATGACTGAAGTTTTTGTTTTAGAATATTTTAACATGGATGAATGTAATTATAAATGTATAAATGATCAAACAGGGGCCAGTAGGATGAGCATTTAGACTGTTCTGGAAACTGTAGTGTACTGCTCAAATATTGATGGGATACATTATCAGAAGGTATTTGCAGTTCATACATCTGGTAGAGGTTGATTGAGACGTGTGTGTGTGTGTGTGTGTGTGTGTGTGTGTGTGTGTGTGTGTGTGTGTGTGTGTGTGTGTGTGTGTGTGTGTGTGTGTGTGTGTGTGTGTCATTCATAATATCATAATGCTCCGTAAAATAATTATTTACAAAATCTTGGACCTGCTCCTGTGCCAGTCCTGGATGAACTTACTCACTATATTTCACTCACCCCCTTCAACCTAGATCATACTCAGAATCCTCTCCAGCCTCCTACCCCACTCCTTTTTGTTTTCCTTATACCTTACCTTATTTAATTCACCTCTGCAGACCTTTCCTCCACCTCTTTCTCCCGTACTCACCTAAGGTACCTGACGACCCCCCACCTGCACTCTTCGTATAATCTCCTTCTCTCCGTCTTTCTTCCTTCTAGAACCATAATATGCACACCATCTCTCACACTAATACATCACTCAAGTTCACCTCATTTTATCTGATCATGTGATCTCTGATATCTTTTTAAATATCTTATTAGAATTCTCAGGTCTCATTTATCACATACTAATCTGTGTAATAAGTAATATGACGACTGAGTTTTTCCTCACATATTTTCTCCAACTAATGTTATAGTTTTCATTGCATTCTACCATGAAACGTGTGTTCTGTATTTTTTCTCATTACATTTGTTCTCTCTTGTTTTGAAGCGTAAAATGATATTTTGTGAAATAAAAATATCTGTCCTTGATTTTTGAAAGATTGTGATTGTGGAGCTTTTCTACCTGGACCTCCTCTGAAAATGTGCACTTTCGACCCAGCCAAACTTTCGTGGCAAACAAATGCCAGATAAATAAATAAATAAATTTGCAGTAGAGAATGGACATGCTAACAGGGTGGTAAGCACCTAGCTGTAAGTATTCACTTAAGGACGCAGTTTGAATTATTTGTCTTTAAAATAAGACCAGTCTCAAAATCTGTAAGAAATGCTATTCAAAGGGGTCCCTATTAAATGAACGAAAGTTACAAATCCCGAACACTCACATGAGCGAAACTTCTGCAACTCAAAAAGGTTATTGTGTGAGGCTTTGCCCCCCACTAAATATATATTCCAACTCCGAGATTGCAATACAGTGAAGAAAGGGCAAATATCCCGATCTTCGCTGTACTGCGATGAAAAAAAAGCAACTTTGAGTTGCGGCATTTTCGCTCATGTGAGCATTTGGGATTTGTAACTTTTGTTCATTTAACAGGGACCCTATTCAAAGTACTTGGCTAGTGTGATAAGAAGGTAATTGGCCCAGGTTGTGTATAATCAGTTTATGTAAGGGATAACTGGCCCCGGGTGTGTATAATCAGTCTATGTAAGGGGTAACTGGCCCTGGGTGTGTATAATGAATCTATGTAGGGGTTAACTGGGCCTGGATGTGTACAGTCACTCTATGTAATGGATAACTGGCCCTGGGTTTTTAATAATCAGTCTATGTAAGGGAAAACTGGATATGGGTCTGTATAATCAGTCTATGTAAGGGGTAAGTGGCCTAGGGTATGTAATCAGTCTATGGAAGGGGTAACTGGCCCCAGGGGTGTGTATAATCAATCTGTGTAAGGTGAACTGGCCCTGGGTGTGTATAATCTGTCTATGTAAGGGGTAATTGGCCCTTTGTGCATATAATCAGTTTATGTAAGGGGTAATTGGCCCTGGGTGTGTATCATCAGTTTATGTAAGTGGTAACTGGCCATGGGTGTATATAAACAGTTTGTGTAAGGGGTAATTGGCCCTGGGTGTGTATAATCAGTTTATGTAAAGGGTAACTGGCCCTGGGTGTGTATAATCAGTTTATGTAAGGGGTAACCAGCCCTGGGTGTGTATAATCAGTTTATGTAAGGGGTAATTGGCCCTAGATTTGTATAATCAGTTTATGTAAGGGGTAATTGGCCCTACGTGTGTATAATCAGTTTATGTAGGGGTAATTGGCCCTGAGTGAGTATAATCATTTTATGTAAGGAGTATTTGGCCCTGGGTGTGTATAATCAGTTTATGTAAGTGGTAACTGGCTCTGGGTGTGTATAATCAGTTTATGTAATGGGTAACTGGCCCTCTGTGTGTATAATGAGTCTGTGTAAGTGGCAATTAGCCCTGGGTGTATATAATCAGTTTATCTAAGGGGTAACTGGCCATGGGTGTGTATAATCAGTCTATGTAAGGGATAATTGGTCCTGGGTGTATATAATCAGTTTATGTAAGGGGTATTTGGCCCTGGTGTGTATAATCAGTTTATGTAAGTGGTAACTGGCCCTGGGTGTGTATAATGAGTCTATGCAAGGGGTAATTGGCCCTGGGTGTTTATAATCAGTTTATGTAAGGGGTAACTGACCCTGGGTGTGTATAATCAGTTTATGTAAGGGGTAACTGGCCCTGGGTGTGTATAAACAGTTTATGTAAGGGGTAATTGGCCCTGGGTGTGTATAATCAGTTTATGTAAGGGGTAATTAGCCCTGGGTGTGTATACTCAGTTTATGTAAGGGGTAACTGGCCCTGGGTGTGTATAATCAGTCTCTGGAAGGGGTAACTGGCCCTGGGTGTATATAATCGGTTTATGTAAGGGGTAATTAGCCCTGGGTCTGTATAATCAGCTTATGTAAGGGGTAATTAGCCCTGGGTGTGTATAATCATTTTATGTAAGGGTTAACTGGCCCTGGGTGTGTATAATCAGTTTATGTAAGGGGTAACTGGCCCTGGGTGTGTTTAATCAGTTTATGTAAGGGGTAACTGGCCCTGGGTGAGTATAATCAGTTTATGTAAGGGGTAATTAGCCCTGGGTGTGTATAATTAGTTTATTTAATGGGTGTGCCTCACTACTTGAGTGAGCAATGTGTTTAGAATAAGAAGTGAAGCTGTGCTTTTACATAAGCATCTTCATATACTCCTAAGATGGTGTACCCCTGTGAGTTACAATTATCATGGTATGTCTAACTGATAGAAAACTGCATTTTCTCTGAGAACACGATCTCGTTTCACCTTCACATCTCTGATTTGGTCAGTTTAATAGTGTCTGGGAATTTAATTGAAATGTTAGTGTATTGGTTACTGTTTTTTTTTCATTAGAAATGCCTTTAATGATTTCTTTAGCCATCACTGCCATGTGCTGAAGTTCGTTCAGCTGATGAGTGTTCACTCTTTGACACAAATAAAGTCTGTTATCACTGACAGGATACTGACATTTAAAAAAAAATTTTCAACTTCAGCACTTAAGCCTTAACTCTGAAATGGATAAAAGATGGATTATTCCTTAGAGCTGTCCATCCGCATGCATGCATGTACATGCATATATACATATGTACATTTTAAGACAAATATACCAACAACTAAGAATCATAAATCTGATTTTGTTTTTACTGTATAATATAAAACTGCATGTGGTAGATGGTAGATATATTATACCCTTCTTGACAAAAGTCTACAAATATGTTGTTCTTTTCTTATTGTAAGATACGTTGCTCACCATTTGAAGAAGAACAGGCATTTACTGATACTGAATTTTTATTTGAACTTCACTTAAATGCAAATGAAATAACAAGGCGTGTCTAATAGTCAAAAGACACCAGTAAATACCATTTTATATTTTTATTGACCTTATTTTACCTTCATGCAGATAATCACTGCTAATGATACCATAGTAAAATTCTGCTTATATCTCCTAAGACCATGCCTGTTCTAACTAGAACTTTAATATTTATGCATTACAGAATATTAACATTTAACTTTATATGTTCAGGTAAAATATTTATAAAAATAACTGAGGGCTGGAGATTGTGATTAACCATCTTAATCAAAATAGTTCCCTTCAGGCAGCAGGTAGGACATTAGGTTCTTAGGTTAGTACTAGGCTACCTGCCCTTGTGGGCCATTTTTTAAGCCTAGCCAATTACCCCATGTGAGACTCAAACCCTGCACCTTGTGTCTGTAAAGCAAACACCTTAACCTTTATCCCATCCTCCACATCCTGTGCCCCCACATCATTAGTAGGTTAGTACTAAGCTAACTGCCCTTGCGTGCCATTTTAAGCCTAGCTAATTATCCCTTGTGAGACTCAAATCCTGCACCTTGTGTTTGTAAGGCAAACACCTTAACCATTAGCAGGTCCCTCTTCTGAATGATAAAAAATATTCATAGTCCAGTGAAAAAGTTATTACAGTAACAAGCTTTGTAAAGGTACAAAATGTCTCAGTTACATTATGGTTCAGCAAAATGTGAGATGCAAAAGTTTTTTTTGTTACGTTGCCTATATGAAACAATGCTGAAAAATCTGCAGTTCTAAAGAAATCAAAATGAAATTGTTAATTGCAGCAACCGTTTGACTACAGGTGGAAAAGTTTAGAAATTAATTTTTAGTAAGTACATTATTTATTTATTTATTTTACATTTGTTTACCAGGATAGTCTGACTGGATACATGTCCATTTTTAGCGGAGGCCCCGGGGAGAAAAGCTCCATATAGACAAACTTACATAGATCACACAAGAAGTTAGAAAACAATTAGAATATATAAAAACAAAGTGATTATATACATTATTTGCATTGGTTTAGTAGTGTTCCCTAGCAGGGACTCACAATACTCATGGACAGACACAATTAAAAGTAAGATTGGATACAGAGCTTGGTGACGTAGTTACAAGTTATGATAATTGCACAGTATGCTTTTCAGTTTATAACTTAATCAGGGTTGGTACATGGGCATAGCCAATTCACTTTGAGATACTGTTTGAGGTTTTTTTGAAGAGACTTTTAGAGGATTGTAGGGTTATATGGTTTGGCAACGAATTCCAGGTTTTTCCAACAAAGTTGGCAAACAGGGATTCACCAGCAGATTTATTAGCTTTGTGGGTTTGGACCAGTAATTTATCGGCTGACTGTAGGGATCTCAGGTTGCTATATGGCTTAATAATATTTGTAACTGAGGGGGTATCCTAAGGGGGGTACAGAACTTTGTGCGCTATTAAGAGTTGATTGAACTGAATTAAGCTGGGCAGTTCTAGCCAATCTAGTTGTTTCAGGTTCTGGCAGTGGTGGGTTCTATCAGTGCAGCCAGTGGCGAATCTGGCAATATGGTTGTAGCTATCGGACAGCTTACTTAGTTCGGATTTGTTGAGGTTTGAGAGTACAGGTGAGGCATATAAAAGAGTAGAAAGTAGGTGTGACCAGGCGATTGCAGTCCTAGCCAGTGGGGTTAAAAATGTCTTGTTTCTATACAGTGAGCCAAGCTTTTTATTGATGAATAAGGTTTTGTTGACCTGTAGGTCAAATTTGAGGTTATTGTCTATGATAACCCCTAGAAGTTTGGTGTATTGATCTGGGGAGATAGTGGTGTCATTGTTAAATGTGACAGAGAATGAAAGTGTGGCAGACCTACTAGTGGGGGTGAAGAGTAGAAGTTTAGTTTTATTGGGGTTCAGTAGTAGGCATTGGTTGTCAAGCCAGTTCTCAATAGTGTTAAATGTATTTTGGGTTAAGGTTTGCAGTTTGGATGGGGAGGTGGCTGAGCAGATCAGAGTGGAATCATCTGCATATTGAATGCAGGTAGCTTCAGGCATAGCAGTGTGAAGGGTGTTGATAAAAATAGACAAGAGTAGTGGGCCTAGTATGGAGCCTTGAGGGACACCAAGTGTGAGAGGTAACTAGCTGGAGAGTTTGCCCTGCCAAAGTACCGCCTGTTGTCTACCAGTCAGGTAGGACTGGAACCACTGGATAGCATGCTTATTGAGGGAAATAGATTTTAGAGAAAGAATGAGAAGTTCATGGTTGATCATGTCAAAGGCTTTTGATAGGTCAAGGAAAAGGGCGGAGGTTAGCCTATTGTCATTTCTGTTATTGTTTATGGCATTAGTAAAGGAAAGGAGGGCTGAGGTGATGCTGTGGTATGGCCTGAAGCCATGCTGTGAGTTGGATAGTAAGTTATTCTGTGAAAGGTATTGCATTAGTTGCTTGTGTACACATTTCTTCATTACTTTGGCTAGTGGGGAAAGAATGACAATGGGTCTGTAGTTGGACATGTCTGAGGAGCTACCACCTTTATGGAGTGGGATGACGTGAGATATTTTCCAGAGGGAGGGGATAGCATTTCGGGATAAGCTTCTGTTGATAAGGACAGATATGGGATATGCAATGGCATCTGCAGCTATTTGTAGGTACTCTGCAGGGAGGAGGTCAGCACTAAGGGTGGTAGGTTTTAGATTTTTTAGAAGTGTTTTGATAAAACTAGTGGATATCAGTTGGAAGCTAAATTTGGGGTGATTAGTGGATAGATTAGGTGGGTGGTTTAAGTTTGTGGAGGATAGTTGATTTGCTAGGGATTGGATTGTTTCAGTGAAAAGTTATTATAAGGGCCAGCTATGATCTCTGGGGAACTATGGGTATGGTTAGCTGGTGTTGGGGTGGTAGAATGACCTGGATGAAGTAGTTGATTTAAGCCTGCCCAGAACTTTTGAGGGCTGTTTTGGTGTTTTTGTAGGAGAGTTTGGTAGAAGCTATTTTTATCCAGTAAAATAGATTTTTTTTGTATCATTCCTGAGTTGATTATATTTTAGATGGTCAAGTGGGGCTTTGGTTGTTCTCCAGTGGGCCCAGGCTCTGCTTCTAGTTTTGATTTTAGCTTTGGTATCTTTTGTGAGCCTTGGTGCTGTGTTTGATCTAGATTTTATTGTACGTGCTGGAGCATGGGAATCAAGGATACTTAGGAATTTAGTGTTAAAGTGAGCTACAGCCTCTTCTAATGGTAGATTATTTAGTTTTGACCAGTCAACTGCTTGTTTAGGAATATAGCAGTGTCAAAGTTTTTCCTCTTTCTAACTGTTTTATATTTGGTCTGGTGAGAGTTTCGTTATGTTTTATGATATAGGTTAGAAAATGGTCGATAAGGTCATCAGGGACAGTGCCAGCTGTATACAGTTGGGGTTGGTTATTAACTAGGATCCAATCAAGGTACTTTCCCTGTTGGTTGGTTTGTTTATCCTAGTGGGAGAGGTTATGGTCTGTTTAAACCCAGATAACTTTATAGGGGTGAGGGGGGGTTCATAGGAGCAGGGGTGCCAGTCGGTGTTAAAGTCACCAAGAACTATGGTTTCTTGGGGATAGGTAATGGATAACCAGTAAAGGATTACCTATCTGTGGATTAAGTTATCCTTTTACTTGGAATGAAAAACAATAAGTAAACAAATATAGATCATAGGAAGGACCATAGGATCATAGGAAGTTACTAGGCTACTGGCCCTGAGGCCCTTATAAGCCTAGCTAAGAGTTTAGCCCATGTTGAGACAAGTCAGTACCCACATGGATATGAATGACACATATTGAGAAATGGCAGCAGTGTTTATACCGTTATAGTATTTATGTAGAATTTCAGAAACATTTTTATGTTCTGAGGTTTGTAAGCTCGAGTCCTGGAATAACAAGATCGAATGTGCAAACAGCGGAGACTTGGTATATAAATGTGGGGTCTACTTTGATGTAATGAAGACCTCGAATCACAAATGTTGTTTTTGTGAGATGAAAATAATGAAACTAAAAATCCCGATCCACGTTCTTTTTCCCAGGGCAAGTAAACACGTGCCCAACATGGGGAAATATGCCCTTTTCTCCACTGTATTACGATGCCAGAGTTGGTATATATAGTTAGGGAGGTGTGGGAGGCTCAGCCCCCTACATTGTGAGGTGTATGCCCCTCACCTAGATGGGTTTCATATGGTATGGTGTGCTTTGTGTAGTTTTGTATTTTGGTTGATCTCATGAAGTTCTAACATTTTAGGATGAAAGTGCTTACCTTAAATATATATTTTGTTTAGTTGCATTTTTAACATGTGCTGAGAATAAAGTATGTAGTGTCACTAAAGATGACCTGGGATACTGATTTGTTTCACTCGTACCTGGCTTCTATGCAGAGAACTGCCTGTTTTTGTGGTGATTTGAGTTTGTGGATTTTGTTTTACTTCATAGTTTTGGGCACGTGTTTACTTGTCCTGGGAATAGTATGCATTCGGGATTTTTAGATTCATTATTTTCATCTCGCGAAAATGACATTCGTGATTATGGGGTTTTTTTACATCGAAGTATACCCATAAGTGTGAGATAGATGTGTCTCAGAGTATTTCTGTTTGTCTGATATTTGGCGATCTCCCAGATAATTTATATAGGTAGTGGAGATGTCCCCCCCCTTGAGGGGAGCAGGAGAGCTGACCCCACCCCAAAAAACAAAACTTTAAATGAAAGCAAAAATTGTTGACATTTATGTTCCTACTTTAGTTCCACTGCTTATTTTTTATAATCTCAGAACCTGTAATTACAAGCCTTGGAGTTAAAACAGTGACCTACATTTTTATCAGAACATGAGAGAGAGAAAGACAGAGAGAGAAAAACAGATCACTGTTTGTACATTAGGTATCATAATTTATGCATATGTACACAGAGTTGATGTATTTTTTAAATAAAATCATGAACTGTTTTTGTTAAATGCTCTGGCTATTTTATTTTTGAGTCTACAAATCTTTGTTAAACTTACTGTTCTGAAATAAGTTCATTACAAAGCTGCTTAAAATAATGTATTGTAATATTCAGGAATAAAAATGACAACTATGTTATATTTTTTTCAAGTTAATCTGCTGCTGAAAAAAAAATTGAAGAACAGAATTGTAAAACTGCAAGTGACTGCAGTCTAAATTATTATTAAAATAGGTTTCTGGCCCTGTAATAAACTGTTTCTAAATATACTTCATTAGGATTGTCATGCTTTGACAAATTATACATCATCTTGAAGAGAAAGGTTTATTGTGTTATTAAATAAGTCTGTCTATGGGATTTCAGGTTAGCAAATGCATATGAATTAAATTCTCTAATTTCAGATTAGGTTAGGATGAATTACATTTTTGTATCTGTCCCTGTCTACTCTTAACAATACGTAAATAAACCAGAATTAATTGTGTTTCGTGTTATGATGATGACAAAATCCTGACTGTGTTTGCACAAAGACAGAAATGGGATTTGATAAAAATGTTGCTGCTGGATAACCACAGCGTCAGTAAAACTACTCTTACTTTATAAAAGTAACCAGTGTTACTGGCTATTTGTGAACTTAGAAATGTTTCTAGACCATCCTATGCATCAAATGAAACAGCAGATTTTTGCATTCTGGACAGGATACAATAAATAGTGAAATGAACAGCAAAAGAAACTGGTCTAAAGATGTGAAAATGTCCACAGGATTCAAGTTATATACACATAAGGCTTCTTTGGCAAGGCAGGACAAAACTATGAAAAAGGTCCTTCTTTCTACCAGAAATGTTTTAAAGGTATTGTGATGTGTCACTAAACAGTTATGGATTAAATGCTACCACGGGGAACGTTTATCTTACCATCTCTGAGAAAAAAATAGACATTTTTTTAAGCCCACTACAATTACAGTTCAGTCAGAGTTTGATTTTATTCAAACTAAAATGCAATGTCTTTTCAAGCTTTTCCAACATTTCTGAGAAAGAAAAGAAAATATTATTATTTTTGAACTAAAGAATCTGTAGACATCTTTAATATAATAGATACTTTGTAGTATGAAAAGACCACATATGTCTGTTCATGAAAATAGCAAATTGCTGTAATAAACTGTACATCTGTCACTGAATTATTTCCTTTCAATGTTAGTTCTTTGGTTCTGTAGGCCAAATTACTATTATTATGGCTACACACCTCTGTCTATGCCTGAGGAAGTCAAATCAAGCAGTGAAAAACTAAATCCAGAATTTGTGATTGGTAGTTACTTGTCAGTTCTCTGTATGTTTTTCTGTCTTGACTCATTGTGCAAAGTGAATAGCTCTATGAGGTGAACAGACGTCTGACATTTGGAAGTAAATAGGTAAATGCTGTAACCCCCACCCACCAAGCCTGGTCCTTGTTTAGAGAAATGCTGTGGCAGTCTTCATTGCTACATAAAAAGAATGAAGATTAGTTCTGAAAACACAATGACTTAGCCCACAAAGGAAAAAATACTAAGAGGTTATACCTTGATGTTAGCGACAGCCTTGGAAAACAGACAGATGAATGAAAGTAAATGGCCCAGAGCACAATAGCTATGACAGCAGAGTTACTCAGTAATGATTCCAGGATAAAAAGCACTATAACATGGTAACGGAGTTTGTAGTCGGTGAATAACTGCTTGAAAACTTTATGTATTTTAGTACAAGTAAGACAACATAGTTGTGTTTCTTTTCATCCAATGAAAGGACTGTTTTGTACTGTTGTTGAATACAAGACACTGGGAAAGTATCAGGTGTTAAGCTGAGAACATGTACTTTGCTGATAGTTGCAATTACAGCATTTTATTCGTTGTACAGATGCCGAATGCTTTAGTGCAAGATATATATATATATATATATATATATATATATATATATATATATATAAAACTCTGCCTCTCCACATAAAAAGGTAAGGAATAGAATTTTATGGGATAGATATTCCTGTTAACCTGTATTATTTGATTTATACAGTAAAAAGAAAATCAGATTTATGATGCTTAGTTGTGAGTATATTTGTCTTAAAATGTACATATGTATGTATATATGTACATGTACATGGACAGGTATGCATGTGGTTGGACAGCTCTAAGGAAGAATCCATCTATAAGGCTCAAGTGCTAAAACCAAAACCCTTTTTTTCAGATTTCAGTTATGGTACACTGATGGATGAATGCAGATTTTACAGACTCAGCTTTTCTTCATAAGTTATGTAGCTATGTCTTCATTTGAATACAGTTGCATAAATGCAGCTGTGATTAGGTATTTAGTGTATTTTCAACTCCCACCCTCTGATTTAGATGCACTGTCTATATATGCTTACAATGCATTAAGCAAATGTTATCATGAAAGATCAGCTCAGTGATGCCATATCCTATGAATTACCATATAGAGCCTGTGTTATGTTTTACTACACTGTTTCTGTTACGTACCATTGAAGACTTGGCAAAAAATCTTTTCACTTCCAAAGTAGTTACATTTTGGTTTTGTTTCACTCTGGGAGTATAAAAAAAAACTAACTGTTGAAGTGTTGTGTTCTCCATTTGTTTAAAGATGCAATAACTTGAGAAAACACTAAGAAATTTTGATTCAGCATTCCAACTATTATGAAGATGGAAATCTAAATGTGGTACACGACTGATGACTGAAGAAGGGAACTTGGCTAAAAAATACATTTTCTTTATAAAGTGTTTTTCTTTTCAAAGTAAACAGAACCAATGTATAACACTTTAGAGTATTGGGGTGTCTACTTTATTAATTTTTTGTTCATTTATTAATTGTTAAAATTCAGTGTGCATGGTTACCTAATTCAGTAAACTTGTGTTTAAACAATTTTCCCCTTGAGTTTGTAGGTGAGTACTAGGCTAGCTGCCTTTGGGCGCCATTTTAAACATAGCCAATTTCCCTCAGAGATGAGAATCAAACCTGGTACCTTATGTTTGTGAGGTAAGCACATTAAGCATTATACCAACCCTATGTTCCTTAGCTATGTTTAGCTGTAGAAATATCATATGTGTTTCATTTACAGGAAGAGAATAACCAAATGTCTTCATGGCCACCTTATTCTGCCAAACCCTGTATCTATAAAGGAATTACATCTAAGGGTCTTATTATTTGCTGTCATAACCAATGTGAAGCCTGTGACAAGGAGGGAGAGAAACGACATGTTGCCCCTGTTACTTCACAAAGATTACTTGTCAGACAGCTGTCTTGGGACATATATGGATTTAGTACTAGACCAAGAATAAGACCTAATATGATATATTCTGTTGGAAATAACACAAAATAGGAAGATTTAGTACTACATGTCATTCAGCAGTGTAACAGACTACCTGCTTTTTCTCATGTGTTTTGCATGGCTTCTTGGTGAGGCATGCCTTTAAACACATGCAATGCACATAAAATGCTTTTGCTCACTGTAAGAATATGAGGTATTGTCAGCTGTTCCAGGAGAAGTAAAGCAGTGCATGCGTGGCTTACGACAACTTGGCTGGCTCAAGTTTTGTAAATAGTCTTGTGTTATTTGACTGTCACATTAATTTGTACAGATGCATATATTAAAATATATATTTGTAAAAATTACTTATGTTAAAAATACTGCAACAGAATCTTAACAGAGTTGTGAATGTGTATTGTGCCAGAGTAAGGTGACTAGATGTGATATCATTCTATAACCAGCTGAAGGATGGAACTCTAGCAGCACAATTATCACAACTCAGATGTTCATTGTTAGTTGTACAGTTCAGTTAGTGTGTATTACCTCATCTTGCCTTGTGGAAGTGAGCATGTCAGCAGTACATCTTATTTTGTGATACTAAGTGAGTTAACTAGAGACAGTATCTCTTTAGTTCACATCGGAATAATTCAGTGAGATTAGTTTAATATTATGTTCTTTTTCTGCATCTGTAAAATTCTATCTAGCTGTGTTATTTTTATATTTCCTGTGAATGAAACTGTTGTTGTTTATTGTAACTAAATATTAAGTATTCTCCTGCTCTCAATTTTATTATTCATTATTAAATATTTTTATACCTTTTCATTGTGGCTGGACTTTTAGAGAATACCTATGAACCTATAGAAATCTTGATGAGTGGATGGGAGATCGTAGGTTTACCCCGGGGGTCATCTCTGTGTCACTACTAGACAGAGGCACAGTAAACTAAACCCTAAAAGGGCATAGTATTCTCATCCTAAGGGGTGGTGAAAGCCACACACACTCTGGCTAGGCTTATAAATGCCCTAGGGCAGATAGCCTAGTACGAACCTATGAACCTATACTTTTAACATGTTGGGAGTACTTGTGCTTATTTTAGTTACACTGTGGCCAATCTGATAAGCATTACTGCTTTGGTCACACTCTCCCATTTATATCAGTATTAATTTGACACAGTATAACTGGTTACCTTTTGCAAGAGCTTGGAGTATATAACTGGTGGCAACAATCTACCTTATAGTCGAACCTGTGCCACCCTTTCCCAGATGTATGTGTGTGCGTGTGAAAAATCAGATATTCAGGTGTGTGTATCAGATACTTGGAACTGGGACACAGTGTTCCAAGGTGGGTATTGTTTGGGGTCTAGAAAGTCCAGTCCCAGTGGAGCATGTTCCTTGTTTGCTCTTGAAGAAAACTATGCTTGATGCAGTGAGCTGCATTTGAAAATACTGAGTAAATCTAGTCCTGTTTTTAGTGACTGCCTCTTACCAATGTCAGTGGTGAGGATTGAGGCTCCTTGATTATTGGATCGGGGTAAAGAGAGGCTGTCACACTCACTGCATCCCCAAATGTCCTATCAGACCATTTCTGTTTGTATGCATTTGGATGTTTAATGCATCAGAATGTTAATAAAAATGAGGATGTGGTAGCAACACATTTACCTGTCAGTAAAAGTAAAGTAATCATGTAATGTCACAGTGAAAATCCTGTGCAACAACAGAGGTGAATTGTTATGTATGCAGTTATGTATTTGGTAGCAGATGGCTGCTATGGAGAACATGGAACAGAAGGGAAATAATCACACAATAATTTATTACTGTCCTTTATCTGCTCCTCCTCGTACAAGATAAAGACAGCTTCCAAGTGATTTGATGAGTTTTTTGAGTCCCTTCTACACCAGGAAAGTAAAACTTCATAGCACTTGACTTGGTTTATAAATTGTAAAATGCTGAAGCTATATTAGAATTTGTTTAGGTTCTTGGAAACTGTAGGAATTATTCTTGTTGCTACTTGTCTGAGTGTCTGAGTAACAGTGGCTTTCCCGGATTTGTGTTTTTTTTGGGTTAGTTCTTTAGATTTGCTGCCTTACTATTTATTGCATGACTATGTGCTGAGATGTGCAGCACATGCCGCCACTGTCACTGAGCTGAACACCGAATGCATTTACATTTTTTCTCTTCAACCAGGACTCCCAAACTATTATGTTGTTCCCCTAGTTGACAGCTTCTTCAGATGTGCTCAGGGCAGCATTATAGTTTCATAGTTTAGTACTAGGCTATCTGCCCTGGGGCATTTGTAAGCCTAGCCATAGTGATGTGGCTTTCGCCACCCCATGAAATGGTACAAAAATGTACAGAATAGATTTAGAATACTGTGCCTCTGTCTAGTAGTGACACAGTGAAGGTCCCCTTATATAATAGAATTAGTTTACTGTGCCCCTGTCTAGTAGTGACACAGATGTGACCCTTGGGGTAAACTTATGATCTCCCATCCACTCATCAAGATTTCTCTTGAAGAGAGTCAGTGAGGGGCTCTGCCTAACATGAACTGGGATTCTGTTCCAGAGCATGGGAAGCCTATGGGTTATGAATCTATCCCTCCAGCATGTCCTATTCATACTTGTGCCGAAGTTTAAGTCTTTAGCTGTCGTGGTCCTGATGGATTTGGATTTTTTGAGGTGGAGCATGTCCATCAGTTCCTGATTGGACATGGCCTTGTACATCAGGCAGAGATCACCTCTGAGCAGGCGGTATGCTACTGAATAGAGCTGGAGTTTCTTTAGTCTGGCAGAATAAGACATATGTTGGAGACCCTTGATCCTCTTGGTGAGGTACTTTTGTGGTCTCTCCAGCTGTTGCAAATGCCAGGTGAGGTACATACCAAATGGGGCATTGTACTCAATCATGGGTCTGATGAGGGAGGAGTATAGGGGTACAATGACATCCTTGGATCTGGATGTGAATCCCTTCATGATAAGGTGTGCAAGGTAGAATGTTTTTCTAACCACTTTGGCAACGTGGATGTCAAATGAGAGGTTGCTGTTGCCTTGGGTCCCTAGGTCTCTGATTACTTTTTCTGTACTCAGTGGGTTGCTGTCTATGTGATAATTTGTGGGTACTTTGTTTTTCCCAAAGGGGATGACTATACATTTTTTGGCATTTAGTTTAAGGCCATGACTCCAGCACCAGTTGTCTGTTTATGTGAGGCCTTTTTGTAGGATGTATGTGTCCGTTGTGTTAAGTAGGAGTGCTGACACTACAGTGCAACATAAGGGGGGGTAGATCCACCCCTGAATGTTATTCCTTAAAAGATGAGACTTTAAACAAAGGTCCCATCTGCCTGATTTGATGGTTATTAATTAGCTTAATTAGCTTATGTTTACCTTGTCTTTGCTCTGATTTGCTTCTAGCTGCCCTAAGATCATTGGCGTGCCATGTGTTGCTCCATTGGAACCTTTAATACTATTCTGGCAGGACTCTCCCAGCCCACCCTTAGCTTTTGTTGTGCATTTAGTAAGTTTTCTGTCTAAGAAATGGACAACACTGATAATGAGGAAACTTCCTTTCCTTCCATAGGCAGCTTCCTAGCACTTGCCAGTGTCTTATGCTCACTGGTAATGCACTCCTACTTAACACAGAAGTGCAATACATAGCTAATATGGAGGCATCCCTCTCACTATTAACAATGTATACTGAGCATCACATAGTCACACCTTCCCTTCAACTACATTCTGAAACAAATTATACAAAAACATCACACACTGATGCTGCAAAAACAATCTACACAAATATCCCAGGAACGTGTAAAAACAGACTTCAGTGGAAGTCTTTCAGCTCATTCACTGCATATGCACATCTGCCCCAGGTAGTCCGAGTCCCTGACAGTACTACAGCAGGTAACACACTCGCATTTGTTGCAGAAGGCTATGGGTTTTGTATGATTGATTGCTGACACTACAGTGCAACATAAGGGGGGGTAGATCCACCCCTGAATGTTATTCCTTAAAAGATGAGACTTTAAACAAAGGTCCCATCTGCCTGATTTGATGGTATCTCAGCTGGATGTAAATGATTCCATGGCACCTATTAAAATAGTAAGGGTCCTTTATTTAAAATATGTTTACATTATAATAAAGATATATACATTATTTACATTATTATTTACACATAAATACTTTTCTTTCACATTAATGCTTTTGTTGATCATCTGACCCCCCACTCCAATTTTCGCAACCAAAATCTTATTTTTGTAACATTGTTGCAAATCCCATTTTCCATTCAACAATATTTCTTTCAGTCTGTGGTTCCCATACCTCAGCTGTACAGATACCATTGAATTGTACAGAGTTTCGCAGAATGTCCAGATTTTTGTTTTCTATTTTGGTCTGTTTTTTATACAGTTGTGTTTTTTTGGCAAACCATTGAGGGTTGAAGTTAGAAAATAATGGCAGACATTTGAGTTTCAGACTTCATACCCTTCAGTAAATTCATGATAATACAAAACCTGTTATTCTATCAACTTTTGTAAGTTTGTAAGAACAACATGTAAAACGTGTCCCTATTTTTGGGCTTTTGTCCCCCCACTATGTTTGGCTTTGTTCAGATTTCTTTTTCTAAGAGGTTAAGAAGTATGCTAGTTCCATATTATCCATATTGAATTAAATATCGTCTTGTCTGTTATCTTTACGTAGTCCTGATTTCTATTCTTATAATACCCATATTCAATATTATCCATATCAATATACTCTGCTTTGTATATCTTCAAAATAAGTAATGTTTCCTAATATCTTCCATAATTTACCTATTATTCTACATTTCAAAAAAAAATGTTTAACAGTTCAACTTCCTTACAGAAACGGCAAACTCTTTCTTCCTTTTTGTTATAAGGTATGTTATCGTTTACAGGTAGTCATCAGCCTCCACAAAAAATAATGACATTCCAAAATGGTTTTAATGTTTTCATTCTTCCTTTTATAGTCTTAACTTTTTCTCCTTCCAAATCTTTCCATGGATAAATATAAAATATATGTTAAATTCTCTCTTCCTTTCTATCGCATTAAAATAAATTTTCCGTAATAGTATTTTTTTTCTTGTATATCTCTATTTCATCATTCTCTGACTCTTTTTAATCGTTAAAACATTTTCCATTCCTTTTTATATTTTTCCCTTCACATGTTGACAATTAACCTGATAAAACCAGAAAAGCACATTTCAGTGTTGTGGATCATTTTGAGGCAGTTTCAAATCTTTTCAGGATACAAAATGAATGAAGCTAAAACTAAGGCAATAGCTGTAACTTCTGTACCCCTCACAAAGTGGTTTAGCAATATCCACATGGGCACATGATAAAATGAAGTAATTAGAAGTGCAAATTAAAATGGATTCTAATGGCAGCTAAGGATATATGGGAAGAGACCAAACAAAAAATAATACAAAAACTGAGAAATTGGAATATCTGTTATATGGGTATGGAAAGTGGAAAGGGATGATGATGAAACAAGGGGAAGCTCAAGAAACAAGGAGGGACTGGAATTTTGGATGCAGATCCTTAAGGAGAATAACAATAACTATGCAGAATATTATATTCATAAAGTAACAGAAAGTATTCTAAGAACTAAGACAAAACAGGGATGGAGAAAGGAGATTCTGGTGATAGGGATGACTGCAATTAGGAATTCAGACAATAGGAAAGAAGGAGCTGGAATTTATTGGAGAAAACTGACAAAGGAACTAAGGTAGTGGGAGCAAATAATTAGAGAAGGAAAGGTAATAGAATGGGAAGAGGCCTAGAATTTATTTGGACTGCAGGCTAGAGATTGCCTTCCCCTATCAAGAAATGATATCAGAGTATAGCAAAAGAAAAAGAAATATGGGGATCCTAAGAGAAAGAGCAGCACTGGTGGAGGTTTTAGTATTATCTACAACAGACGCTGCTCTTAAAAAGAATAATTGCATGATAATTATCAGAATCAGTCAGACGAGGTAAAAAAGGATTAGCAAGAGAGACCGCATAAGCAATTCACAAAGAAACAATAGGAGATATATGTATATCTCAAAATATACAACAAAGTCTAGAAGATTTAGCATCTTTGCTTGGAAGTGTTTACATAAGTATTTTTATATCCCAGGTAGACTCCAAAGGATTTTTCCTCAGGTAGACAGTAAATGTTGGATGTGTGATGGGGAAGAAAGAGGTAACTGGGAACATATTTTCTGGGAGTGTAATGAGTTGGTAGGCTTTAAAGATTCCCTGCAGACTGTTTGGTCAGAGATACTGGGTGAACAAATTGGTGTAACTAAGGAAATTATTTTTTTTTTAGCTAGGATACATGTTTGGAATTGCCTAGACAGTTTAAGGCCTTGCTAGGGCCGATAGCCTAGTGCCAACCTATGAACCTATAGGGGGCCAGGGAAGTAAATATTGTGGGAAGAAATAGGCAGGGAATTGCTATGGTTAGGCTTGTATAGGCCCTAGGGTCGATAGCCAAGTACCATCCTATGAACCTATGAACCTTAGCCTAATTTTGATGGCTGCCAAAAAGCAATTACTAGAAAATGGAAGTCAAAGTCTAAACCAACTTTTCTAGAGGTAGTGAATATAGTTTGTTTGTGTCTTTCGGCTTTTCCCGGTTAGGGGTCGCCACAGTGGAACTCCAGTCCACTAATGATTGGCACTGATAAAACAACTGGACGTGGAATCTTTAGAAAAGGGTAGGAGCAAATTACACAAAAAATGTGAATTGTGCGAACAATACATTTATTTTATTTTTATTTGTTCAGCTGGGCATGAATCCCATTTTCAGCGGAGGCCCAGGGAGAAAAGCTCCAACATACATAGTTCAATTAATAAACTACTTAATATTATCACATGAAGTGCAGTACCAAATAGTAGAATTGACATACAGGATAAATAAAGTCAGATCAGAAAATCATACAGTGAATATTAAACAACAATCATAGGATACTTGAACACCTAGTAAAGTACAGTCAATAGTGATGACCAATGGTAAAGACATTAAGCATTTTAAATATAAGAAAAAGACTATGAGAAAGGAAAGAGATTTTTCAGCTGGGAGGTGATTAGTTAATGGAGTTAAAGTAGGGAGCTAACAAGAAGTGACTGGTGCTTTGGCTAATAAGAGAAAGGAGGAAAGGAAAGGGGAAAAAACAAGAAAAAGAGAAGGAAGAAGGCAGAAAGAATGAAGAAAGGAAGGAGTAACGGGTAGTGTCAGCCTGGGGTAAGACATGTACAGAGCCAGGAGTAAGAGAAGGAAGGGAGGGGAGAGAAAGGAAGAAAAGGAAGGAGTAACAGGTAGTGTCAGCCTGGTGTAAGACCTGTACAGAGCCAGGAGGAAGGGAAGGGAGGAGTAACGGGTAGTGCCAGCCTGGTGTACGACGTACAGAGACACGAGTAAGAGAAGGAAGAGAGGGGAGAGAAAGGAAGAGAAGGAAGGAGTAACGGGTAGTGTCAGCCTGGGGTAAGACATGTACAGAGCCAGGAGTAAGAGAAGGAAGAGAGGGGAGAGAAAGGAAGAGAAGGAAGGAGTAACAGATAGTGTCAGCCTGGTGTAAGACATACAGAGCCAGGAGTAAGAGAAGGAAGAGAGGGGAGAGAAAGGAAGAGAAGGAAGGAGTAACGGATAGTGTCAGCCTGGTGTAAGATGTACAGAGCCAGGAGTAAGAGAAGGAAGAGAGGGGAGAGAAAGGAAGAGAAGGAAGGAGTAACTGATAGTGTCAGCCTGGTGTAAGATGTACAGAGCCAGGAGTAAGAGAAGGAAGAGAGGGGAGAGAAAGGAAGAGAAGGAAGGAGTAACGGATAGTGTCAGCCTGGTGTAAGACATACAGTGCCAGGAGTAAGAGAAGGAAGAGAGGGGAGAGAAAGGAAGAGAAGGAAGGAGTAACGGGTAGTGTCAGCCTGGTGTGAGACATGTACAGAGCCAGGAGTAAGAGAAGGAAGAGAGGGGAGAGAAAGGAAGAGAAGGAAGGAGTAACGCGTAGTGTCAGCCTGGTGTAAGACATGTACAGAGCCAGGAGTAAGAGAAGGAAGAGAGGAGAGAAAGGAAGAGAAGGAAGGAGTAACGGGTAGTGTCAGCCTGGTGTAAGACATACAGAGCCAGGAGTAAGAGAAGGAAGAGAGGGGAGAGAAAGGAAGAGAAGGAAGGAGTAACAGGTAGTGTCAGCCTGGTGTAAGACATACAGAGCCAGGAGTAAGAGAAGGAAGAGAGGGGAGAGAAAGGAAGAGAAGGAAGGAGTAACGGGTAGTGTCAGCCTGGAGTAAGACATACAGAGCCAGGAGTAAGAGAAGGAAGAGAGGGGAGAGAAAGGAAGAGAAGGAAGGAGTAACAGGTAGTGTCAGCCTGGTGTAAGACATGTACAGAGCCAGGAGTAAGAGAAGGAAGAGAGGGGAGAGAAAGGAAGAGAAGGAAGGAGTAACAGATAGTGTCAGCCTGGTGTAAGACATACAGAGCCAGGAGTAAGAGAAGGAAGAGAGGAGAGAGAAAGGAAGAGAAGGAAGGAGTAACGGGTAGTGTCAGCCTGGTGTAAGACATACAGAGCCAGGTGTAAGAGAAGGAAGAGAGGAGAGAGAAAGGAAGAGAAGGAATGAGTAACGGGTAGTGTCAGCCTGGTGTAAGACATGTACAGAGCCAGGAGTAAGAGAAGGAAGAGACGGGAGAGAAAGGAAGAGAAGGAATGAGTAACGTGTAGTGTCAGCCTGGTGTGAGACATGCACAGAGCCAGGAGTAAGAGAAGGAAGAGAGGGGAGAGAAAGGAAGAGAAGGAAGGAGTAACGGGTAGTGTCAGCCTGGTGTAAGACATGCACAGAGCCAGGAGTAAGAGAAGGAAGAGAGGGAGAGAAAGGAAGAGAAGAAAGGAGTAACGGGTAGTGTCAGCCTGGTGTAAGACATGTACAGAGCCAGGAGTAAGAAAAGGAAGAGAGGTGAGAGAAAGGAAGAGAAGGAAGGAGTAACGATAGTGTCAGCCTGGTGTAAGACATGTACAGAGCCAGGAGTAAGAGAAGGAAGAGAGGGGAGAGAAAGGAAGAGAAGGAATGAGTAACGGGTAGTGTCAGCCTGGTGTAAGACATGTACAGAGCCAGGAGTAAGAGAAGGAAGAGAGGGAGAGAAAGGAAGAGAAGGAAGGAGTAACAGGTAGTGTCAGCCTGGTGTAAGACATGCACAGAGCCAGGAGTAAGAGAAGGAAGAGAGGGGAGAGAAAGGAAGAGAAGGAAGGAGTAACAGGTAGTGTCAGCCTGGTGTAAGACATGCACAGTGTCAGGAGTAAGAGAAGGAAGAGAGGGGAGAGAAAGGAAGAGAAGGAAGGAGTAACGGTAGTGTCAGCCTGGTGTGAGACATGTACAGAGCCAGGAGTAAGAGAAGGAAGAGAGGAGAGAGAAAGGAAGAGAAGGAAGGAGTAACAGATAGTGTCAGCCTGGTGTAAGACATGTACAGAGCCAGGAGTAAGAGAAGGAAGAGAGGGGAGAGAAAGGAAGAGAAGGAAGGAGTAACAGATAGTGTCAGCCTGGTGTAAGACATGTACAGAGCCAGGAGTAAGAGAAGGAAGAGAGGGGAGAGAAAGGAAGAGAAGGAAGGAGTAACAGGTAGTGTCAGCCTGGTGTAAGACATGTACAGAGCCAGGAGTAAGTGAAGGAAGAGAAGGGAGAGAAAGCAAGAGAACAATGGGGTAACGGATAGTGTCAGCCTGGTGTAGGACTTGTACAGAGCCAGGAGTAAGAGAAGGAAGAGAGGAGAGAAAGGAAGAGAAGGAAGGAGTAATGGATAGTGTCAGCCTGGTGTAAGACATGTACAGAGCCAAGAGTAAGAGAAGGGAGAGAAAGGAAGAGAAGGAAGGAGTAAGAAATACTTTCAGCCTGCTGTAAGACATGTACAGAGCCAGGAGTAAGAGAAAGAAGAGAGGGGAGAGAAAGGAAGAGAAGGAAGGAGTAACGGATAGTGTCAGCCTGGTGTGAGACATGTACAGAGCCAGGAGTAAGAGAAGGAAGAGAGAGGAGAGAAAGGAATAGAAGGAAGGAATGGACGGATAGTGTCAGCCTGGTGTAAGACATGTACAGAGCCAGGAGTAAGAGAAAGAAGAGACGGGAGGGAAAGGAAGAGAAGGAAGGAGTAATGAATACTGTCAGCCTGCTGTAAGACATGTACAGAGCCAGGAGTAAGAGAAGGAAGAGAGGGAGAGAAAGGAAGAGAAGGAAAGAGTAACGTGTTGTGTCAGCCTGGTGTAAGACATCTACAGAGCCAGGAGTTAGAGAATGAAGAGAGGGTTGAGAAAGGAAGAGAAGGAAGTAGTAACTGATAGTGTCAGCCTGGTGTAAGACATACAGAGCCAGGAGTAAGAGAAGGAAGAGAGGGGAGAGAAAGGAAGAGAAGGAAGGAGTAACGGATAGTGTCAGCCTGGTGTAAGACATGTACAGAGCCAGGAGTAAGAGAAGGAAGAGAGGGAGAGAAAGGAAGAGAAGGAAGGAGTAACGGATAGTGTCAGCCTGGTGTAAGACATGTACAGAGCCAGGAGTAAGAGAAGGAAGAGAGGAGAGAAAGGAAGAGAAGGAAGGAGTAACGGGTAGTGTCAGCCTGGTGTAAGACATGTACAGAGCCAGGAGTAAGAGAAGGAAGAGAGGGAGAGAAAGGAAGAGAAGGAAGGAGTAACGGGTAGTGTCAGCCTGGTGTAAGACATGTACAGAGCCAGGAGTAAGAGAAGGGAGAGAAAGGAAGAGAAGGAAGGAGTAACGGGTAGTGTCAGCCTGGTGTAAGACATACAGAGCCAGGAGTAAGAGAAGGAAGAGAGGGAGAGAAAGGAAGAGAAGGAAGGAGTAACGGATAGTGTCAGCCTGGTGTAAGACATGTACAGAGCCAGGAGTAAGAGAAGGAAGAGAGGGAGAGAAAGGAAGAGAAGGAAGGAGTAACAGATAGTGTCAGCCTGGTGTAAGACATGTACAGAGCCAGGAGTAAGAGAAGGAAGAGAGGGGAGAGAAAGGAAGAGAAGGAAGGAGTAACGGATAGTGTCAGCCTGGTGTAAGACATGTACAGAGCCAGGAGTAAGAGAAGGAAGAGAGGGGAGAGAAAGGAAGAGAAGGAAGGAGTAACGGGTAGTGTCAGCCTGGTGTAAGACATACAGAGCCAGGAGTAAGAGAGGGGAGAGAAAGGAAAAGAAGGCAGGAGTAACGGATAGTGTCAGCCTGGTGTAAGACATGTACAGAGCCAGGAGTAAGAGAATGAAGAGAGGGGAGAGAAAGGAAGAGAAGGAAGGAGTAACGGGTAGTGTCAGCCTGGTGTAAGACATGTACAGAGCCAGGAGTAAGAGAGGGGAGAGAAAGGAAGAGAAGGAAGGAGTAACAGGTAGTGTCAGCCTGGTGTAAGACCTGTACAGAGCCAGGAGTAAGAGAAGGAAGAGAAGGAAGGAGTAACGGATAGTGTCAGCCTGGTGTAAGATGTACAGAGCCAGGAGTAAGAGAAGGAAGAGAGGGAGAGAAAGGAAGAGAAGGAAGGAGTAACAGGTAGTGTCAGCCTGGTGTAAGACATGTACAGAGCCAGGAGTAAGAGAAGGAAGAGAGGGGAGAGAAAGGAAGAGAAGGAAGGAGTAACGTGTAGTGTCAGCCTGGGGTAAGACATGTACAGAGACAGGAGTTAAGGCGAAATCTCTTTACAGATTGTCTGAATGTGTGACTACATGGCATTGCTTTAATATCTGTAGGAATACTGTTCCACACCTTGGCTACTGAGTAGGAATATAGGCAGGGACCGATGATTTTTTTCATTTTATGGATGTCAAGGAGGTGTTTGTCAGATGAGTGAAGAGGGCAATTAGGGAGGTAATGGCTAAGAACAGTGCTGGGCGTTGGACAGTATGAAGATCTGTATACCATTTTATGAGCAAGGAGGAGGATTTGGGTGAACTTGAGGTAATGAGGTGACTCAAGCCGGTTTAAATATCTGAGAGTGGAGCAGTGGTGGGAGTTGTATGACTGACTGGACACAAATCTAGCTACTTTGTTATAATAAAGCTCAAGTTTTGATCTTGCAGAGATCTGAATGTTGGTCAAAGTGGGTGAGGCATACAGTAGTGAAGAAAGGAAGTATGTATTGGCTAGAGTGACTCTTGAGGAGTTGGTAAGGAATCTTTTTGCTCTACAGAGCATGCCCACTTTTTGGTGTGTTGCTTTTATGCACTTTTGAATATGAAGATCAAATTTTAGTTGATCATTTATTATGACACCAAGTAACTTTTTGTGAGGCACAACTTCAGTTTCAGTCTTGTTGGGAGAGGGTATTTTGAAGGTATCTTTTATGTGTACTTCGGGTTTGTGGCGAAATAACAGCAGTTTTGTTTTATTTGGATTTAGGAAAAGCTGATTGTCACTGAGCCAGTTTTCAATAGAGTTAAAAGCGTGCTGAGTGATAAGTTGTAACTGGAAAGGATTATTAGATGAGTAAATGACAGTGGAGTAATCTGTATATTGTATAAGTGTAACTTGTTGGGAGGAAGTATATAGATCATTTATAAATATGTTAAAAAGGATAAGGCCAAGTATGGAGTCGTGTGGGACACCTGTCTTAACTGTAAGAAAAGGTGAGTAAGTAGAGCGTCATTTAACTGACTGTAGCTGGGTAGATAGGTAGCTGGAGAACCAAGTGACTGCTGTACTGGAAAAGCAGACATTTTTCAGAGTAGATTCATATATGAGACTGTATCAAAAGCTATAGAGAGATCTTAAAAGAGGGAAGTAACTAAATTATCTCTGGTTTTAATGACATGGTCCAAAAAGGCAACAAAGGCAGTTGTTGTGCTATGATCTGGGCAAAAGCCATGTTGGGTACAGGTTAATAGATTGTCTTGGAGTAAGTATTGTAAAAGTTGTTACATTTTTCCAAGGTCTGGGAAAGGGGAACACGTTTGCATTTGGACTGAAGTTTGTTATTTCAGTGGAGTTCCCCCCTTTATGAAGAGGAATGATGTATTTTTTTTTTCCAGAGAGAGATGGAACATATGACTCATGAATGGATCGATTGATCAAGATAGAGATTGGGTGGGCAATAGAGGGGGGCAGCAATCTTTAAATATTTGTAATGTCACTAGCACAGCTGTTAAGAGAAAGAGCAAAGTAACAAATAATAGCAGAAGGTGCAACATTGCAGAGTCATAGCAATTATATGGATGTTAGCAGAAAGAGTTTCAAAGCAGGCGGTTAACCAGGTGCAGGTGTAGTTAGTAGAATAGCCTGCCTAGAGAGACACTGAGTACTGCAGTTTATTATTTTTGTTATGTTTCAGTAACAGAAAGGTCACTATTTACATTACAGACAGTGAATGCATTGGAAGTTATAGGGGAAGACAGATAGATTTGTATTGCAGCAAAGAACAACTAAGGTGAAGTATGGTAAGGTAGGTAAAGTGGGGGGGGGGGCATTTGCAGCGGGTATATAGCATAGAGTAGACAAGAAGGATGGGAGTTCAAGAGAAAGACAGAAGCTTCCACTATAAATAAAATTACCAGGGAATTTGTTAGTACTAGTGGGAGTGTATGTTCTCTACAGAAGACCCTGCCCTATTTATTACAGAGGAGTAGGATAGCTACATTAGACATGACAGTAAATAACATACATTATTAACATGCCTCTCTCTCGTGGTCCTTATTAGGGTCCTTATTAAGATAAACCTCCATCTTGGATATTGTTTGCTGGACAATGATGGTTTGATTGATGCCAGTTCAGTGTAATAGCTGTGGGAAAGAGGTAGCCAAAGTAAGACCGAGAGGGTTTGGCTAAAAATAAGAATAAAGAGAGGAAAAAGTACAAGTTAGATAAAGGCAAGCGTGAGATGACAGTAAAACTAAGTTACAGTTCATATGCAATTAGCTGAAGAGCCAATGGTAAAAGGGCATTAACAGTCTGCATTAGCTGACTCAAAACTGTGAAATACCATCTGCAAGATTAAAAGCACAACTGACAGAAGATAAACTCAGAGGTCATTTGCATACCTGTCAATCTCTTAGAGCAAGAAACCTGGACAAAACCATCAATAAGGGGGGGACAAAGGCCCTAAAATAGGGACAATCTTTAAATGTTGCTCTTACAAACTTAGAAAACTGATACAGAGCAACAGTTTTTCTTTTATTGACATGAATTTTCTGAAGCGTATGAAGTGCGAAATTCAAATGTCTGTCATTATTTTCAGACTTTAGCCCTCATTTATTTGCCTAGGATTTGCCAAAAAAAACACAATTTTACGAGAAACAGACCAAAAATGTGAGGCAAAAATCTGAACATTCTGAGAAAGTCTGTAGAGTGAGAGGTATGATCGTTTGGTATTAGAAACTCACAAAATGGTTAATTATTTTCAACTCATTTAACATTTGCATATTGTTAAGAATATGTTAACGATAATAAAAAAAAAAAACAATGGAGTAATAACTGTCTAGCTAAAAGTCTAAGAATAGTTTACATAAACTGTTATTTGCAACTGTGGCAGGTCAAGTATCCGCCTTAAGTAGTACTGGTGCCTACACAATACAACTCTGACAGGTCAAGCATCCGCCTTAAAAATAGCGATGCCTACACAATACTCCTAACAGAGCTTAGTAACGTTCTGAGCTAGTCACAAAAAAATATAAAGGACTCAGTTATGCTGGGTATCATTTAAAAAGAGGGCCACTGGAATTAACTAAATTACCACATAATCAGTTACAGAATGACTATATATGAAACAGAACTGTAGAGCCAACCAGTCCTTCTTTGTAGAAATAAAAAGTATAGTCTTGTACCAGAATATTCAGATAACAGAAATATCAAAGTTAGCAAGAATGTGGAGCAGTTACAGCTGTATATTCAGTACAAGCTTAACAACATGAAAATATCAAAGTGTTTTATATGTCTAGTGTGCTCTTGTAGGTTAAGTTACACTGTTTGTCTGCTACACTCAAGTACCAAAGTGTTTTATATGTCTAGTGTGCTGTTGTAGGTTAAGTTACACTGTTTGTCTGCTACACTCAAGGAACACTTGAAATGCTCAAATTCCAGAACATTAGTACGGCATTAGCACTAACACAGTATCTGTCACGGATCAACAACGTTACATCATAATCATTAACTCCCTTGGTTCCATTTCCTGCGTGGGCTCAGGATGTTGTGTCAGCCATTACCATCTCTCTCTGTTTAGTGTCACTCTCCTACCTTCTTTAACAGTCATGCCTGACTGTTACAGGTCCCCTCACATACAATCCATCCATCTCTTTGTGGGACACCCTCTTGACTTCTTCCTCTGTGTCCCAAATCTTCTTCATCAGACTGTCTTCTGCCTTCCTGCACAAGTGCCTGAATGACAGTAATTTGCCCTGTTTGACATTCAGTGCAATTAGAGTTTCTTGGGCTTCAGCTGTAATATCCTAATTTCTTTGCCTGTCTCACAGTGTGCATCCTACCACCTGTCTCATGCACTTCATCTCTATCACTTCTAGCTTCCTCAGCTGCTCTGCCATGCCTTCATTGCCCAGTCTCATAGTTATATACTAGGATAATGACAACCACTCTCTTTTTTAAGCCTAGTTGTGCAATCCAGCCCAATTGTGCCCCCATGTATCATGGGCAAGGATAGTGCTTGTGCTGGAGTAGAGGTGGTGGATGGAAGACATGAGGATATGCCTGAGCTTTCAGGTGCTTTGCAGAGAACTACTTGTAACTTATTAAGCACTGCAGATGGAGCAGGCGGTGACATCTTAAAGTCAGGTGATGTGGTTTGCAAAGAGATAGGTCATACTTGTTAGGAATTGTTAATGTAAGAGTTGGAAGTGTGTTAGGGCTTGTCCATAGAACTAGCATATGGAAGTAGTCAGATCACAGTCTCTGCTTATCTCCCAGTGTACTGACCTCAGAGATCATTATTTGTACTGTATTTGTGTGAGAGTGAGCATATACCTGTAGGGAGCTTATAAGCAGAATCTCCATGGGAAAGTTGTGGATATGGTAAGTGAGTATTGTATTCTAAGTGGTAGTTTGTTTGCTGTTTTCTACTGTGTGTGTGTGTGTGTGTGTGTGTGTGTGTGTTTGTGCATCTGTCTGCTTGTGTGCATGCATGCACATGTGTATGTGTGTGCTTGTTTCATATATGAATTACTTCATGTTTTGTAGTTTGGAACTGCTCCATTGGCATAAAAGGATGAAGCCCAGACATGGCCCAGGTGAACCAATATTGATTAGTGACTTAGTTGACTGACAGAAGAGCAGGGAGGGTCAGCATAGCTATCCTAGGAGTGGAGGGATTTCTATAGGTGGATCGTTCATTAAACCTGTATGGAAACCAGGAGCAATGCTAAGGTGGGTGTGTGAGATGGTCAAGGAGGTGAGGTTTGCCCTAGCACCCATAGCAAACAAGCCTGCCAAGCCTCACAAATTTGACCTCACCGTATAGGGGAATGGGCTGTTGTTGAGACCAAAATGATGTATCAGATCAGTATTGACACCTTTATACGATTATCTTGGTGTACTTTATGACTGTGATCTGCCCATTGTTGTTAGCTGTCCTTAGGTTGTTTAAATCTGTTATTTAGTGAAGTTTAATTACTAACTTTTACTTTGACTGTTTTTTATTTTTTACATTCATTCTCCTTTTCTTGCAAATGTAACTTGACTGAAAATGAGCCTGTGGTAATCTAGTGCACCTTATATATTAGAAAAAAAACATTCAAATAATTACATAAACAAACATAAATCAGAAAAATAACTTTGTAACACCTTAACTTGGTGGTATGCTGGGAACAAAACTGACCAGTAAGTGGTAACTTTGTATTGCCCAGCATGTAGTGAAGAGCCAGGCTTTTGTGTTCCTAGTTTCTAGAATTGCTGTTTTATGTTAGGAAGTGACAGCTGTTCAGAACATTTCATAATCACAAAGGAAAATAATTTATATTAAATTTTGCTAGCACTCACATGATGTATTTGAAATGAAACTTAAGTTAATATTCTTTAAGAATCAGAAATCAGTTTTTGGGAAAATACTTTAATAGATGCTCTACATAAAAGGAGCATGTAGTCCACGATTGCAGGTTATTATATTTTATAATAGCTGCGTTGGTGTTATAAAGATATTAAAAGGCTTCCAGTGGGATTTTTTATCACAATTCATTATCTTTGGGTAATGAGAAAATACCATTGAGTTATGCTTGGCAAGACCATCAGAGTTAAAGGACTGAATGGTAGCAGCTGTAAAGATTAATGAGGAGCAGCCTAGATGGAAGTTAAGAGCCAATTCATTTACACCGACAGGGAGTAAGTGAAGATGAAGGCAGTATCCCTGGGGTGCACCTGTATTATTTGCAGTTGAACAGGATGTTGTAGCTAGAGAAAAGCTATGATGCATTTCCGTTTCTTGATGTACTTCATGGATGGTATTACTTGAAGGATACATTCAGAGTACATGACTAACCAAGGAAAAGGCTAAGTTTACACAAAGAGAACTGTTAGCTGGCATTCCAACTTGACAAAGACCTCTGGGAAGAACAGTTTACATGCTGCATGTAACCTGTGTCTGACATACTTTCCATAGAGGCAAAATAATAATTTTTCAATGATAATGGAGAGTATTGGTCTTTATTGGTCTTTATTGGTCTTTATTGGTCTTTACTGGTCTTTATTGGTCTTTATTGGTCTTTATTGGTCTTTATTTGCATAGCTGGGAGAATATTGCAGACTAAACATGGTCTGGAACTTTTGCAGTCATTCTGATACCTTCAGGACATTCAGGGATCTGCAGTTACCAAGCATCAGTAAACATGTGGATGGATTGAAAGACGTTGTTCTACTTGTCTGCTTTTACTTTGTTACTTCGTTTTGTAAAAGGAGTGGGATCCACCTTAACTCTCCCTCCTTCATCTTTGAAAAATAAGATGCAGTGGGGTTAAAGGGATGATAGTTCCCCAACTTGCAGATGGAATTGAAAGCCTAGGTGTGTTCTATCTATCTATCTATCTATCTATCTATCTATCTATCTATCTATCTACATGTTCTTTCTAGCTGTATGTCTCTCTGTCTATATTCCTACCTATAGACTACCTATTTATATACAAGTAACACCAAACCATGTGACAGGAAATGCTGGTTACTGATTAATGCATTAATTAATGCTGGTTACTGATTAATGCATTAATGAATGCTGGTTACTGATTAATTCACAACTCTGCTTATGCCACAAATGCCACTGTCATTAAGACAGTATCCGGTGTTTCCAATTGCAACTTATTTTGCTCTGCAGAGCAGAAATTGCCATTTCTCTGGGCTGTCACATTCTTATTACAGTTGTTCTTTATGTTCTCTTTGTCTTTTTTTCAGAGATGTACTCTGTTTTTTTTTAATGAACTGCACAAAGGATTTTTCCATTTTTTTCAGATTATATTTACTGAATTTTCAATATCTGTCATAGTGGCTGCAATTGGTGAACATATCAGAGAAGATGATTTTACAAACTAAAGAGTGAAAAGTTTGTTTTAGCTGTCATTCAGACTGAGTATCATTACTAACAATACAACTTTTACTTGGTAATAGACTAATTAGTAATCAAACTTATGCTTCCTAATGAATGTCAGTCTCAGGCATATTTCTACAACATTTAAGGGTAAATTCAGGCAGGAGCACAGTGAAAGAATGCCTAATCATGTTGCCAGAAATCTGGTTCAGAACCAGTTGGGAAGGAAACTTCAGAGGTCAAAAGGCTATTTTTTTCCGGACTGTGGAGGATAAGGAACACTACAGCACTGGCAACCTGCATAGAGAAATAGTGCCACTACAGCACAGGCACCCTGCATAGAGAAGTAGGGCCACTACAGCACAGGCACCCTGCATAGAGAAGTAGGGCCACTACAGCACAGGCAACCTGCATAGGGAAGTAGGGCCACTACAGCACAGGCACCCTGCATAGGGAAGTAGGGCCACTACAGCACAGGCACCTTGAATAGAGAAGTAGGGCCACTACAGCACAGGCAACCTGCATAGGGAAGTAGGAACACTACAGCACAGGCACCTTGCGCAGAGAAGTAGGGCCACTACAGCACAGGCACCCTGCATAGAGAAGTAGGGCCACTACAGCACAGGCAACCTGCATAGGGAGGACACTACAGCACAGGCACCCTGCATAGAGAAGTAGGGCCACTACAGCACAGGCACCCTGCATAGAGAAGTAGGGCCACTACAGCACAGGCAACCTGCATAGGGAAGTAGGGCCACTACAGCACAGGCACCCTGCATAGAGAAGTAGGGCCACTACAGCACAGGCACCCTGCATAGAGAAGTAGGGCCACTACAGCACAGGCACCCTGCATAGAGAAGTAGGGCCACTACAGCACAGGCACCCTGCATAGAGAAGTAGGGCCACTACAGCACAGGCACCCTGCATAGAAAAGTAGGGCCACTACAGCACAGGCAACCTGCATAGGGAAGTAGGGCCACTACAGCACAGACACCCTTCATAGGGAAGTAGGGCCACTACAGCACAGGCACCCTGCATAGAGAAGTAGGGCCACTACAGCACAGGCAACCTGCATAGGAAAGTAGAAACACTACAGCACAGGCACCCTGCATAAAGAAGTAGGGCCAATACAGCACAGGCACCCTGCATAGAATAGTAGGGCCACTACAGCACAGGCACCCTGCATAGAGAAGTAGGGCCACTACAGCACAGGCAACCTGCATAGGGAATTAGGGCCACTACAGCACAGACACCCTGCATAGAGAAGTAGGGCCACTACAGCACAGGCACCCTGCATAGAGAAGTCGGGCC